>NC_137774.1:13314268-13661768 GCF_963455305.1 Plecotus auritus
GTAGTACTTGTGAATATACCTTTGTATTAGAAGTCCCCGGGATCCCTCCCAGATTTGGTGATTTTGTAGGAGGAACCACAGGACTCCGTATATAGTCATACTTATGGCTAAGAGTTGTTAACAGGGAAAGGATACAGAGCAAAACCAGGGCAAAGTCCAGAGGAAACCAGGCGCAGGCTTCAATGGTCCTCTCCTAGTGGAATCACTGGACACGTGTAATTCCTCCAATGAGGTGTGACAGCATACGTTCAGTGTTTTCTAGTGAAGCTAATTAGAGACTCAGTGCCAACGTTTTTATTGGGGTTGATCATATGTAAGGACCCTCTGCCCAGCATGTGCCAAAACTCTAGGCTCCCAGGAGTAAACCACATTGTATCCATGGCTCAGCGTAGACCACATTGTATCCCTGGTTTAGGCACAGTGTGCCACCCTGGTCACTTAGAGAAAGTGTAGGGGACTGTTTACCAGTCAAGTTCCCAGACACCATCTCGGGGCCTTTCTAAGGAGAGCAGCCTCAGGCCTCTGTTAACGCTTTTCTGCCCAGCTCACTTCATCTCTGTGAAGTTTCTTTCCCCTTAAGCGGAATCAGTTTCTTCACTCATTTAATGGTTATTTACTCTAGGCACTAGGTATACAGATGGCATAGAACTTTGGATGGCGGTATTGCATTGTGCTCTTATGTGTATACTACCAGGTGGAAAGCACTTCACAGACTGTTATTTTTATCTTTCACTCAGCAAAG
The DNA here is from genome assembly GCF_963455305.1 of Plecotus auritus. Taxonomy (NCBI): domain Eukaryota; kingdom Metazoa; phylum Chordata; class Mammalia; order Chiroptera; family Vespertilionidae; genus Plecotus; species Plecotus auritus. The sequence continues at coordinate 13,315,011 of NC_137774.1, forward strand.
AGTCTGGCATGCTTCATCAGCTTTGTATAATAGTGTATAGTTTACAAGATTTACAGAGAATTCTACAAAAAAACTTGAGTCAAAAACAATTCTCAGGATTAACTTACTCAAAGTCACAGCTAGTGAAGGGCAGAACTGTACCTCTAGATTCCATATTTTTTCTAGCACTTTAGTTGTTTTTTGACTGAATTCCTCAGAGCCCTAGAATATGTACAGGACTTCAGATGGCACGTAGGTCAAGGAGGAGGCCCAGCTCCCACCTGTATCACATAGAGCAGCTTCACTATTACCTGGTGCATATGAGTGTTCTGCATAACGCTTTCTTTGAGGAGGAAAGGATTCTGCTAGAATAAAGTGTTTGAAAAATACAGCATTGTTTTATTGCCTCTGTTGAATGAGTCATTTGGTAAACGAGAAGGTTCTAATTCAAGTCAGCTTTAAAATCTCTTTTCCTCTAATAGGAGTGGTGGACTAGGACATACTAATCATTGATCATTTTAGTGGTTGTAAATTTTTTTATAAAACTATGGATCTATCTCATGCAGACATAATATATTCTGCAAAATGCCTAGTAAATTCTGCCTAGATTGCTTCAATGATCAGGACAGCATTTATGGTGTTTTATTGTGGTAGAATCACACAAGGAATTCATTAGTAACAGCCAAATCCCATTTTTTAAATGTTAGTCAACCATAATATCTAATGGAAAGAAGCCAGGCATAGCAACTTCAGAATATCTCAGTGAAACAATGTTAGCATCATTAAATGCATTCTCATAAGGATCCAAACAGTTCTGTTATCCCAGCACAGCACAGCGAATATAAATCTAAAGCATTGTGCCATTAAGAGACCAGGAAGTTAAATTGTTATTACATCTGTAATCTTGGATGTAGTAGAAAGTTGGAGAACTTCTTATCTATTAAATTAAGGATGAGTGAGCTTTACTTGTTGAATTTTGTTATCTGGGCCCTTAAATGTAATGACAGATGTGTGTTTGGAGATAAAGGGAACTTTCTAAAATAAAGAAGTTTGGTTTTAATTAATAGTTCAATTATCCTATATAATAAAAGGTAATATGCAAATTGACCCTAACAGTGGAATGACTGGTCGCTGTGACATGCACTGACCACCAGGGGGCAGGTGCTCAATGCAGGAGCTGCCCCCTGGTGGTCATTGTACGCTTACAGGGGGAGCTCCACTCAGCCACAAGCTGGGCTGATGGCTGCGAGCGCAGTGGCAGTGGCGGGAGCCTCTCCTGCCTCCTCGGCAGCGCTAAGATGTCCGACTGGTGGCTTAGGCCTGTACCCCGTGGGCTCCTGGGCTGCCAGAGGGATGTCTGACTGCCAGCTTAGGCCCGATTCCCTGGGGAGCGGGCCTAAGCCAGCAGGTGGACATCCCCTGAGGGGTCCCAGACTGCGAGAGGGCACAGGCCAGGCTGAGGGACCCTCCCCCCGCTCCAGTGCACGAATTTTCATGCACCGGGGCTCTAGTACCTTATAATGACGACAACCATACAGGTTAGAGCCCAGCCACCTTCTAACAAGGTAGGGTCATAGGTCTGAGGAAGGATGTGCTAATGCAGTGAGAGATTACAATGGGGACTTTGCACATAGATAAAGTTGAGTCTTTTAGGACAGTGGTCGGCAAACTGCGGCTCGTGAGCCACATGCGGCTCTGTTGACTAATGAGTTTGCTGACCACTGTCTTAGGAGAACATTGTAAACAGTTTTGTTTTTTGCTTGTTTGTTTGTTTTTGTCCCCAATAGCCAAGTCAATAGAGGAGATAAAGTAAGAAAATACGTTGTTGATAAGTTGATGTTCATTCTCCAATAGAAAGACCACACATGGCCACTCTGTACGGGTGTGTAGGTTATTTGTTGCACAACGGCACACATCTAAAGGGTTGTAAGTGTGTGTATTTACCACAGTATTTTGGTACTCTGTTTTGTTGATTTAGCTACTAAAATACACAGCTACCTTCTGTTAAAAATTAGCTTTAAAAAAATTACTATACATCTTACACCCCAACTTTTGTAGGGAGTGCCTATTTGTAATAAGCAGTTGAGTTAAGTATAAAGTAACATGAGTCCAAATTAGGAGGCTGTTTTTTCCAATTTCAGTTAGAAAATAAAAAGGTAGTTTAATATACTTCTCTTTAAGAAGTCATTTAAGTAGAAAGGTTGGTTCTGGTATATTTTGTTTTGGAAGAGTCAGAGAAGCAGCTCCCCAAACTTCCAAGTCATGACAGAAGAGTTAATGAGCAACTATATGGGCATAGTTTAAAGAGCAGGTTACATATAGGATGGAAATAAAAGTAAGGCATGGGGCAATTCTGTCCGTGGCCCTTGAAGCAATGGGTTATTTCCTGATGGTCTGCTCCCATGACGCCTTGGATCGATCACCTGTTCAAAGTTGGAGCATGCTTGGAGGATGCAAACTTTAACTAAACAAAATAATTAAGAAGCCAAGCCACTTGCCAAAACTCATAATTTCTGCATTCCCAAACTAAGTGTAAAACCTTTTGCAATATCCATATTGTGGCTTCTCTCCTAAAATACTAATGTTCTTTATTATGTACTTTAATATATATATTTAAATTTTTCAAAGACCCTACATAGAGTGGTATTTAAGAAGTTTAAAGGTTAAGATAAAATTGGGTACTGCCAACTTCTTAGCTTTAATGGGTCAAGACCACTTCTCATTGGCACTAATGCCTTTGCATTGATGCCATGCTATGCAGTCAGACCTGTGTTCTGGAGAAGTTGAGAATAATTGAAAATGACTTGGGGATTCACTACATACTTTCTTGACATATAATGGTCCATAGGTATTTATCAGGGAATAGAGTCTAATAAGTGACTGACTAAAACCTGTTTAATAGACAAATGTATATATTAATGGTACTTGTCTATGAAACTCACCTTGATTGGATGATTTAAAGTCTCCTCTGAAAATGTGGAGGATGGCAGACTACCAAGATAACCAGCTGAATAACTACGTGTTTGAATGTGAGGGGGCTGTATTTCTTGGAAGAGCTAGAGAACATTTGAAAGCGAGAGCTGTTAAAATCCTATTCTGCTTATGGTAACTGATTCCATGCTTGAGTTTTATGTAGAGTGTAGAGTTTGGCATCTCATCTCTATTATCTAACAAAATATGCATTTTTCTACCATAAAACCAACTGGGTGAGGACTTGTCCTGCCTATCCTGGACTTGGGCTCCTTTTTCCCAGTAGACTCGTGGAGAAAGAGGCTGTGTTCCTATATGCTTAGGCCTGGCCTTGAGGTGAGCTTTTGGCTCTAAATCAGAACACACTTTCACTTGAGAAACCAGGTTTTCATGATCCTTGAGGAGATTGCAAAAGGCAAAGGATGTGTTGCATAGTTGAAAAGTAAAAGTGAGAAAATAAATCACATGCTATTGGAATACGTGGTGTGACTTTGCCTAGGCTTCAGTCATGTAAAATCAGACGCTTCATAATGTTTAAAGCATCCATTCCCTGTGACAGATTTTAGTATTCTTTACTGTGGTCATTAAGTGAGAGCATTAGTGGGTATTTCTGTTGACTTAGTTTATTCATCTATTTGGCAAGCATTTGAATCTCCCAGGCACCATGCTAGATGCAGCTTTAAAAACATTAAGAAAATGGTTTTTTTCCTTCCCTCCCTCCCCTCTCAAATTTGAAAATCAAATTTTAATTTTGGAATGTTTTGCTACATTAATGTGTACTACAGTGAAAATGAGCTTTTTTGTTCCAGCTAAAAGACAGAGTGAAGATTAAAATTTAAGAAAGTTGAGTTCCCAGGTGTTGAAATTCAAAGCTTTTTATTATTTCCTGCAGGTTCACCTTCCTTCCTGTACAGTATTTTCAAACTTCCCAGTCTTTAAGCAAAAGAATATTTCTCTTGCTCATACCATGGATTTTTCTCCAAGAAGTGGATATTTTGCTTTGGGGAATGAAAAGGGCAGGGCCCTACTCTATAGGTAGGTATTATTTATGTGTAAAAGTCAGAAATATCTATAATCTTCCTTTGAAAGTGTGAAGAGATGCTATTGTTAACAAATTATGTATAATTTGTTAATTCTGTAATCAATTACAGTAAGTTATTAGTTAATTGTAGAGTTTGATATCTCATCTCTATTATCTAACAAAATATGCATTTTTCTACCATAAAACCATAAAATGGCACTGGCAGAAAGGTTCACCAGGAGATGTTTTTGTTTTTGTTTTTTTAATATATTTTATTGACTTTTTACAGAGAGGAAGGGAGAGGGATAGAGAGATGGAAACATTGATGAGAGAGAAACATTGATCAGCTGCCTCCTGCACACCCCCTACTGGGGATGTGCCCGCAACCAAGGTACATGCCCTTGACCGGAATCGAACCCGGGACCCTTCAGTCCGCAGGCCGACGCTCTATCCACTGAGCCAAACCGGCTAGGGCGACCACCAGGAGATGTTTTAATTTTATTTTGTGAGTAAGCTGTATTTTGAGAATGTCAAATTGAGGAAAAGTAGCCACTTTAATAATATTGCCATTTTCTTGTGCCTTATGTTGATTTGGCAATTTGCTCTTTACTCATTAGATTTACATTAAAAAAAAAAAAAATTCTTTCCCTGCAGCTGTAAGCTATAAATAAGGACGTTAACCATAAAGATATCCAGAAATCATGCTCTGTCCAGGGTCTTTTCTGCACTCAATATACTTGGCTATGGAGCAGGAACAAGTGAAATCTAATTGCATTGTTGCCAGGAGATTTCTGTGACAGGTGGCTCTTCAGGGAGAACCTAAGAGCTGGATACCTGCGAGTTAAATCACAGCCCCGCCTCCTTGCTCCCTTGTGTTGGTAGTGGGTGCTGCATAGAAGCCTGTGTTTATGTTTATATGATTTGGGGAAGGTCTGTTTTCGAAATAAAATGAAATCTGGAGTGAAGAAAAGGAGGCATGTAAATTGATTTTGAGGAGATAGCTGGGAAAAGAGAATATAGCAAACAATAATATGGTTTCAAGTTCAACTTACTTGGAAAGGAAAATGGGTTATACCTGGAAAATTGATATTTTCCATCCTCATTTCAGATCATTTTTGGTGATTCTTTCAATTTGGATTATATAAAGAATATAGAGTCTTGTTGCACTTAGAAATTCTCTTCCTTTGGTTTATTATAATTGAAATTTTCTTTTGTTTAAGTAAGCCCCAAAGGCCATTAGCGTTTTCACCGGAGCATTGCTCTCTAGTGAAAGTTTCTAACAAGTAGGTTGGAGTGACAACATTTCTTTGGGGTATGGTTGGTCAGGTATTTCTTAGATCTCAATTTGATGCTTTGGGACAAGCTTAAGACTTTTATCTAAAATCTGAGGTATTAGCATTAGACTCCTTCAGAATGTCAGATTGAGAAGTCTTAACCTCGCTGCCTGGTGAGAGAATGTTTGTGATTATACTCCACCCTCCTATCCCCTTAAAATATTCCTAAGTGCACTTCTGTGCTCTGATTGACAATACTCTGGGTTATCACAAAGTTGTTTAGATGATTTGTCTTTTACTTTTTCAGGTTGCACCATTACTCAGACTTCTAAAGAGATCATTTGAAGTAAGAAAATCCTTTAAATTGCTTCTTCAGGTTTTAAGGGTACACCCATTGCTGTCAGTGGCAGAGGGACCACATTAGCTGATCTTTGTTTCTTTGCCCCTGTGTTACTATACACTGAGTGGCCAGGTTATTATGATCTCTGAATGCATAATAATCTGGCCACTCAGTGTGTGTGTGTGTGTGTGTGTGTGTGTGTCCGGTGCATGAATTTGTGCATGGGTGGGGTCCGGCCAGACTGGCTAGGGGTAGGGGACATGGGCGGTTGGCTGGCCGGCCTGCCTGCTGGTCGAACTCCTGGTCGTGGGGGACAATTTGCATATTAGCCTTTTATTATATAGGATATACACTGAGTGGTCAGATTATTATGCGTTCAGAGATCATAATAAGCTGGCCACTCAGTGTATATTCTTTTAGGGGAGTGGGACAGAAGGTAGATCAGGAAGAGCCTGGTTGAATGTGAATCTTCCTTGGGAATTTCTTTTTCTTTTCTTTAAATCAATAAATTTCAGAAAGGGAAGGAGAAGGGAGAGGGAGAGGGAGATTCTCATACATGATGAGCATCATTGATCAGCTGCCTTCTGCATGCCCCATACTGGGGATTGAGCCCAAATCCCAGGTATGTGCCTTGACTGGGAATCGAACCATGATCTCGGTTCATAGGTTGATGCTCAACCACTGAGCCGCATCGGCAGAGCATCCTTGGGAATTTCAACAACAGTCTGGCTCTTTTCTTTGGAGGTCAGCTCTCTAATGTAATTACTAAACATTTAATCCACAAAGGAGAATAGACTGAACAGTGAGAGAGAAGTATCTTCAGATAGAATTAAAGCTTCCCTGAGCTTCAAAGCCTCTTATTTTATACTGTATGTTTCTTGAGAGATTATAAGTGCTTGCCCTGTAGCTAGTTAATAGTGGATTGTCATAGACCTAGTTAATGTCTGGTCATTAGTTTTGCTGCCCAAATTTAAAGCAGTAGGACATGCTGCTTCTCCCAGGGTTTGACCTTTGAAATGAGACATGGTAGACATGAGGCTGAGCTTTGCAGTGGGCCTATTCATTACAGTTGACTGATTTGAGATTCATACATGTTGGGGAGAGACTGGGAATGCATACAGATTTAAATAGAGGAAAGAATTTTTGAAAGTAGAATAATATGGAGCAAAACATTAGCGGGGGGCGGAGGGGAGGAAGCACTCCAGCTATCTTGCCACTGAAAATTACATTGTCAGTACATGTTGTTTGTTTTTTACATGTTTGTTGATGACCAGCAGTTATAAATCAGGTGTGTGATTTCTCCTATTCTTTCCTCAGATTCAGTTGAGTCACAAGAGAAGCCCATCCTGATAGATCTGAGAAACTTTGCAGAATGTGTGATAATGTATGGATAATGATTTTTTTGAGCCAGCTGTACATATTTAAGTTAATAGAAATGTATAATAAATACATGGCAACTTTTTTTTTGAAAATAAATGTATGTGGGAGAACAGGGGCGGACTAGAAGGGGTCAATGAGGGGGAAAAAGGGGGACATATGTACTACTTTCAACAATAAAGATTTTTTTAAAAATGTATGTGGTTCTTCCTTCCCCACTTACACACAGACGCACTAACTTGGATGCATTTCTTTTAAGACGAAACCTGAGCGATTGGAAACACCTGTCTGCAGCCAGAAGTCACATAGGCAGATGTTCTCATATTTCACGCTGAGCCCTGATTAATAGGTCCTCCTTTCCCAGCATAGATCTCTCCATGTTTCAGGGTAACAACTAACAGGCTCTGATCGGCTTGACATGAGAGCGGTGAGATCTCATAGAAGGAATTTTGAACTTCCAAGTGGTCCTGGAAAAGAGATTATGGAAATGAAAAGCCTTTTCTGGCCTTAGTACTTCAAGTGGTTGTGGTTAAACCTGTTACACTTGTCCTACTAATTATTAGCCACTCCCCTTCCTGGAAATATTCCTTACCAAGACTTAAATGTTTCCTTTGAGTTCCAAGGTTGGCAATTGATTCCATAATTCTTTAATTGTAATATACCTTTGCTTTAGACCAGTCCCTACATTTCTTAGGAAAAACTGACACGATACCATGAAGTATTGGATGTGAGAAGTATCAAGTAGGTCTAAGCTTTCAATCCACCTCCTCTTTTTTTTTTTTTTTTTGCATGTTAAAGAAGTTTATTCTGCACTAACGAGCAAGATTCATTACGGAGGAGGGTAGAAAAACCAGGATTAGGGGAGGGGGAGGAGAAGAAGGAGGACCTCAGCCGGGCTGCCTCGCAGACTGAGAGAGACAGCAACATGTGCAACGGTGAACATGCCTTTTGAGGGGAGGAACAAGAAGGGGTTGGGCCCAGGGCGGAACGGGAAGGGGTTGGGCCCAGGGCACTCGGCACACGCTGATTGGTGGTTGAATGTCTTGGGGATGTCCCGGCGGCGGTGGCAGACACCCGTTATGTCATAACTCCGCCCACCAGTTGGGGGAAGGGAGGATCTATCATTCCAGGCTTTTGGTGATATTAAAAAAAAATTGAGAGTCCAGGCAAGGTCGGGGTGAAGGTTCGTTTTCCGTAGCTACTTCCTGCTGAGAGGGGGCGTCGTTAGGGGAGTCTACCCGGGGTCTCAAGGATTCTGGTGCTAGGTTCTGAATTCAAGGCCAGATCTCTCCCACCTTCTGGTTGGTGAACGCCTGCATTCTGTTCTGCAAAATACTAGTGAAACAGTGCATGAGACAGGGGCCAAAGAGCAAAATTAAAGGAATAGATACCAGTGGGCCTAATGATGGGAGGAGCCCTGGGGTAAGTGAGCGAAAAACGGAGTGTTTTCCGAGCTGGATGAGGGGTGCAGCAGCATGATTTCCCCAAGGGACTGGTTGGTGAAGTCTCAAGAGTGATCCTGTTGAGTCACTTGGGAGGTAAAAGCTGGTCCTGAGGCTGCCACAGCATCACTTGTCTGGTTTTGCTGCTTTTCTGGGCCTTGAGCTGAAATACAACCTGGGGGTAAGGTTCTTGAGGAGGACTGAGCCCCCAGCTGGAGGGCTGGTCCTCGGGAGCCTTGGTCGCTGGTTCTGGCCTGGGCAGAAATCTGTCAGTGTGTTCCCGGAGCAGTTGCCTGAGTAAGGGCAGGTATGCAAGATAAGTAGCCAGGAGAGAAGGGTCAGTAGGGAGACAATGGTTGAGCAAGAAAGGTCTCCCATATAGGAGTTCAAAAGGGCTTAAGAACGGTGGGGCTTCTTGGTGTAACCCGGATTCTGGTCAGGGCCATGGGCAGGAGGTCCGGCCAGGAGCTGCGAATTTCTAGACAGAGTTTAGTTAGATGGTCTTTAAGGAGGCTGTTGATCCTCTCGATCTTACCGATGGTTGTGGGCGGTAGGGTATGTGCAGTTTTAGTCAGGATTAGAGAGAGGAAAATCTGAGAGTCCCACCCAAGGTTGAGTGAGGACCTCGACGACCTCGGGGCAGGAGTGCGTAGCCGCAGGTTGGGTGGAGGCAGCGGGAAGGAGAGTGGCCGGGTTCAGGGCTGGGGACTGAGTTAGGGAGATGTCAGGACTCTCGAGGAACAGGAGATGGAGTTCCTGCATGCAAGAGGGCGAGGAGAGATGAGGATCAGTGGGACAGAAGATCCTGTAGTCTATGGGTGGAGAAGACCTGTAAGGGTTGCTGGAGGCAGATCTTCTGGGCCTCCTTGGTGAGAATGGCGGCTGCAGCCAGAGCCCAGAGGCAGGGCTGCCATCCCCGAACCTTGGGATCAAGCTGTCTGGACAGGTAGGCTACAGGAATGAAGGCTGGCCCTAGGGACTGGGTGAGGACTCCCATAGCTATTCCCTGTTTCTCATCAGTAAATAGTTGGAAAGGCTTAGAGATGTCTGGGAGAGAGAGAGAGATGCCAGAAGGGTATCCCAGAGTTTAGAAAAAGCCTGGCGAACAAGGGAGGGTGAGGAGAGGGGGCGGAGTGAGAAGGCGCTGAGGCCAGAGCAGTTTTCAGAGCATTAAAGGGTGATTTGCCATCAATACCCATGACTGAGATCGTGGAAGGGAAGAGTGGCCCGGAAAAAGGAGGGCAGGACAGAGAAGGTAGCCCCTGTGTCAACCAGAAAGGAGACCTGCTCACCCGCTACCTTGAGCGTTACCCTGGGCTTGGCGAGGGTGATGGGGATCATCGAGTCCGGGCATCTTCAGTCTTCAGCCAGTCCCAGCATGGCCAGTGGCGGGTCATGACCTGGAAGGGTGGCCCCTCTATGCTAAGACGCAGAGGGCCCGACACTTTTCCAGGGGCAGTCACTTTTACTGCACGCTGGGCAAAGCTTGGTTGGAGCCAGGGGCCGGGGCACTGCTTTGCCCAGTGGCCTTCATTTCCACACTTGAAGCATCCTCCAGGTGGGATTCATCCTCTCGTTGCACCCCCACCATGCACAGTCCCCTTTGGACCATGCATGGCTGCCGTCAGCCTCAGAGCTGCTACCAAGGCTTGAGTTTGCAGATTCACCTTTTGTCAAAGACGGGCTTACTCTGCCTGCTCCTCATGGGCATTAAAACCTTAAATGCCGTATTCGGATCTCAGACCTGAGTCTGAGAAGGCGTTAGGGAAGGGGGTGGCAGAGCAGGCAGCGGGCCGTGGGCCGGAGGAGGAGCAGGAGCACGGCAGCGGGCGGCCACACCAGGCTGGGCCTGCGGGGGCGGGCTATGGGAGGTCTCAGTAACTACTTAAAGATGGCGGCCCCCAGGGGAACGGCAGGCCATGCAGCCAACATGGCGGCTGCTCACAATACACAAGGGAAGAGCAAACCATTATAGAAATCTCACTTAGCTGTTTGGAGTGGCTGGCAGGATGGCGGGCGGGCGGCTTTCGCATTGCGCGGTGGCCTCTGGTTGGCTCGCGGCCTGAGGCAGCGATGGTGGCTCCCGCAGTGGCAGCCGCCAGCCAGGAAAGGGGTGGCCGCGGCGAAGAAGGAAGAGGAGGAAGAGAGGGAGCAGAAGGCGGGAGAGAGAGGGGTGGAAATGAAAGATTGGCTGGGTCAAAAGAGTCAGAAGACAGAGAGAGGGGCTGAGGACTGGTTTGAGGGGGTTTCTTGCGAGCTAGGAGAACCTGGGCTGTGGAACAGAAGGAGCAGAGGGAGGGACGGGAACGCAGATAGAAAAAAGCCTGGACATATGGGACCTCAGGCCACTTCCCGGTTGCCAGCAGAAATTACTGAGGTCAGTGAGGATGTTAAATCCCGCTTTTGGGTCATCTGGACCCATTCCAATTCATACTGAGGCCATGCCACGTTACAGAAGTAGCCAGATTGGTGAGGACACCCTAGAGGTGTCTTGGGATTGCCCATTCCAATTCCTGGGGTCGGGTAGTGAAGGCTAAGGACCAGCGTCCCAGTCTTTGAGCCAAGGCTACAAACGGGGAACCCGAGGGACAGTAGAGGATGTCTCCTCTACTTCCTGGGGTCCGGACGAAGGCCAAAAGGCCAGAGAACCGAGGGGGGCAGGAACGTCTTCTCTGCCTCCCCAGGTTCGGAACCCCTCCTGGAGGGGCCTGGAGGGCTATGCCTGGAAGGCAATCTCTGATGCGGGCCACAGTTTATGGACAGAGACACTGGAAAAACCGCCAGGAATTAGCATGGGCTGGGACTTACCGCTGACGCTGCCGAGCCGGGGGGAGGAGGCTGAGGGTCCTGAGCCATGAGGAGAGAAGAAGGGGGGGGGGCACCCCAGACCGTGAAAGGTCAAATGGGATGCATGCACCCACCCGGGTTCTCGGCACCAGATGTAAGGTTCAAGACACAGGAAACGGGAGTCGGGGACCAAGGCATGTTAAAGAGGAGGTTTATTCCATACTAATGAGCGAGATTCATTACAGAGGAGGGTAGAAAGACCAGGATTAGAGGAGGGGGAGGAGAAGAAGGAGGACCTCAGCCAGATTGCCTCGCAGACTGGGAGAGACAGCCCCACCTCCTTTCTAAAACACGAAAAGTCAGGAGAGGAGGGAGTTTTTCCAGGGACATAAAACGACTGTGCCCGGGCAAGTAATAAATCCCACGTGACTATTCAAACAGACGCATCAGTGGCGGGTATCTTCAGTGTCTTAAGCCCTCTTTTCAGTCTGTAGAGTAGCCCAGTCGGTGGGGATTGTGTTAACATATCCCAGCATCTTTCTAAAAGGAAATTTTCTGTTAAGATGGGCTATTGCTGTGCCATCGTGGAGACCCTTTCTCTTGTAGCAACATTTTTTAAGTTAATCCTGAACATTTCAGATGCCTGACTCGTTGGCTTGTTAGGGTTACTTCTCTCTCGAGTTGCTAGAGGGCAGCATTGGATTATGAAGTAATTGAAGGAAGGCTCTTTGTAGATTTTTACCACCTTGTCTTTAGCTTCTGCCAAACCATTGTTTCAGAAACGGACACCAAGCCTTGTATGTGCTTATTCTGCATGTGGTTGTCAGAGCCTGAAAGACTTACAGGAAGTTATTCTAGAGAAATCGATGGAAGCAGAGTTTAAGTTTTAACTCTAAGATCTCTGCATCATTTTTATACTCTCCTAGGAGCAGAGCCAAGAATCCCCAGTTCAATCTCCTGGATAAATAAACGTGCTGTTTGTTCTACAGACAGAGACACTACCAACCCCATGTCTTGCCTTTTAGTGACTTTTTTCTCTCTGGGGAAGTTGGGAATTTGAGTCAGGTTCTTAATACTTTTCTTTGTAACCAGTGCTCAGTTAACTTCATAGAGGTGAGAGCCACAGTCATGAACTCATTTACACAATTCTCTGTTGGCAGTTGCAAAGTTAACATGAATGTAGCTCATATCTTTGGGGTGTGCGTGTGTGACTGCCTTGAGCTGTGAGGTGATATTTTGCCACCCAGAGCCACACAGGCTATACTCGGGTTTATTTGGAGTGATGAATTGGCAAGTTGAAGTCTGGTGTATCCCACTCATCTCTCCTCCCATTTCCATTAATATTCGTTAAACTAAAGGATGATTAGTCTGTGGACTTTCTTTGAACAAATTACGTCTCTTGCGTTCCCGCGTGTGTGTTTCTGGTGAGGATTCATAAGCCTTTCTAAGCCTGCATGGGGTGAGGTGACCTGCTGTAAGATTTGTCACCAGCATTTTTACACTTGAGCTTGGGAATGGGGTGGAGGCAGGCAAATGCCTGTGAAAATGAAGTGCTTCCCTACACCTGCAGTCGGCTCTCAAGCCACTTGGGATGTCATTTGAATCCATTTCCAAATTCGCCACACACAACGAAAAGCATTGTCCTCTTATTCTTATCTGGAGGAAGTGGGGGCTGGGGTCAGAGGTGTGGGGAGGAGGGAGAAGGGGGTGTTGGACAACATTTCTGAGCCCTTGGTGCCGTACTTGTGCTGATATGATATGTGTATCTCAGGAAATTCTCATTGTTCTTTTTCCCTTTTTATAGGGAAGTAAATTGAATTTCAGAGAGATGGAACATCCCAACGTTAAAGCCATCATCCTTGTGAAGACGAGTGGTCCTCAAAGAAGGGTGTGTATACGCTTTTTAACTTTATTTTTCAATTGCAGTTTACACTGTGCCGTTCTGCATTAGCTTTAGGTGTACGGCACAGTGGTTAGGTAGCCATCTACGTTACAAAGTGAGCTCTGTGGCAGTTCCCTGAGAAGCCAGCTGCTTTTCTCCCCCCGGCCTTTGTTTTTCTGATGCTTCCTCCCTGCCTTTCTTTTTGTGCCTTTCAAACTCTGCACATCTAGCAAGCCTGAGACGGACTTCTGTGATAGGGTTGATACCCTTTGTTGCATTGTTTGCTTATACCTGTGGTTGGCAAACTGCAGCTCGCGAGCCACATGCGGCTCTTTGGCCCCTTGAGTGTGGCTCTTCCACAAAATACCACGGCCTGGGTGAGTCTATTTTGAAGAAGTGGCGTTAGAAGAAGTTTAAGTTTAAAAAATGTGGCTCTCAAAAGAAATTTCCATCGTTGTCCTGTTGTTATTTGGCTCTGTTGACTAAGGAGTTTGCCGACCACTGGCTTAGACCGTCTTTCCATGTAAGATTTGAAGTGGCTTTCCAAAACACAGTGAAAAGGGAGACTATACGTGAACCAGGGCCTGGGGAAACTGGGAAATCAGAACCCAGATACATAGGCCATATACATGGTTGCTAACGTTGAGCTGTGTATTCCTCACCCCACCCCCCATTGTTGGCCTCAGCAATACCCAAATAGAGCACTTGGGAAAATGTATGTTTTAGAAAGTGAAAGTCCTCTTTTCCCTCCTTCCCCACGGGACCTCTATTAACAGTTTGATGTATATCTTTTTAAAAATATATATATATATATATTTTATTGCCCTAACCGGTTTGGCTCAGTGGATAGAGCGTCGGCCTGGGGACTGAAGGGTCCCGGGTTTGATTCCGGTCAAGGGCATGTACCTTGGTTGCAGGCACATCCCCAGTAGGAGGTGTGCAGGAGGCAGCTGATCGATGTAAAAAAATCAATAAAATATATTTAAAAATATATATATATATATTTTATTGATTTTTTTACAGAGAGGAAGGGAGAGAGATAGAGAGTTCGAAACATCGATGAGAGAGAAACATCCATCAGCTGCCTCCTGCACGCCCCCTACTGGGGATGTGCCTGCAACCAAGGTACATGCCCTTGACCGGAATCAAACGCGGGACCCTTCAGTCTGCAGGCTGGCGCTCTATCCACTGAGCCAAGCCGGCTAGGGCTGTATATCTTGATAGTAGTTTTTTCTCTCCCATTGTTGTTGAGTCAATTATGTGTTCAGATGCAAGAAACAGAACCTGAAAAATAGTGACTTAAATCATAAGGACATTTATTGCTTAAGAAGTCAGAGGTAGCTGACTGGCTTCAGATCCATTTGGTGGCTCAGCAATGCACCACCTCTGGTGTGTGTGTCTGCGGTTCCCTTTGCCGGTGTCTCATGGCTACAAATGGTGCTGCACCCCAAGTCCCACGTCCTCACACATCACGGAGCATTCCTCGTGGAAGGAAGGGGATGGGGAAAAACAGCGTCTTTCCTGGCAGGGCTTTTCCTTTTTTTATTTTTTATTTTTTTAAGAATATTACATTTTCTTTTTTAAATGTTTTATTGATTTCGGAGAGAGGAAAGGAGAGGGAAAGAGAGATAGAAACATCCATGAGAGAGACATGGGTTGGCTGCCTCTTGCACGACCCCCTACTGGGGATCAAGCCCCAAACCAGGGAATGTGCCCTGACCGGGAATCAAACCGGTGACCTTTTGGTTCATGGGTTGATGCTCAACCACTGAGCCACCCCTGCCAAGCAAGGCTTTTCCTTTTGAACAGAGGAGAAAGTCTGTCCTAGAAGCCACCCTGCAAACTTTCCCTCATGTTTCTTTGGCAAAAAGAACCAATTTTTCATAAAACCAATTACGCTTCATCCCAGGAGCCTGCTTGCCCTGAGCCCATAGCTATCTGGCTGTTGCTTGAAAAAACTCTGGGCATTCTGTTTGCAAGGAGGAAGTGGGGTGGGGGTGGGGATGGCTGTGGGGAAAAACCAGTGTGCTTACCACAGGTGCATGCACGCATTAAAAAAAAATTATTTTGGTCTCATTTTTAAAATAGCAATGGGTTGAAATTGTATTATTCTCCAACTCAGTATTTTCACTTAATTGCACCTATCCAGAAGATAGGGCAGTACATATGGATTTATCTCATTCTTTGTTACTATTGCATAGTATGTGGTGGTTTCCTGTCTTTTACTATTATAGGGGATGTGGCCATTAATTTTTTTATACAGGTCTCTTTGTACACATGTGTATTCTCCAGGGGAGATATCTAGAAGTAGAATTGTTGGATAAACACATTGAAAAATTTGACTAAAATACATGATAAAAATTGTTCTCCAAAGAGGCCATGCCAGCTAAGCAGTGATAAAATGTCACCGCTAGATACCACTATTTATAACCAACTAGAAGCCCGGTGCATGAAATTCGTGCACTCAGGGGAGTCCCCTTAGCCCGGCCTGCACCCTCTCACAGTCCGAGAGCCCTTGGGGGATGTCCAACTGATGGCTTAGGCCCACACCTTGTGGGGAGCGGGCCTAAGCCATTAGTTGGGCATCCTTAACGCTGCCGCTGAGGCAGGAGAGGCTCCTGCCACCGCTGCTGTGCTAGCCAGCCGTGAGCCCGGCTTCTGGCTGAGCAGTGCTCCCCCTGTAGTGCACTGACCACCAGGGGGCAGCTCCTGTGTTGAGCGTCTGCCCCCGAGTAGTCAGTGCGCATCACAGCGACCGGTTGTTCCGCTGTTCAGTCAATTTGCATATTAGCCTTTTATTATATAGGGTGAGTGAAAAATGATATCTATTACTTTTTAGTTGGTTGTACTCTGAGTTTTATTCCTTCCATTGAAAAAAGGACAACAAATGTTAGATGATTCACATTTTCCATAAGAGAAGTTAATACTCAAAGGGCCAGGGCAACTAGGGAGGAAAGTGCCTGGTGAATGCCAGGTGTTGTTAACCAAATATGTTATTGTGGAGGAAATGCAATAGTGGGACTGCTGATATTTTACAGAAAATACATTTTATTTAAAATCTCTAATGGTGTTTTCTTTTTTTAGGGTAACTTCCGATCAGCAGGGGGCGCTCTGAAGTGCAGGTGGATGGGAGAGGGCACTAGAGGAATGTGAATGTAGTGGGCCCTGGCCATGGCTAGCCTAGGTCAGCAGGGGGGGGGGAGGGGGGCTGGCTTACCAGCCCAGAATAGTCTAGAAGAATGGCTTCAGTCCCAGCATCAGCTTCTAACTGGTCTCCCTGAACCCGTGCCTTGCTGCTGGGAGCAGTCCTCCATCCTGGAGTCATGTACACATTATGTGCACCTGACTGCCCACCCCCCCCCCCCCCGCCCCAGGGGAAAACCAGCTGACCAGTCCTAGCTAGCATTGGACTTACCCCAGAAGATGGGACAAGTTCAACCTTGGAGGATGTAGCACGGTCATCGCAAGTTTCCTATGGAGAAGGTGCAGGACGGAAAAGAGGGGCGAGGGCCTGGAAGGAATATCCCCATAAGGTCAGAGTTTGGTTCCAGAACGGAAACATTAGGGATTTTCAAAGGAAGGTTGCGGTGTGGTTTTCGAGGAATCACAGTGTGAAGGCGGGAGCTTGGAGTCAGATCTGAAGGCAGGCGGGTGATGGCCAGGGCTTTGGAGCCATGGGGAGGCCACGGGGGTGTCAGGAAGAGTAGCCTGTGGCCGGGGCAGGGTGGAGTTGGCCAGGGAGAATGGAGAACAGCCTGGTCCAGGAGAGGGGGAATGGCCTAGCAGGGCAGTCATGGGGGCAGAGGGGAGGGGCCGTTTAAGGAGCGTGGCCTGGGCGTGTGACATGACAAAGAGGGAGAAGCCCTGAGACAGGGCCCCGAGACCTTCTCCCCTACAGCCACCGAGCTGGTCTTAAAGGGTGCCAGTCCCGAGACCCAGAAGGGACTCCCTCCCTTGCACGTTACACAAGGTGGAGCTGTGCTTGCCCTCCTTCCAGTGCACCGAGGGGCCTCCTGCTCTCCCCAACACCGCCTCCTCCTCTAAGTGAGTTGTGTTGGCATCTGTCTCCGACCTGGGCCCTCTCATGCTGGGCACTCACCTGGGCCCTCCCCAAGGAGAAGGCCCTGCTAACCCACGCAGCAGGGTCTGTCTGGGGAGAGAGGGCTGCTGTGCCTGTGCCATGCTGTGTCAGGCGGTCACTTGACATCTCGGGACACGAAAGGGTTTTGTGTCCAGATCTAACCCTGACTTGCCATGTATCCTCAGGCCTGTCCATGTCTCTCTCCAGCCCTCAGTCTCCTCATCTGTAAATGGGGCTGGCAGCTGGGCCTTCTGGATAGCATCAGCCCCTGAACCCTCCAGGGGTGGAGGCGGGGGGCTCAGGGAGGGAGGATGTCCTGCACCCAAATGTGGACGCAGCCCTGGGCCCCACTTGCTGCTGCACGGTGCTTTCCCCCACCACCAACCTGGAAATAGAGAAGCTGCATCACAGCTTGAGTCAGCGCCTACCCCCAGGACAAAGACAGTCAGCAGAGAGGAGTCAATCATTTATTGCAGGGCGGGGGGTCGGGGGGGGGGGGGAAAGAAGCGGGGGGGGGGGGGAAGAGGTCAGGGAGTTGTGTTTTTTTTTCTGCCAAGGGCCATTTGGATATCTGTAACATCATTTTGGGGCCATACAAGATTATTAACAAATTAGCTTGCTATATTTGGTCAAACATTTAATTAATTCACCCCTAATGCTTTGACAGGGCCAGACCCAATGATTTCAGGGGCCTTATAAGGCCCACAGGCCGGATGTTCCCCACCTCTGATTTATTGACTCATATTAACAAGAAGTCAGTTCCCTTGGCACCAGGTTCAACATGTCTCCCCTGCTCCCCCACCCTCCAGCCGCTGGCCCCAGACCCTCAGTGCTGATCACGTTTGCAACCTGAGATCCCTGTGGGGTCTGAGAGGCACAGGAAGACAGAAATCAAGGATTCTTTAATTTAAATATGTAAAGTGCGACAGCCCACCAGACCCTCTGTGGCCCAGCAGTGCTGGCCCAGAACAGGTGGAGGGTGGAGGGGTGGGGGTGGGGGCAGGTGAAGCCACGAGGCCTCGGGAGTCCAGGGTAGAAAGGAACTGGATCACATTTCCGTCGGCAAGCAGGGTTTTATCTTCCGTAAGTTGGCGGTAACCCACTTGTCTGTCTTCAAGGCACAGCTCTTCTTGCCTCCTTTCATCTTGAATCTGTGGGCAGAGAACCAAAAAGGCACCGAGTCACCCGCCAGGCACCACACATGAGTCCCGTTGCCCCTCCTTACTGCTGGGTGTCCCTACGCTGCTGTCTCTGTAACATGTGCAGCTACAGCGTCAGACCCGTGGCGTGCTTACCAGGGCGCACCCATGCTTCAGGGGAGCTTATTAAACGGCCTTTCCTGCACCTCTTTCCCTGAGATTTTCACCGGTGCATCAGCGTGGAGCTGAAGGCTGTCAACGTCCTGAGGATTAGCTAGCATGGAAAATTCCCCTCCTGGGAATCTTGGAGGGCTTCTCTGCTCCATCTTTCCCCGTGTCTGTGTACATTAGGGACGTTCAGTCATTCTAAGGGTGTGTGTATGTGTGTGTGTGTGTGTGTGTGTGTGTGTGTGTGTTTCTTTTCTGATCTGCCCACCTCCTAAGCTTGGCCATGGTCCTAACAGTAGGCCAGTTCTGCCTTTTATTATCTGGGTGATCCTCAGACAACTCTCTCTACCTCCCTGAACCTCAGTTTTCATGGTAATGAAAATATGTGACCCAAGATGATTAACCAAGACAATATACACGCAAGTGCCTTCTAGACACCGAGCGACGAGGTGATTACAACCCTGGATGCAGCTATGGTGTGTACTCCACCTCACAGGTAGGAGTGCAAAGGAGCACCTGGAGAATGCAGGGCAGAGAGTCACCTGCCCAAGGTCCCCTAAGACTAGAGGTTGGCAAATCGAAAGTCAGGAACTAACCGTGACCTCTCACTCTTCTTACTGGGCAGTAATACCGGGAGCGTGTAAGCAGTTCCTTCCACTGGGCATAACATACTGTGTTAGGATAGAATGCTTGGCTCCTCGGAGCTCCAAGAAACCAGTCACTGCAGGAACACACCGGTGCAGGCGAGGACGCGCGGAGCACCCTCTGGCGCCCACACTCAGCTCTGCACCCAGGTTTTAAAGGCCTTGCTCCCAGGGTTTAGAAACCTTAACCTGGTGGGACATCGCCATCTAGCGTCCGCTATTCTAATTCCAGTAGCGGTTTCTGTTCTCTGGAGGAGGAAGTCAGGAACTGAACAGGGAATGGCACTCACATGAGACCGTCCTGGTGGGAGCAGGAGGAACTGGAGTTTCTGTAACACTGGATCCTCTTCAGGGAAATTGCTTTCCTTACAAATGTGAAGCAACAATTGGAAGACGGCACGTGCACTAGAAGAGAAACGCAAAAATGGTTCACATTTCGTCAACCTGGCTTTCTTTTCTCTCAACAACAAAAACCACCCTATCCGGTTTAGCTCTGTGGATAGAGCGTCAGCCTGCAGACCAGAAGGGTCCCTGGTTCGATCCCTGTCAAAGGTGCAACCAATCGATGTGTTTCTCTCACATTGATATTTCTCTGTCTTTCCCTCTCCCTTCCACTCTCTCTCTAAAAAAAAGAAATCAATCCTCAGGTGAGGATTAAAACAACAAACAACCCTTTCAGAACAGGCTCAGGCTTTGGGAGGGCCCTGGGGCAGCACTGTCCCACCAGCCACCTGGTTCTGTGTTTAGGCAGAGTCAGGATCCTGGGATTCAGATCTAAGCACCCCACACACCAGTGGGTGGCCTTGAGCAAGATCACTTGGGCCCAGACCTCCCATCTGTAAGATAAACCACCTCTGACATCCCACCACTCGTGTGAGGTTCTGCCCCAATATTGGGGTTCAAGGGCTCTGGATCTCATGCTCTGGGGGCCTGGTGAGTCTGGCCCATGCAGGACAAGTATGGTCCAAGAACCTGGGGCAGGGTTAGACACCGTTCAAGGAGCTCAAACTGAGAGAGGGACAAGGGAAGTCAGCTCCCCGCTGGCTCTCAGAATGCCCTGCTCCCCTGTCCTCAGCTCGGTCCTGAGCCCCCACCCCACCCTGCCTGTTTCTACACCCCCTCCCAAACCCACCCTTCTGGCTCCTTCCTCCTGGTCTTACTGTTTACAGAGCCCCTTTCGTGTATTTATCATTCTCTAAACAGCCCTGGATGTTAGACATTCTCAGTCCCACCTTAATGATGGAGAAACCAGAGTTTGAGAAGTAAAGTGACTTGCCCAAGGCTAGCCAACTCTTACAGCCCCGGGCCTGACCTCTGCCCTTTATCTGTTACATTGTGGAGGCAAGACCCAGGGCCCCTCTGGACCTCAGGCCTCCAGCTAATAACCTCACCGCCCCCTCCATCTGTCTGCAGGGTCTGGATGAGGCAGGGCCTCCTTTTGCAGGAGCCAGTGGCTCAGCTGTCTGTGGTTGCCCAGATTCCTGGTTCTCCTACGGGCCCTGTGCCCCACCCATTCCTCCTCTTCCAGAAGAATTCTTTCTGGAGCAGGGGAGACGGAGGCAGGGAGTGGAGGGTGAGCTCTGTCCGCAGCCCCAGGGTGCCTGCCCACGTTGCTGCCCTCCCCAAGGTGAAGCTAAGGGACACCAGCCCCACTCACGGCTCCAGCTGTTCCCATCCTGCAGCCACGTCCCCACCAGCAGCAGGCACACCAGGGCCGTGGTGATGAGCTTCATCGTGGGCTGGTTCAGGTCTTTCTGGAGAGGTCTCACGAGTCTGGTGAAGCAAGTGCTCTCTGTGGCCCATTCTGCAGTGGCCAGGGCTTTTTATAGGGACAGGTGGGTGCTCCCAGGTAGGGAAGTCACCAGAAGAGGTGGGTAGAGTGGCCGCCTTGACCACGCCCCTCCCCACCCTTCCGAGGGATGCAATGCACAAGTGCCTGGAGACTTCCCCACGTGCAGGAGCAGATAGGGATCTTGAAAAAGTGAGTAGGAGCTGCCCCCTGAGAAGCTTAGAAGAGTGAGTGAGAGGAAGTGGCCTGCTTGTGGCTTCTCTGATCCCACATCTTTTCATCCAGGGATGCAGCCGCTGTCCCCAGCTAAAGGACTCTGAACCAGGACTAGGTCACATGTGCATTTGGTCCCCAGTTCTGCCAATCAGCAGTAAACTCGCCCAAGTCACCTATCCAGTGCGAATGTTTACATATAAATCTTTGTGCAATAATTAAACAATGTTTGAGTCCTGCCTAGATATTTCCCATTTCAATGATCTCAATCACCTGACAGCTTTTCCTGTTCCATCAGTCTATTAGTTAGACTGGGAAAGCCTCTGAGATGCACACGTGACTTCCAGCTCCTGCCCTTTGACTCACAGATAAACAGTAAAAGGGACCCAGTGTCAGGACAGCAATAGATGAGCCACATGAAGGGCGAAGAGAAGCTCTCTGAAGGCATCAGAGAGGCCTCCCAGGGAATGTTCATCAAGCAGTCTCCCACGGAGGGCTGAATGGGAAGGGGCATGCCAACAGAGGAAGGGGCTGTGTATGAACAGCGAGGCAAGATGGAGAACATTCATTCAGAGATGCCAGGTGGAGTGGAGTAGGGGGTGGGGCGTAAGAAGAGTGACAGGAGTGAGGAAATGGCTGGAAGAGAGCCACTGTGCGTAGTGCTTACAATAAGTAGCATGTAGTAGATGCTCAAGAAAGAGGAGCTGGGCTGAATCTGTGGGTTAAAACTATGAGGCCAGTGTGTATCTATACTCATCGAGTGTGGGCTGGGCTGATCGGCGTGGCCATCCATTCTCTAGCTCACAAAGCAGCAGTGGGTTCCCATCGTCAAGTGCACGGAGCTCGAGCTGCTCACTGGTCATTCCTGGCTCCTCATGGACCCGCATGTCTCAATAGTTGCGATTCCTGAACTTGCCACATGCTTTTCTGTGTCCAGGACTTTGCTTCTGCTGTAACTTCCACCTGCAGGGCCCTCCTCGCTGTCTCCCTCTGTGAACTTTCTGCCCATTTCCAATGCCTTTGTCTCCTCTAAGACCCTTCTGCTATTCCAATCCAGGCTACTATGAAGAGCCCCCACTCCCATGCCTGGATCTCCCCAGGTCTCAGATCTCTGCCACCCCTCTGCTCCATGCATTCTTCAGCCGAACACCTGGGTGGGCGTCCTGGCGTGTCAGAGTTGAATGGGCCTGGAAGACCATACGCCAACAGTGGCTCTGAAAGTGTCCTGGGTGAGTTTTGAAAGATGCCTTGGCCTCGTTTCAGAACCAGAATCAAAACTTAAGTACCGCCCTGGGCCGGTGTGGCTCAGTGGTTAAGTGTCAACCTATGAAATAGAAAGTCACAGTTCGATTCCTGGTCAGGGCACATGCCCAGGTTGCGGGCTCAATCCCCAGTGGGGGCCATGCAGGAGGCAGCCGAACAATAATTCTCTCTCATCACTGATGTTTCTATCTCTCTCTTACTCTCTGAAATCAATACAGATATATTAAAAATAACAAACTAAAAAAAATAACAACTTATGTACCTTTACTTGTAATTCAGGCCCCAGAAGATAAGACTCATGTATCCAGCACATTCTCTTCATGTTACAGATGGAAAAAAGGTGTCTCAGAAAGAGGAAGCTGACTTCCCAAGGTCACACTGAAAAGTCATTGCAGAGATGGGACTATGGACACTCAGGCCACCTGGACATCTGACCTCCACATCCATCAGTTCCCATGCATCCTGCCAGCTGTGGCCTGCCACCCACAAAGTACTTGAGGTCGTAGAAATGACTATCTGTGGTCACTCTCCTAGTCTCTTTGTCTTTAAAGATCGTACTTTTTAAAATTTCTTTACTGTCAATTTAGGGGCTTTTGGGAGAGAAAAGAGACAAAGGTGTGTGACCAGTCTGCTGAATGTTGTAACCGTAGGTCTTTTAGACTCACTCGGGACATGGAGAGGACGGATGTGGTCACCCAGAAAATTCTTCCCTTCTCTTGGGGACACAGCCGGCCCACTCGAGAAGGGGACGGGGATGCCCCTCCAGAAACTCACTTCCCCTCCTCCGTCACTGGGAGCCAGGACTGGGGAGGAGAGAATGGAGAGCTTAGTCATACTTCCCCTTCCGGGCTCCTTGGCACCGGCACGGGAGGAACTGGCTGAGATCCTCTCATGCAGGACCTAGTGCTCCACATACCGGTCCGCCCAACCCCAGCCTGGCCTCTTCCTCTCTAGCCCCAGGCAGAAAGGTGAGGGCCAAATAGTAAGTAAATCAATAAAATGCATGGACTTGAATGAGGTGGGCCAGAATGGCCTAGGATGGATCGAGAGGCAACCCTGAGCCAGTTGTTTCTATGAACAACCCTTTTCTTAGATGTCTGAGAACGAGGAAGTGCCCATAGAAAGGTTTTCTTAGTAGTCATCTTTTATGAAATAGGTTCCCACCTCTGGACCAGGCCTCAGCTGCCTCCTGCAAATACAAGCCCAGCTCCCAGTGAGGCCCCCCAGCATGCAAACGCCCTGGGATTCAAAACCCTCTCTCGCATTTTCCAGGGCCTCTTACACTCCGCTGGGGTTCCTTTGCCCCCTATTTTCTCTCTCACATTCAGCACTTTTGTTCTTTGAAGGAGGCCTCTCTTGTCTGGCTCTCAGCGACACCGTGAAGGGGGCATTAAGCATCTTTTGTAGCAACAGCAAACCTTCAGGTGCCCAGAGAAAGTCACAGCATGATAGTCATCAGCTCTTCAGTGTGTGGACACAGCCTCTGAGCTAAGCTGACAACAACTCGGCCCCCTGTGCCCGAGAGGAAGGACAAATGCCCCCGCTTACACAGTCCTACACAATGCGGCCATACATGGGGACTGCACTCTCCCTTCTGCCTGGGATGCTCCTTCCAGCCTCATCATCGGGCTGACTAGCTGCAGGCTGGCCCACCTGGGCTTCCCCTGCCCTCCCCCCACCCCGCCGCTCCCCCCGTGAATTGGACTTGCCCCTTCCTTTAGCCGTTGTATTGCCTGATGGGCCACATCCCTCGCTTGCCTGCAGGCCTGTACAGATGGCTCAACATGGAGCCAAGGGAGGAGGCTGTGGGCCAGGCTTCACAAGATCCTGGTTACCATGCTCAGGCTTTGGGACCAGTCTTCGCAGGTTTTTTTTTCCCCTCTCCTGGCAGCGGAATGCCATAAACAATATTTTACTCAGAATAGGGTTGGGGACAGATTTGTCATTTGAACTGAAGGCTTGTGCAAGACAATGAATGAAGACACATTTAGTTTTGGCAGAGTCCAGGAGAGGTGGCAGGTGAGGTTCTTCATTGAGGGAGCATAAAAATATGCTTTCCACTCGTCCTCCCCTGCCTTCGCAAGGTGCATTGTTTTGATTCAGGGTCAAATAGTTCAAGAATCACAAAGCATTCTGAATCCAAACCCCTGTCCCGCCCTCCAGGCTTCTCTGAGCTCCCGACTTCCTGGTGCTTTCTCAGTTTCAGCTGGAAGCATTTTGCTTGTGGCCCATGGCTCCTGGGGTAGCTGGGAGCTCAATGCCTCAGGGGCTGGGATCAGCCCTATTAGGCTCTGTTCCCTGGACCCTCACCAGAAAGGGAAGGTGACTCCTGAAGGCTCCCTCAGCATCACAGGCCTGACCCGAAGGGGTGGCTGGGGGGCAGGGGTCTTCCCACACATGGAGACCTAGAGTCATCGTGCCGAACCGCAGAGGGTCCCAGGGCACCCAGGCTGGGGACTTCGGATGGAGTGAAGTGGTGGGATGGGACTACCTGGGGAGGCTTTTCAATGCACTCCAACTGCCCTAGACTCAGAATAGGAAGTTCCAGAGTGGGGCTCAAGCACGTGATATTGATAAAAGGTTCCCAAATAATCCTAATATGCATCCCATTTCCAGGGAAAAGAGTCACTGAGTTAGGCCAACCTTCCTACATTTCAGGTGAAGAAATTGAGGCCCAGAGACAGAACATTACCTCCCCAAGGTCCCACAGAAAATGAGCAGCAGGGCCCAGAGGCCCCATTTTCATATATATATATATCAGTTTTATATATATACTAGAGGCCCGGTGCATGAAAATTTATGCACTGAAGGGGGGGTTCCTCAGACCAGCCTGCCCCCTCTCACAGTCTGGGAGCCCTCAGGGGCGGGAGGCAACCCAGCGATCAGGGGAAGGCGATGCCGCCATCACACCTCTGCTGCTGCCACTGCCGGCAGCACAAGCCTCGGCTGGCCCTGGTTACCTGAGCCTTGGGTGGCCCTGGGAGGCTGGACAGCTGACATCTGAGGCTTGCCTGCACCTTGGGTGGCTGGGGGCTGAGGGGACTGGGGAACTCCGGAGGAAGGCATGCAGAGTGGCCGGACCTGCCAGGGGGTGGGCCCGGCTGTGTCGCGTGCCTGCCACCCTGGCAGACTGAGGGGACTGGGCACCACCATCTTGTGGTTGTGGGCACTGCCATCTTTGAGGGTGTGGCAGTCAATTAGCATATTCCCTCTTTATTAGATAGGCTATTTTGTACTGATTGGTTTGCATTCCCACTCAGGGGGTTGCCTAAAGCACCCAGCGGGCAGAAAAATATCACAGTCACTGAGGCCAGCTTATTCCTCATGTTCTCGTGCCTCCTCAAAAATGCAGCAATCTATTGAATTCTACCAACTGCCAGCCCACATGGGTGATGCAGAACTCTTAAACCAGCTACAGCTGTCTTTAAAGAACAAAATCGAGCCTGGTCAGGTTATTTCAGGCACAAATGTGTGTTGATGATTTACCTACTGTCTCCAGGCCTCAAGTTCATTTGTCATGCTCTTCTCGATGATGCTAAGTTTGGAAGCCTAAAAAACTGCACTTCCCGCCAAAACCGGTTTGGCTCAGTGGATAGAGCGTCGGCCTGCGGACTCAAGGGTCCCAGGTTCGATTCCGGTCAAGGGCATGTACCTTGGTTGCGGGCACAACCCCAGTAGGGGGCGTGCAAGAGGCAGCTGATCGATGTTTCTCTCTCATCGATGTTTCTAACTCTCTATCCCTCCTCTCCCTTCCGCTCTGTAAAAAATCAATAAAATATATTTAAAAAAAAAAAAACTGCACTTCCCACACTCCTTTGCACTTGGCTTTCTCTAAAGTTCTGCAAATAGTAGACAATTAGAAGGCAGGAGGAAGGAAAGCAACTTTTCTGTTCCAGATCATGTTGATACCCTGAATGGCAAGCTCGGACTCCCATTCTATGAAGTTTGAAGAATAAAATTCGTGGACTAATAGATTTTAAGCAAAAGTTAGAAGTTTATTGTAAGTGTATACAAACTCCCCCTGAGGAGGGGGCCCCCAAAATGGGAGAGCCCCCTCCCCCCTCTCTCTAAAATGGGGAAAAAAAACTTAGTCCAGTGAGTCTCTTTGTCTATGGGTTTATAAATGCTGGCCACTTCTTTGTCTTGTATATGTTACTTTCTATTGGATCCTTCTTCATTTTATGTCCCCCATGCTTTCCTAACTGGCCACTTTCCCTCTTTTCCCTGCATGATATCAGTTTCAAAGTTTCAAAGCTCACCTGGTGCCCCCTTCTACTTCTGCCCTTATCTTGTAACATTCTTGTAAACAATATGGCAGCTTGGTGCTATCTTTGCCCATCTTGTATGGATTCCTCTTCCATGGACCCCCCTTTTCCTAAAACTGCTTCTCCTGTCTCTAAACTTTCAATGAACCGCCAGGAGAAGAGAAAGCCAAGGCTCCAGCCTGCAGCTTCCTCTGGTGCTGCCAGCACCAGGAACACCTGCCCTCAGGTGCCACCCTGCCTTAGCTGGTCAAACCACATTGCATGGTTGACTAAGAGATTTGAGCAACAGTTATCCAAGTCCCTCTCTCCTTTCAGCTCTGAGGGTGCAGGAATCTTAGCTCCTTGCTTCAGGCCTCCAGTGTAGGATTGCACACTAGTTACTGCAGTTTCTGTGACCTGGGTGATACCCTGGTGTGCGCGCTCTCTCTCTCTACATATATATAAATATATATATATATATATATATATATATATATATATATATATATATATATAAATATATATAAATAAATATATATATATATATAAATATATACGTAGAGAGAGAGAGATAGAAACATCAGTGATGAAAGAGAATATTTGATCAGCTGCTTCCTTCACACCCCCTACTTGGGATTGAGCCTGCAACCCAGGCATGTGCCCTGACCAGGAATCAAACCATGACCTCCTGGTTCATAGGTTGATACTCAACCTCTGAGCCACACCGGCCGGGCCCCATTTCCCACGGAGCAGGAAGAGCCCCTAGGAAGAATTGGGGTGGGCCATCTCACTTGAAAGATGAGGAGCAGGAGGCCCAGAAAGGAAAAGTGAGCTGCCACATGGGGCCCCAGCAACGACACCCTGAAGATAACTCCCAGGCTGGGCTCTGCCTCTGTGATTTCCTGGCTTTGTGCTGAGGTCCGGAGAGCTGGGCTGAAGCCAGAAGGAGAAGGTGGGCATGACCAGGCCCCGAGGATGCCGGAAAGCCCTGGAGGATTCCCACAGCCCATCTGGAGGTCAGGGCACGGTGCCAACTTTGCAGGAAATGGTGGGAAAAGCACCCCAGCCTTTCCACCTTACAGATCAGGGCAGGAAGTGGCAGCAATCTGACTTCAACATATGCCCACCGAACCCAACGAGCCACCATGATTCAGGTCACGCCCACAGCCTGCTGGGAAAGTCCCCCAAGGAGCCCTTCTCTCTCTGGGGAGGCAGATGGACAGCCTGGGTCCCACCACAACCCACAACCCATTTCCCAGTACACCCTGTACCCACAGCCCTGGGCACCCAGGCTGGCCTGGGCAAGGGTGCCCTTCTCTCAGTGTCCCTCAGGCTGGGTTCCTGGGCTCAGCTCAGAGTTGGCCTATACCGAGATATGCCACCATCACCATATGTGTCCTGGGCTGCGGAGTGAGCTGATCAGGCCACATAGAGTGCTCTGAGCTTACACAGCTCACCCCTCAGAACTGGAGCTGGGCTCACCCCTCAGAACTGGGGCCAAGGCCTCGGATACGCTGACATTTGGGTCTCCTGGTCATCACTTCTATCCTCTGGTGCAGGGGTGGGGAATGTCCGTCCGCTGGCCTTATAAGGCCCGAAAAATCATTTGGTCTGACAAGGCATTAAAGGGTGAATTCATTAAATGCTTGACAGAATAGAGCAGGCTAATTTTTAAGTTGATTATTTTGTATGGCCTGCAAATGATGTTATAAATATCCAAATGTCCCTTGGCAGAAAAAAGGGCCCCACCCCTGCTAGTGGGGCAAGCACTGGACTTGCGGTCCAGGCATCTGCATTTTATTATTTTTATTTTTTAAAATATATTTTATTGACTTTTTACAGAGAGGAAGGGAGAGGGAGAGAGAGTTAGAAACATTTTAAATATGCTGAAAACTGGCCTCTCTCTATCACACCACCAAAACTGCAGTGGCTACAGTCACCGGTGGCCTCCTTGTTCCTAAATCCAAGGCACTCTTAGCTATGGTCTTGCCTGACTGCTCAGCACCATTGACCCTGTTGACCCCTCTGGAAACATCCTCTTGCTGTGACTTCTGTGACAGGTGCCCCTCCTGGTTTGCTTTCAACCTGTATGTCCGCTACTTCTGAGATTTGGTTAGAGGTTCCTTGTCCTCCATCGATCCCTTAATCTTGCTGTTCCAGCCCCTGTGGAATGACAGTAGCGAATAGCTGAGATTACTGTGCGCTAGGCACTGCTCACAGCCCTTCACATGTGCTAACCTGTCTGATCTCTTTCAGTCCCGGAAGTAGGTATTATTATTATCTCCCACTTTATAAATGAGGAAACAGAAGCACAGACAGTGCTTCTTGTCCAAGAACTCAGATTAGCTGACTCAGTTAGTCAACAAGGAGGTAGGATTCCAACGCAGATAGTCTGCCTTCAATTCTGAACCAGACTCTGCACCATGTCTCGGCAGTGACTTGCCCCTGGGTGCTGCCAAGCATCTGGGCGTATGCTGCACCGTTCCTCCTGATCTGGCCAAGACAAATACCACCTGTAACTTCATATACACACTCTGTGCACGTAGGCAGGGTTCCACATCTTTCTGCAGACATGCCTTGATCTTTTTTTTTAATTGTTTGAAGTATTACAAATAGTAGTACATATGTCTCCTTTTTCCCCCCATTGACCTCCCCCTGGCCTTCCCTACCCCCCAGTACATGCCTTTACCTGCCCCCCGCCCCAAGTGTCTTGCATCCATTGGTTATGCTTATATGCATGCGTACAAGTCCTTCGGTTGATCTCTTACAGCCCGCCCCCCAAACTCCCCTGCCTTCCCGCTGTAGTTTGACAGTCTGTTCAATGCTTCTTTGCCTCTGTATCTATTTTCCCCCCATTCCTTTCCTTTAAAAAATCTTGCCTCTGCAGACTAGAAATAAGCATATAATAACAAAAAATGTTTGAGTACCAATTTCCATGTCCAACAGTTCTGAGTCCCCATTTCAATGTCAAACAGTTCCTTATGTGTACATGTCAGCAATGATATCTGGATGGTGGGCACATGGTGGCAATGTAGGTCCCACCCTCTCTGGTTTGGTCCTAGGCAACCTGCTGGGACGCACAGCTGCTGACTGCTAGCGTGGACATGCCTTGATCTTTGTGGATGATCCTCTCTGTAGGGGAATAACCTCCTGTGTCTGTTTCATCACAGTGTGAGCTTCTGGTCTTGTCCAAATTCACCTCCGCCCTAAGGCCTTCTCCCTTCCTCCCAAACCCCACTCTCCTCTGGGTCCAGGTGCTGAGCTCCTCCCTTTGTGCCTACTCGGACCTCCTTCCTGTCTAGTCTCTGAGCTCCTGGCTGAACATAGTGCATGTAATTCTGCTGTTGAATGTGCTGATGAACAAATGAACCAGCCTGTGTCTAAATACCGTGTTTTCCCGAAAATAAAACATCCTCCGAAAATAAGACCTACTTACAGGTTTCCTTCTGAGTGAAATATAAGGCATCCCCCGAAAATAAGGCCCCCAGGCTCTGTCTCGGAATGAAAATTAATTTACCGTAAACTGATCGCTAGGGCCGCCCAGACTGGTGTCTAGCAACCAGTGACGTTACACGGAGTCCTGAGGTCACTGCTGTGTGGAGGCGGAGCGGAGGTCGGAGTGAGCGGTGAGCGCGGGGGCGGGAGAGAGGAGGAGACTTTCGCAGATGCGTGTAGAAGAACAGGAGGATTAGAGCGGAGGGGTCTTGGCGAAGGTGGTGAGTGCTGGTCTGTCTCTGGTGACACTACCTGATGCTCGCGGCTGCCTTCATGATGACTGAAGGTTCTCAGTCAGTGGCAGACCCTGCTTTACTAATTCAGGTACATCAGTGGAAAGGCAAGTTGAATTGAAGACTGTTATTAAATAAACGTGGTTTTCTTACTTTCAACCGTAGATAATTCTTTCTAACAGTGTTATTGGGCTGGAGGTACTTTGAAGATAGGCTTTCATGGAGAGTTTATCGGGATTGTAATTAGCAGAGCAATTGTGATCATTTCAAAGTCGTTGGAAGCAGATTAAACCCACGGAAGAGAATCAGCTGCTCCAAAACACAATAGCAGTCTCCATGTACACGCCAGCAATTGCTGTGCCAATTAGAAACGCGTGGACTCAAACAGCTGCTGTAAATCTTAGTCCTGATGCAGTATCGGACATCCCTCCCAGCAAAAAACTACTCATTCACTAAGTAAATAGATGTTTAAAGGGTGCCTACTATGGGCCAGGCACTCTCCAACGTGTTGGGAACCACAATACACAAGGCACTTACCCTGTAGAGCTAACACCCTGGGGAAGAGACACAGTTTTCAAGCTAATTATATAAACAATATCATTTCAAATAGGATAAGCCAATGAAGAGATATAACAAAGGGGTCTGATTAGTTGGGGCGGGGGTGGGATTCAAGAGATGGCACCTGCGCTGAGACCTGAATGACAGGATGGAATACGGCCGTCAGAGAGAATGGTGAGTGCAAAAGCTAACTCAGTCTACACCGCCCTCTGAATAAGACCCAAGGCCAAGATTTCAGTGAAAATGGTTTACTGGGGAGGTGCAGGAAAGGGGGAGCAAAAGCAAGATGGGGAAGGACTTAAGAAAGGATATGTCAATAAAAGATAATCGAGTCAGCTCCAGTGTAGGTGACTGAAATGGCATCTCCCAGTGACATTGGGAAACAGTGCAGAGCCCAGCCCTGAGCTATCCCACTGAGAAGCACAGGAACAGGGGTATTTATACTCCAAAGCCCGTCAGTCCTTGGTGAGGGCTCTCCCTGGCACCTCTGCCCACTGCTCATGGGCAGGGTGTCTGCCATGGCAGAAGCCAGTTGATGGAAGGCCTGGCTGAGGGATGTGAGCTGGGTACTGGCAGCATCTGCTACATTCCAGAAGGAAAGTCAGTGAGAATGGCACATAAAACCTGTGGGGGCATGCGTGAAGGACATGACGTCTGTGAGGAAGGCAGGACCAGCTCATGTGAAGCCTGGCAGGCCATGATGAGCTTAAATTTTAATCTAAGGGCATTGGGAAGACAGCTGAGAAACAGAGCAACAGAGAATGGAGGAGTCCATAGCAGAAGGGCAGGCGGGAAAGAGGGTGGCTTCTGCTGGCACGGGGCATGCAAAGGGGGCGGACCCAGGTGTGTTGAGACAGGACTGACATGGGTTAGGTGTGGGGGAGAGAAGAGGAAGCGTGACGTTGTGGTTGGTCTATGTCAGCACTGAGACAAGAGCAGCTGGATCGAGCCACTCAAGAACTGGGTAACTTGGGTCTGATCTGGGCCTCAGTTTTCTCTATTTGGGAAAAAAGGGAGTAGAACTAACCAACTTCTAAGAATTCATAACTCTCATAGTCCATGACTTTTTTAAAAAAGCAAAAACAATCTGTTTTTAAAAGTTCCAGTTCTTTTTAACAATGCCTTAAACGCATGTGAACCATCACTCAAAACAAAAGCTAGCGCCTGGACAATAACCTACTTCTAATGTAGTTCCCTCCACACCATTCTCCCCGACGCCTCCAACCCAACGTACCCAACACCCTGAATTCATGTATTTCTAAAATGTACATATTTTTACTTTATTAAAAGGGCACCATGCTGTTTATAACTGTAGGGACTTGCTGTTTAACCCAATAGTATTTTGTTAATATATATCCATATTATTGAGTGTCACTGCAATTCATTGTTTGTGTTTTTTTTAGAGGTTGAATTTGCATAGGTTTTTATTTACCAAGATACACGTATAAATAGCACCTCTTTTTTTTTTTTTTTTTTACTGTTTCCAAAAAGCAAAGTCTACATAGTAGAAGAGACAAGAGCTGCCATTTCAGATCCATCACAATTATCTTTTGTGCCCAGAGGACCATCAGTCTTTAGGTACAGCTTTTGCAGTCTACTTGTATGTGGCAGTAGGAAGAAAACAAACAAGGTGTGTTTTCTGAGGGGTGGTCTGTTAAAAAGTGAGAGTGAAAGAACCCGAGAGCTTACATTTCATCTTTTGTAGTCTTCAACCTTTACTCGGGAAAACAAAACAAAGCAAAACAAAAGCATTGTGTATGATATTAGCTTGGGCATGTATTTCATAGTATAATTCCTCAGTAATTTGATGCTTTACCAACCGAGTAAATGAGGTTGTCACAGAATATTAAGGTGGCTGCTTTATTATGATTGGATTCATGACCTGTATAGTGGTTTTTCTGACTACCTATTGAAAATATTATAGAGACCTTCAACAAGACCTACAGCATAGTGATGGAGATCACATTTCACCTCAGTGTCCAAGTGGGGTTTGCATTAGTCTTCTGAAAAGTAAGGCATTCAATAAATGGTCCAGTTGTGGGTGCTATTTTGTTAAAGGGTGCATTGCTGTTTCTTAACATTCTTGGTGTCTGTGATCGATGAGGATCCTTAAGAGCAATTCATTGTTTTAACTGCTGTGTGATATTTCATCGATTAAGTATACTACTAGTTAATTCATCGGCTCCCTCTTGGTGGCATTTGAGTTTTTCTCCAGATTTCTGTCATCGTAAACAGTGCAGCTATGACCATTTTTGTATAAGCATGACTTCTATTAGGTATAAATAAACCTGTGAAATTGCTGGTTTAAGAAATTCACTGTTACGAGATAGTTCTATTCATTTTCCAAAGTAGATACATAAAAATACCACAATGCATACAAGACCTTGTCGGTCCACAGTCCCTCGAACACTTGGTATTGTCCGAGTTTCCTTTTTTTTTTTCTAACCAAATTATTTTGAATTAAGATATCTTCCTCGTCTGGATTTGGGTTTCCCTGACCAGTAATGAGGCTAAACATTTCTTCACTGGTCTACCAGCCATAAGGGCCTCCTCTTCTCCGAAATATCTATTCCTGTTTTTTGTCATTTTTCTTCTGTGTATTTTTGTTTTTCTTATCGATATCATCAGCCTGCTTCCTGCCTGTAGATGCTGGGGCTCAAGATCATTTTATGTCCTGAAAAGTCAGCCTTATTTATTTATTTATTTATTTATTTATATATTTTAAAATATATTTTATTGATTTTTTACAGAGAGGAAGGGAGAGGGCTAGAGAGTTAGAAACATCAATGGGAGAGAAACATCGATCAGCTGCCTCCTGCACACCCCCCACTGGGGATGTGCCCGCAACCAAGGTACATGCCCTTGACCGGAATCGAACCTGGGACCTTTCAGTCCGCAGGCCGATGCTCTATCCACTGAGCTAAACCAGTTAGGGCAAAAGTCAGCCTTATTTAATCTAGACTGGAGCACTTTGGGCAATACACTCTCTCAAAAACCTTTTGAAAAGTCAGTAGCTAAACTCACAGTTCACTTTGAGACATGGCCCCGGCCCTCTCTCTCTCTCCATATAATTTCAAATACTTTGGCACTGCTGGGCTTTATGACATCCAGTTGCGTTTCCATGAGTCATTTTGTCCAGTGAACAGGATTCCCCGGGACTGTCTTAATCTCCTCAGAGATCTTAACAAAGGGAGTAATGGCCATGCCCTTGATTTGGTCTTGCCCATAAGGCTGAGTGTTCATAGCCATGCCTTACGTTTTGAGCTTTGCCCCTAAAGCTATGCCCTATTTTGAGACTATTTTACAGCCCATAGAGGTTGAAAATGAGAGATGATTGTTCCTTTCAACACAGTAAACCCCAGGATTTCTAGACTTTCTACGTTCCCTTCCAGTTTCTGTGCTTGCAAAGGAGCCAGTTTTTATCTGCTGTCATCACTTTTTTGTACCTTATGAAATGTAGTTAGTAACAACTAACTCGCACTACCAATATTCTGTTTCAAAACTACTTCTTCCAAAGCCATAAATTTTTCTGGTATATTTTCTGCCTTTTAAATGACAGCATGACTGTTTTACCAATCGTTTCACGACTGTGTAGCACAGGCTGCCGTTTCTTCCAGCCCCTGTGATAGCTTCCTTGCTGTCTGCCACTTAGCTCCAAAGCCAAAACCACACATTTTATTCCTTGGTTAGCACAGCGCCCCATTTCAAGGTACTAGTTTCCATACTGGTCAGCTCTTGCTGCAGTAACAAGCAAACCCAAAATATCAGTGGCGCATGAAAGAAACATTTCTTTTTTGCTCTCAAGCCTGCAGGTCAACTGCATTTCTGCCTCAAGCTGTGGGTCAAGTCCTGGCCCCATGTTTTCCCCCTCCCGGGCCCAGACTAACAGAATGGCTCTCACTTAGGAGACATGTCATTCTTTAGGCCAAGGGTCCAGGAGGAAGAGGATTGGCAGACCCTTGCAGTGCTTTTAACACTTCTGCTGGGCACATGTCACATCTGCTCACATTCTATTGGCTCAAGAAAGTTACATGGCCATGCCCAAAGCCAATGATGGAGAGAAATATATTCTGAATCATCTATAAATATAAAAGCCTAATATGCAAATTGTCCCTGTGGGAGTTTGACCAAGAGACCAATTACTTGCTATGATGTGCATTGACCACCAGGGGGCGGTGCGGAATGAAGGAAGGCCCTGGCTGGCAGCCAGAAGGCCCCCGATTGGCCCTGATTGCTGTCCAGGCCTAGGGACCCTACCCATGCACGAATTTTGTGCATCAGGCCTTTAGTTTTAAATAAGACTATAGGCCCAGCTGGTGTGGCTCAGTGGTTGAGCATCGACCCAGGAACCAAGAGGTCACCAGTTCAATTTCAAATCAGGGCATATGCCCAGGGGTTGCAGGCTCAATCCCCAGTAGCGGGTATGCAGGAGGCAGCCAATCAATGATTCTCTCTCATCACTGATGTTTCTATCACTCTCTTCTTCTCCTTTCCTCTCTGAAATCAATATAAAAATATTTTAAGAAAAGACTATAGTCTCCCACAGAAGAAGCTCTTGATACATTCTTATACTAATCCTTTGTTAGTATGTGCATGTAATATATTTTCCAATTCGTAGCTTATTTTTAAGTTGTTTTTTTTTAAGAAAGAAAACTCATAAATTTAACACAGAAATTTTTTTATCAGTCTTTTCTTTTATAGGCAATGTTTTTGTGTCTTATTAAATAGTTCTATTAAGATTTTCTATTAAGTTTTTTAAAAACTTATTTTTAACCTTTCACCACCATCTGGAGTTATTTTTGTATATGCTGTAATGTAAGGAGCCAATGAAATCTTTTCTGCCATATGGATTGCCATTTTCACAGGCCTAATTTTTGAAGTCTCGTCTCTCCCCATTGACATGACAGATAATTACATACCCCGGCTTCATCCATTATGTGGTTCTGTTTCTGGGCTTCCTTGTTTCATTCCATTGGTCACCTTTTCTATTGTCTCATTGACGCAGAACTCAGAACAAGTCAGGGTATCTGGTCAAGTAAGTCCCCCTCTCTGTTTTTTTGCTTGTTGTTTATTGCTTGGTTTTCAACCGTAAGTGTTGCAAAGGCCTAATCAAACACCTGGCGTTTCCTCTCATTCTCCTGCATGCTCTCAGCACCCAGCTCACCCAGGCAGGGCTGGGGATGGATGACAAGCCTGAGGCCACACAGCCTGGCTCCTCTGCAGAGTCACCAGTAAGTGCATGCTGTCACTTTGCTGAGGATTCCTGGTGACAGCAAACACCATGCAGGCAGACTATATCTGAGGCAGCTCATTCTCACCGAAAACAAAACCCCAAAACAACAACAACCCCAAAAAACAAATAAAAATAAGCGAGCCTGGCACCTGGAGATGGTTCATATTGAAAGAATTCAGGCAGTTGGTCTCCACTATAGAGGAGTGTGTGTGTGCTGGTATACACATCAGCGCAAACTTTACTAGTATGTGGATTGCTGCTTTATACCCATTCTATTCTTAGTCCTTGAAAGAGGAGGCAATCTGACTACTCTCTCTTAGAGTCAGTGAAACAAAGGGTTAAATGAGTTGCTAGGTCACTCAAGTTCTCCATCCCTTAGTCCAGTGGTTGGCAAACTCATTAGTCAACAGAGCCAAATATCAACAGTACAACGATTGAAATTTCTTTTGAGAGCCGAAAACCGACTTCTGCACATGGAAGTTTCAATCACACTGTACGTGCGCGCCCGCACGTGGTATTTTGTGGAAGAGCCACACTCAAGGGGCCAAAGAGCCGCATGTGGCTCGCGAGCCGCAGTTTGCCGACCACTGCCTTAGACAGTGGGAGTAAGAAAAGCAGTTCATTGGCAAGGGTTTTGAACACTTAAATGTCCCTATCCTGGTTGTTATGCCAGCACATACCTGGGAACTTGGACCCCACCCTGGACCAACTGAGTTTTAGTAATCTCTGCATTCATTAACACCCCAACCCATACCCAGATGATTATGGTCCCTTAACCCTTTACTTGGGTGATTCTGGTGCTCCTCACCCTTGATGGGCCCCTCCTCCCCTTTACCGAGGGCCCTCTTTGAACCCATGCGCTGTTGTCAAGGGGTCCAGCCCAGACCTCGGGGGGAGCTGGTGAAACCGGACAACCAATGGGTCCGGGTTGCCTGTCACTACTTGAACCAATTAAGCAGGTAGAGGGTTGGATCACATATGAGCGTTTATTCCAATACTGCCGGCAGTATGGGAGAGCAGCAGGTCATCCACAAAAATCTGCTCTGCAGACCCCCATAAGCCAGCTGCTTATATTGGGTAGGACTAAGATTTCAAGGGGAAGACGGGATTATAGGCTTGGGCAGTGGTCGGCAAACTGCGGCTCGCGAGCCACATGCGGCTCTTTGGCCCCTTGAGTGTGGCTCTTCCACAAAATACCACGGCCTGGGTGAGTCTATTTGAAGAAGTGGCGTGAGAAGAAGTTTAAGTTTAAAAAATTTGGCTCTCAAAAGAAATTTCAATTGTTGTACTGTTGATATTTGGCTCTGTTGACTAATGAGTTTGCCGACCACTGCGCTTGGGGAAGTAGGCAATGCGGGTTGGGGTGAGACTCCATTGCTTGGGCGATGAGGTTGTTAATCTTACCATGATAACAGACAATTCTTAAATAAGACTGGACCACACTCCAAGTTGGACTCCCAGGTCCAAGGTAGACTCCCAG
This sequence comes from Plecotus auritus, assembly GCF_963455305.1. Lineage (NCBI taxonomy): Eukaryota > Metazoa > Chordata > Mammalia > Chiroptera > Vespertilionidae > Plecotus > Plecotus auritus. The sequence continues at coordinate 13,352,623 of NC_137774.1, forward strand.
GTCCCAGGGACATACAAATCCCAGCCAGGTTAGAAGGTCCTTTCTTTAACCAACACAAGGCAATCATGGTTAACAAAGCATGATTAATATTTCCCATAACCATAGCTAGTCCCCATTATTTTATTTTTCCCCCTAACACTGGGAAGCCCTCCCCAAGCCACCTGACTCCAGGCACTGAGCCCTGGGTTCTGAGAACCCTTTTGGCCCCTGCGGAGTCACACTTCCTCCCTCCCACATGCAGTGGTCCTCTTGGTCTCTGGAAAATCCCAGGGTACCTTTCGTGCTCAAAGCGGGTGCTCACAAACCAAATTTCCCCCCGAAAGTTGAATGAGTGAGGTGGCATTCAAATTCTCCCACCTGTGAGGACTCTTGTCTGTCCTTCCCTCTGCTTCCCGACCAAATAACACATGGGAGACTGTGTTTAAAAGCCTGGGAACTGGAGTCAGTCAGACATAGGTTATCTGACTGGGAGCAAATTCCGTAACCTCCCTGAGCCTCTAAGAGGAAACAGTTACTAACTATTCATGACCACACAGTGATGTTGTGAGAGTCCAGTAAGATAATGCATGGAAAGTGCTTAGCATAGGGTCTTGGCTCAGTGTAGGTGCTCAGAGAAAGTGGGGGCTTGAAATGGGACCTGCCCTCTCTCTGAGGCTCTGAGGAGGGGGGGTGTTGTCAGGTGATCAGAATGGAGCAAGAATCAGATCAATTTGGGGGTGGGGGATGGGGACAGGAAGGAGACCAAGAAAAGTCCAATGCTGTGTCAGTGGAAGCTGGGGAGGGGACAGTGACTCAGACAGATGTGCCCACTCAAAAAATCTGCCAAATGTTAACCACAGGAAGCAGGTAGGGATTTAGGCAGAAGGACCTTCCCATAGTGGAAACCCATGGGCAGTGTGCTAGGGAGCGGGTGGGTGGGGTGGGGAAAGCCAGGGTGGGTAGGGAGGAAGGAGATTAAAATTAAGGCTGGAAAACAGAGACAGAACCATAGGACCCAGTGTCTCCCAAAGCCCCAATGAACAAGATAAAAAAAAAAAAAGGCAATACTTATTTATAACCAGACAGAATAGACTTTAATACAAAGGCTATGACAAGAGATAAAGAAGGATCCAGCAATTCAATTCCACTTCCAGTTATTTATCAGAGGAAACCCAAAATACTAAATAAAAAAGACATATGCATCCATATGTTCATTGCAGCATTGCTTATAATAGCCATTATTTATGGAAGCAGCCTAAGTGTCCATCAATAGATAAGTAGATAAAGAAGTGGTGCATATATATAATGGATTGTGACTCAGCCATAAAAAAGAATGAAATCTTGCCATCTGCAACAACATGGATGGACCTAGAGGGTATTATGGCTAAGTGAAATAAGTCAGACAGACAAAGACAAATGTCAGTTGATTTCACTTATATGTGGAATCTAAAAAACAAAATAAACGAACAAGCAGAACAGAAACAGACTCATAGATACAGAGAACATTTTCATAGGGTTGCTGGATAGGAGAGGGGTTCGGGGGATGGGTGAAAAGGTGAAGGGATTGAGAAGTACAAATTGGCAGTTACAGAATAACCATGGGGATGTAAAGTACAGCTTAGGGGATATATTAATAATATTGTAGTAACCGTGTAAGATGTCAGAGGGGTACTAGATTTATCGGGGTGATCACTTCATGAGCTATATAAATGTCTGATCATGGGGTTGTACACCTGAAACTAATATACTATTGTATGTCAACTGTAACTCACAAATTTTTAAAGGTGAAAAATCAAGAAGGCTGGAAAGAGCAAGCTGTCTGGCTCAACTCCAGCAGAATGTGCTCTGAGCTCTAACCCCAGGGTCTTCCATGGTCTGCATGAGTGGGGACAACCATCTCTTCTTCCACTCTCCCAGAAAGTGGCTTTGCAGCTGACCTACATCAAGTGTTGACACTGTGCCAGGCTTGGCACTAGCTCCTTCATTCCTCACAACGCGAGATGCAGTAGGTTCTGCTACTCTCTTGGTTTATAGCCAGGAAAACAGAAGACTTTGCTGAAGCCTAGAAAAGAAGGAAAGGAACTCCCGTTGATCGAGCCCCTACTCTGTGCCCAGGGCCAGACTTTATTAAGCTTTATCTCTGGATGTCTCTCGGGTCTCAACACAACCCAACCATGAAGAAGGTAACCCCCGCATTGCGTGGCTGAGGACCCCGTGGAGAGAGAGACCTCACCAGCTGGCAGAGCAGGGATTCAAACCCAGACCTTCTGCATCTCCCATCCATGCTTTCCTTCCAGGCAGGTAGCGCCGTCCGTAGGCATAGGCACTGCGGCTGTCAGGACCAGACTCAAATTCATACTTCTATGACCTGGGACAAATAACTCATGTCTCTGGGCCTGTTTTCCCGGCTGTAGAACAAGGCAGGTAGTAATACTATTGACAAGGCGCAGGGGTCCTCAAACTTTTTAAACAGGGGGCCAGTTCACTGTCCCTCAGACCGTTGGAGGGCCGGACTATAGTTTAAAAAAAACAAACTATGAACAAATTCCTATGCGCACTGCGGGCCCGGGACGAGTCGGCTGCTAAGCGGGACAGGCAGCGGCACTCGGCGGGCCGGATAAATGTCCTCGGCGGGCCGCATGTGGCCCGCGGGCCGTAGTTTGAGGACCCCTGGACAAGGGTATTGTGAGGATTGAAGGAGCCAAACGTGACTCATTGTTGGCACTTGATTTATGTCAGCTGTGGTGCCACTCCTCAGGAGAGTGGGAGAGAGCATGGCTGACTCACCCCGATACAGGCTGCAGTCGGGAGTATTGGGCTTGGGGCCTTTAGAGTTACCATGGTTGTGGCCTTAGACAAATCACTAGACCTCTCTGAACCTCAGTGTTCTCATCTCTAGAATGAGAATAATACTGACTGCGAGGGTGCAGGTGGGACATCAGTATATGACAGCACCCACCATGGCTCAGAGTGAGCAGAGCAGAAGAGGCAGGGACTGGAATTCCCCTGTGGTGGAGGGTTCTGATCAGCTGTGGGCAGTGTGAGGGGGAGGGGAAGGGATGTAGAGGACAGTTGTGATGCCCAGAAAGATCCAAACTTCTACTGTGAAACCAAAGGTGGGCCTTTCCCCAGCCACTGAGAGAGATTCTGACATGCACGGAGCAAAGATGAATGGAACATTATGGGGTTGGAGTCTTTACCAGACCTTTACCAGGTCTTTCTGTCATCTCTTGCTCAAGGTGGCCACCAAGGAGTTGACTGCCCAGAGAGAACTTTTTGCTGTGTAACCTTGGTGGCAGTCACTCACCCACTCTGTTTCTTCTCTTTCTGGTGTCCACACTAAGAGAAAGTGAAGTTCACCAAGCCCCAGGTGGGAGGGATGAAAAGGCGATATTAACTACTGGAAAGGAAAGAGATAGAAGACCTCAGCAAAGAACTGCCCAGTGGGGCATTCAATGGTGTCTCCCTGGCTTGTGGTTGGGGTAGGAGGACTTCACAAGGTTGGTGTGACTGAGAAGGAGGACCAAGCCACAGAAACCAAAATTAGCAACAAGGTCGGGCAGGGAAACCCTTTGTGGGCACAGCTCTGCCTTTCCACCTAACAGCACAGAGGGAGCTGAGCTGCTGCAGAAAAAGGTGGGTGTGGATGGCTGCTCCTCAGCCCCCTTCTCTCTCCCAGCTCCCACCAGGTCAAAGTGGAACCAGCATGAGCTGGGGGTGATAGGGGGAGGAAAGATCTGGGATAATATTCCAACGGTGTATCTTTCCAGCTGTGTGGTTAGAGGCAAGATTTAACCTTCCTGAGTCTCCATTTTCTTGTCTCTGAAATGGGATGATGATACCTATGTCACTGTGTAGTTGGGAGGAGAAAATACAGCTATAAGATTAGTACCTACTGGTATATGTCAAAGTGCATGCTATATCATTAATCTTCACCACAACTCTGTCATGTGGATGCTTTCATCTCCATTTACAGAGAAGGAAACAGCTTAGAGAGGTTAAGTGATTTGTCCAAGTCACACAGCTGGTAAATAGCAAGCTGGGTGTGAGACCCCTGATCTATGGGGCTCTATTCATGCTTTAGAGCCTGAGAAATAGTGGTTCATTCTCCCCTCCAAAATCCCTCCCTTGGTTCCTACTCCATCCCCAGTGGCTACTCCACTGCCACTGCTGGGTTTACTCCTTGGCCTTGGCCTGGGACCCGGGATTCCTGGTGCTGACCCCTGCCCCAGAGGCGGCCAACGAAGAAGTCTAGGACTGTGATCTATTTACTCTTGACCACACCTGCTGCTGGCTAGTGGTGCCTCAATCTGGCCTTACTCTCCCACACCAGCAACAGATACTCAGAGAGATAATCTAGCAGGAGGAAGTAGATGACCCAGAATGAACTTCATTCACATCTATGATCTTGAACCCAAGTTGCCTTAAACACTGCTTCTTCTGTCTGCTGTTGTGCTGAAGAGCAAGATATGGTAAAGGAGTGAACTCAAAGAGGACAGAGTTGAAGGTGCTGCATCCAACAGTGTATCAGGCCAGTGATGTCAGACCAGCCAGACCAGGGTAAGCAGAACCCCACACAGACCTTTCTCTAGGCCTCAGATTCCATTCTGTCTTGAGCCATAACATGTCTACACCCACAGGTCATCTATTTGACAAATACTTACTGAACACTCATTACACCCAAGCCATGTGAAAATGCCAATAGTCAACCATTTTGATCTACAAAATGGTGATTTTTTTTTTAAATGGTGTAGCCTAGAGATGATTGTTAAAGCCATAGCATTGGATCAGATCACCAAAGACTGGATGTAGGCATAGAAGAAACAAGGTCCATTGACAGCCTTGGCATTCTCCACTGTTTAAGTACCAAGAAGGTGAGGAGAAACCAAGAAAGAACACCAAGCAGAAATGGTGGGTGGGAGCGGGTCCATGAGAGACCAGGAGAATATAGTGTCCCGGAAGCCAAGGAGACAACGTGCTTCAGGAAGGAAGGAGTAACTAAGCCAAATGCTTTTGAGAGTTCAAGGTGAATGAGAACTGAGGCTTGACCTTTGGCTTTATCACTGGGGACCTTGACAAGAGTTATTAGGATGGATTCCAGGGATAATAGAAGGAAGGAATTGGAGACAGCAAGTATGGACAACTATTTACAGAGTTTACTTTTTCCTTAATACCAGAAAGGGCTGCTATATTTGAGTGTTTGACGGGAGGAAAAAAGCTGAGAATAGAATATTTGTAATAGAACTACACAGAGCAAAATTCCGATAATTAACTTCTAATTCCTTCTCACCAGCAATTAGTGAAACCCTTACTAAGACTATCATGTCTATGTGTAGAGCTCACCTGGATCCTTCTCTGTCACCAAGATCTGCTGGCACTAGGCCCAGGCTGGTCTGATTCCATGCCATTCTGAGCTGGGAAGGTCACTTTCATGTATTAACATGTTCATAGGGTATATGCCGTTGTGCAAAGTTCCAATTTTAAGCAGAGTTCTTACTATCTAGTAAGAACCAGGTCATTCAAGACTTGTTAGTCTTGTATTTATCAAGACTTGCAAAAACACCTGCTGTTATCTGGAAAGACTGCTGTGTCTGGCCTTACAGCTCCCACTGGGAGCTTGTAAAAATACCAAGACACGAACCCCTACCGACTTCAAGTACCCATGGCCTTTCCACTATGAAGCACTGGCTCTTGAACCATTCTTTGAGATCTTAGGGGAAGTAGCACCTGCAATGTGATTGATATGCTTCCCTACAGATTACTCCGTGCTCCCACCTTCCACCCTGAGTCTTCAGATAAATCATGCCAGCTAGAAGGTGAAATGGAATTTTTACAACCACAGGAAATGATCGTTACTTAAACCATCTCCTCTTGGAAGAACCAGGGACTGAATCACCCCAGATAGATGTGGTCCAAAAGAATCTGTTAGATTACAAGATCGACTGCCCCAAATACTGACACTTGGGGCTGACAAAATCCATCCTGTCAGTAGTAGGATGTGCAGGCTGATTTAAAAAAGAAGACAACGAAGAAGAAGGAGGAGGAGGAGGAGGAGGAGGAGGAGGAGGAGGAGGAGGAGGAGGAGGAGGAGGAGAAGAAGAAGAAGAAGAAGAAGAAGAAGAAGAAGAAGAAGAAGAAGAAGAAGAAGAAGAAGAAGGGGCGTAGAGGAGAAAAAAATAAAACATGTTGTCAGTATCAGGGCTGTTTGTTTGCTTGGTTGTTTTCTTTTTTTTTTAAAGGTCATTGTTTAAAGGGTAGCCCCTATGGGAAAGAATGCATGAGAATTCTGATGAATTTTTAAAGCCTGTGACATTTAGACATCAAATGATATTTGAAAGTTCGCTCTCTCTGCTTCTGTCTCTGTCTTTGCTCCTGTCTCTCTTTCTATCTCCCCCAGATACTGGAAGAGAGAGTACTAAGTAATATATAATTATTTTTATTGTACCAGCTATTAAATTGTTAAGTTATACAGGAAACATGAGATTTTAAAAATTCCCTTTGTAGTTCCCCTTGATGGAGTTGCTGTTGCTTTGGGGTCCAGGCAGAGGGACCACTCCTTCCATTGCAATTTCCCAACCCTGGAGGTCCAGACAGAGCAGGAGACAAAGGTGACTCAGTCTGCTTACCCTCCGCTAAGCGCAGGACTCCTGAGGTGGCCTGATTTCACTCCTGAGGATACCTAGACCAGAGAGTTCTAACTTGCTCACCATTCACAGAGATGCAATGATTTGCAGTGGAAAGAGCTCAGACAAGGGTATATTTCCTCGCTCTACCCTTACTGGCGAAGGGCCCTCAGTTTAGGCTCCCTTGTCCCCCTCACTCATACCTGTAAAATAAGCATAATAATACCTGGGTGTCTTAGTTAAGACACTTTGGTTGTGACAGAAAGAGATGTCAATTCAATTTTTCACTTAACACAGTGCTTGGCAAATAGTTGGTGCTCCATACAGATGTGTTAAATGAATGAATAAGTATCTTAAGAAAATAGAACGTGTATCAGAAGGACACTGGGGCATCTCATAGCATCAGAGATAAACCTGGACGGACATCAGAGCCTAGGAAAATCAGGAATCATGGCAGAGTAATGTCAAAGACTGGGTGTGCCAGTGCCTCCAGCCATCCCTCTCCCACACCTCGACAATGCTGGAGGGGTGTCCCGTGTGCACTGGTTATATGAGATGTCAAAGCAAAACAGGATGGGAAATAGAGGTTTCTTTTCAGGTCTCGCTTCCAATCAAGATTCAGAACAAGCATGGCTGCTAATTCCACCCCAAGACCATCTCCAAAGGAACCAGAGGGAATGAGAAAGGAAAGACTGAACACAACGAAGATCTACCTTTGCCTCTTAAATGGGACAAGGCTACTCACATGGTCTAGAAGGGATAAAACAGACTGAGTTCTAAAACCTAACTCTAATTCTTTAGCAGGAGAATCAAAATGCGAGAGTAGCCCTCACTTAGGAAAAGAGATCCATCCAAGTGTCCAGGACACAGACATGATCACAGAAAGGGTCTTATTTTATCCTGAAAAGATCACAGGCAAACACTGACATATTAAGCATTGAAGAGTCCTTTTTTTAACAAATGAATATCAAGGCAATGGAATAGTACGAAACCCTCAGAACTTCCTGGTACAAAGACATTAAAGGACACACACACACACACACAGACACAGAGGCATCTGTGAAACTATTCAGTGCAAGAAGCACACAACAAAACAGTGGGCAGACAATGAGAGGAAGATACAATGAAGTGTGTTCATGTCTAGCGAATATGGGTAATATTTAGAAACTTCCATTGAAGTTTATAGTCCTTTCAACAGAATGTAAAATATTGAGGAATAAAGCTATGTTGTACATTTATATTAAAAAATCACACCAATGTGAATCTAATTCATCTTTCTTTTGCAGAAAATTAACCTGACACATAGCCATATAGATTTATCATACCTATATAAAATACAGGAGGTCACTTATGGGCACACCCATAGGAACTTACAGACGGTCAAGTGGATTTATAAGCATCATTGAAGTGGGAAGCGGTTGCTAATCAAGACCCCTACATGGTTGATAGAAGGACCAACTACTAGTATGTGCCGAGTACTCTGCAACAGTTTCCTATGGAACTCCCATACCATCCCTGCAAAGCACGTCTCCTAGTCCCATTCACAGAGAGGAGAATGAGGCTCAGAGAGGTAAAGTGAGCTACACAGCTTGTTGACCTGAGGCTCTGAATGGCTGGAACCAGGAAACCAGGTGAGTGGGTTTGCAGGTTTCTCCATCAGCCACAGCTCCTCCCCGTGTGGCTCCCTGACTTTCCATGCCTGGAGCTGCAGAAGAGCCATTTCTGGTATTGGGGAGGAGACAGGAAGAAATGAGCAAAAAGACAAGAATTTCCACATCTTTCTTGATCGCTGTCCCGTGACGTGGCGAATCTGAGTTAGCACGCAGGTGCCCTGCCACACGGTGGCAATCACACATCTGTGGCTTTGGGAAATGCCATTTTAGCCACAGACCCTGTCATTTGTGACTGAGAACTGATGATCGACGTGAGCGAACATGTTGAAGGGAGGAACGAGGCAATACCAGAGAAGATATCGAAAGTAAACATGGCGAAATAGGGTCTCTTCCTCAGGAGCGGGCTTCAGCCTGGAAATTGTGCTGGGCACACAACATTGCCAATTAAGCAATGAATAAATATTTGTGAAGTGGATGGACGAATTATGGTTATTTCCTGAATCCACACAAATGTGGCTTTGTCATCCTACCAGCGTATCAGAATGAATATGGCCTAAACCAAATTCATCACCTTCCCCTTTCTCCTCAAACCATCTCCCCGTCCTGACTATATTCCTCCTCATATCCCCCAGCCGAGAGAGGAGTCATGACACTCTTGGTCCAGTGGTTACCCAACCAGAACCTAGCTGTCACCCTTGGCTCCTTCCTCTTCCTCACCAGCCCCATCTCACCAGACACCAAATCCTGGCAATTCTCTCTCTCAAGTACCATGAAACCCCTCTGTCTCTTCCCGCCCCTGGAGGCCACCGTCTTGGTTAAGAGGCAGCATGGCGACTGAGATCATAGGCAGGACCGCCACCACATGCCAGCTTTGTGCCTTTGGTCAACCTCAGCCTCCGGAGCCCTCAGTTTTCTCACCTGTAAAATGGAGGGAATCATGGTGCCCACCTAGGAGGATAACTAGGAGAGTTAAATGGGCAAGCAGGCCACCTTCCACCTGACTTCGCACAAGAGCCTATTGCTTAGGCTCCCTGCCTCACGTCCTGACCCCTTCTTCGCGGAGCGGGCAGGGACCTCACTTGAAGTGCAAGTCTGGTCTGTCACTCTTGCTGTCTAGCAGAAAGAGCCACATTTTCCCCTTTAAGTACCAGCATGGCAGCATCTCCTACATCCATTTGAGATGCTGTGCTTATATCTTTGTCCTTTAAATACTCCGTTCTGAACCGCTTCCCTCTCCGTGGCTTGATTTAGGAATGCTAACTCCTCTGTGACTGGGTAACTCCTTGTTTGTGTGATTTATTTCTAATTTCATTGGACCACAGCCTCAGGATATGGAAGGCAAACTGTTTCTGTCTTTAACTATTGAACAAGTGTCTTTGTCTCCTAGTAAATGATTCATTCCATGAAGAATCTACCCAAGATTCTTCATGTTCAGGTTCAAGATTTGGGCGTTGCTACACAATACCTCATCCCCATCAAACAGCCAGCCTTCACATTACTCTCCAGCACAGGCAGGTGAAGAATGCAGCAGGCACCAGGCTGTGGGGAAAAGAGCAGGTCCTTGGAGTTGCCTCCTAGATGAGCTTCCAATTATCCAGTTATCCTTGTGCAACTTTGGCAATGACTCACTTCCTCTGAGTCAAATCAGTTATCCAGGATTTGCCACGCAGGATCAGCCGGTCTTATTTAGATGAGCAAAGACATTGGAAGGGTGCAGCACAGTCTTTTAATGAAATGGAGCTGATGGGAGGTGGAGGTAGACATAAGGGTTGTCGCTACGTGGCTGCTGTTTGGCACATAGAAGAATAGGAGCATTAATACACGAGCATTTTCCCTCTCCTTTGTCCCCTATCCAACTCTTCCTTATTTTTTAAAACTTGGCTCAGAGTTAACTCCTCCAGGCAGTCTTGCCCATCCACCCTCTGCCCCCATCCTCACACCATTGATTCTGGTACACACAGGTCACCTCGTGTTATCCCACTGTCACTGCCTGCTTCCATGCGCCTCTCTACGCCTGCACTCTGAGCTTCTCAATGGCAAGGTCTGGGAATTACTTAGAGGAGAGCGGCAAGGGGGAGAAGGATACCTGATAACCAGTAGGAGGTGTTGAATAGAATAATGTATTGAAGAGGATGCATAGGGCATGCATATTGTCTCAAGGTTGTGGAATGGAATATTTATTCAGCAGATATTTCTGGAGCACTTACTATGTGCCAAGCACCGGACAAACTGCAATGAACAAGAGTGGCATGACTTCTCTCTCTGCTGGGGGATATGAACTTCTAAACAGGCTGATGTGAAGGGGTGCCAAACATGGGTGAAGTTCATGGTTCTATGAGAGCATGCAATAAGAGGACAGAGAAGCTGCCTGGATATGGCTCTCATCATGAGGCTCCAAAGATTAGGAGTCAGTGATGCAAAGAAAGGAAACAGGGAAGAGACTGTTCAAGGCAAAAGGAACAGCAGAGGAAAATGCCAGAGGACACAGTGAGCGAGAGAAAAGGAGTCCTGTTTAGAGTGGCTGGATGTCCGAGGGTGGGGGAGGAGTGGCGAGAGAAATGAGCAGCCCCAGACCAGATAGGGACTTGTGAACCTTGCTAAGGGATTTGAACTTTAAAGCAAGAGGGACCCACTACAGAGCGTGTGCAGCAAACCTAAGGGAGAGATGATGGTGACCTGAGTGAGGGTTTGGACAGGGGAGGTGGCAGAGAGGGGGTGAAGGGAGAAGTTTAGCAGCTAGATGCATGGACTTGGTGATTGATAGGCCATAGGGGTGAAGGTAGGAGGGCATGCCCAGGATGTTTGGGGACTTCAGTGGTGTCACCCACCAAAAGGAAAGGAACACATGGGAGATGCAGGCTTTGGAGGACAGATGGAGAAGATAGTGGGTTACTTTGGGGCAGGTCACATTCAATACGTCTTTGGGTCACCTGAAGGAGATGAGGTTCAACAGGCAGTTGGCTGTTTGTAATAATGATGGCAATAACCCAATTCAGCTCTCAGTATAACTTTTGGAGGAAGGAAACTGAGGCGCAGAGATGTCAAGTAACTTACCCAAGGTCACATAGCTACGCAGAGGCAGGGGCAAGTTCATATGCAGAAATTGGGTTCCAGAGATCATCGTAAGGCTTTAAAACTCAGGAGAGAGACGTCCTCGGCCTGGAGATGTAACTGGAAAGTCATCCACACACAGAGAGACATTGAAGCCACGAGAATGGAAGTAATTGCCCAGGAACAGAGCGTCCAGTGGGGAGACCCAGGGGTCACCAACAGCACCCTAAGAACACCAACATGGGGGACTGGGCAGAGGAAGGGAAGCCCAAAAATGAGACTGAGAAAGGAGGGAGGGAGGAAGGGAGGCAAGAGAGGAGGCCATCCCCAAGTCAGAGAAAATAGTGTTTCAAGGAGAGACTAGGAGGGAATAGCATTGTCACACGCTGCTTAGAAGTCAGGAAGATGAGAACTCAGAAGTGACTGTGGGGCTTAGAAATGAGGAAACCATTAGTTACATGGGTAAAAACAGTTTCTGTGGAGTGGTAGGCCAAGTCCTTAAGACAGCGAGTTGAGAGGTTAGCTGCAATGGAAGGAATGTGACAGCTAGACGGGCAAGAGCGGACGAGCAGCGTTTGAATGTGTTATCGCAGGGGGGATGCAGGGGGGATGCAGGGGGGCCACGGCTGGAGGGGGTGCAGGGCTTTGCTGAGGAGCACCCTCCCCGACGGCTTATCCATTGTCACTGTTTTGTGTTCAAAGTGTGAAGAACATGCAAGTTCTGAAACATCTGAAGAAGAGTTTTTCAATAATGAAGACAGTAGGGTATCTGTCCGTGTGGAAGGGAAGCAGCCAGTTGGAGAAGGCGAATTTGAGGGTGCAGGGAGTGTGACAGGGAGGTCCAGGATAAGGCAAACAGGGGTGGGCTCCGGAGGAGTAGGTCCCTGCACAACAAGGCCACCGCTCCCAGGGAAGCAGGAAGCAGGAAGGAAAGGCAGGCTGGAGGGGCATGCAGACCACGGAAGCAGAGGAGGACCGCGAGCATTGGTGAGCTCGGAGACCGTGAACTTGCCCAGCACCAAGGTGCACGGTGTGTGGTCTAGCTTCAGGAGTTCTCACCAGCCCAGGGCGGACTGAGGAGAAGGTGTCCAGGTAAACTGAGTCAAATTGGAGAGTGCACCTGGAAGACAGTGGGGCAGAGGGATTGGAAATATTGGCATTGAAGGGGTGGGAGTCATATTCTGTGGACTCTGGACTGATTGGAGGCGCCGTGAATCCTCTATTGCCATCCTCACCCCAAACCACCGCCCATCCACCAGCGCCTTTACTGCAGGACTCACGGGGTATTATAGTCAAGATTCCCTCTGGGTCTTCTCCCCGGGATTCCGGGTCACTCTCCTGGGGTGGGGGCGAGGGGAGGCTACAGACACATTACATTACTGGAAATAATTAGCCTCGGTATGGCCGGACCCCTTGGGACACTCCCCAGGCCAGGCCCATTTGAAGGAAACATGAGCCTTTCCTTTATCTAAAGCTCCTAGGTCTTTGGGAAGCTTTCCGGCTCTGGTCTAATTGTAATCCCTAAGTACATGTTCTACATCCCAAAGTCAATAGATGGAGCTAATGCGATGCCGGTGCGAATCCCCTAAGTCCCCTAATAGAATCTGACGGCTCGGGGCGCTAGACGCTTACTCTTCCAGGTGAAGAGCGTCCAAGGATTTGTCTTTTAATGGCACCGAGAGCCCATCCCTCCTGAGCGATTAAGACGTGAAGTGTCTATCTTTGAAATTACCCTTTGATGAATTACAAGCAGTAAAGGTCACTAGAAGAGAGATTCCCGAGACGAATTTGAACTTCAGGAAAACTCACGGTAGGCTAGCCCAGGGGCAATTGGGTAAAGAGATTGTTATTTAATAAACATCGCCAGGACCATTGGCTAATGGGCCAGGGGAGAGTTCATTTAAATTCACAACGCATGCCGGTCAAGTTCAGCCCTATCGTTCGGTTCATCTGTGACAGACCCCGAGACAAGAGACCAGCATCGCCAATCTGCCGATAAGATAAATTCCGAGCTGTTGAAGAAACAGATGCCATCAGAGCTCTGATGTATGGGTTCAGCTATATAAGACTGAAGATTTTTGCACCACAATGTAATATAAATAAATATCAAAAGGAAGGCGGCGGCATTCATTACCTCGGTCACGTGCTCCTCCCCAGGCCTGATTTCTGCCCCAAATAGGTAATGGATGGGCTGTGGTGTGATTCCCCTGATAAGTGGTCAAAGGAGATTAAACAGAATCACACCAGGAAATGGAGATGGTAAATCACAGCGTGGACACCTGTGCCATCTTGCCAGCTGTAACATAAAATTTAGATGCAAGCAACTTCCAGGTCCCATTACATGCCCATTAAAACCACAAAAATAAATACGATACAACCCAAGATTGGCAGCCAGTGCATGCGTGTCCTTCAGCATCCCTTTCTGGAGAGACTGGACCAATTTGCATAAGCAATCAGCATCATGATTGAGAGAGGCGCCAATGTTTAGACTCTCTGACCCAGTAATTTCCTCGTCCGTAACAAACCCCGTGGCATTAGCCCCAAAGAAAGAAAAACATGTTTATCGTGGCCTTACCCATAATAACTAAAAATTGTTAGCCACCCAAAGGCCAAAGAAGCAGGGCTGACCCAGCAAAGTGAAACGTGTTAACACAGTAGAACAGAGCAATGCCATCGCAAATGATGGGCACGGGGGCTCCGTAGCTTCTGGAAACGTTTCCATGAAATACGCATGGTCATCATTAGCGCACATATCAATGTCTTCCTGCATATTGACAAAGAAGAGGCTCTGGATGGGATGGGATTCATTCAAGTTTAAGGTCCATTAAGATTTTATGGTGCGTTGGATGCTAATTTTAGTCATTCATTCAACATTTATTGAGTATTGATCACGTGTCAGAACCTGAGGATATGAAGATGAGGAAGAAGTGCTTCCTAGCCCCAAGATCCTAGGGTCAGAAGAGAAGACAGGCAGACAGACCTCCACCCCCCAAAACACACACACTACAATCAAGTGTGGCAATTGGTACCAGAGGGGTCGTGTGCAGAGGGGAGGGGTAGGGGTGGCTTCAGGGATCTTCATACAAGAGATTAGGATAACTCACAGGCAGGGCAGATGGGGAAGAAGACAGCGTTCTGGGCAGAAGGAACTGCATTGCACAGACAGTGGCTCTGCAGGTGTGTGTGTGCGTGCGTGTGTGTGTGTGTGTGTGTGTGTGTGTGTCCTCTATCCCAATAGATCTTCAAGGCCTGAAGAGTCTTTCTTGGGACCCAGGATTGCTGTCCCAGGGCCAACTCAACTCTGTCATGTCCAGTCACTACGTACAGCCCTGAAGCTGCCCCACCCCCTTTCATCTCCATCACACCCTGAGATCATCCAAGGAGATTTGCCTGGGAAAGATGCTTCTATTGTGTTGTGTGCTGTGCCAGTAGGTGTGGGTGGTAAGTGGCACAGGGGTGTACCTGCACCCTGATGGCCAGTGTAAATAGGAAGGGATTCTTATTTTACCTATTCATTGTGTTCTTCCTTAAAGGGCGACCTCAGGTGAACTTTGCCAGTTACCAGATTCCTGAAGGAGTTGGACACGTGAACTGTTGTTCATAAATGGAGTAAGTGGGGAGAATAGATCAGAACGGCAAGCCGCCTGGCTCAGAGAAATAGTAACAGATGCGTGGTGTGTAGAATGTCATACAGGAGAAATCCTGAGCGCAAGTAGCCACCAGGTGGCATTTGGATGTTGCTGTTTTGAGAGCTGTGGGCATCATTCTAATGCAACACGCAGTCTGGTTTAACAATGTACAGCGTGGCATTTAGAAACTAGTGTTGTGTGTGAGAGGAAAAGCTGGGAGCTGTGAAAAGGAAACAAGGACATAAATCAAGAGGTTCTTATGTGAGAATAATAAAAGGAGGGGCTTTGGCCCTGGCGAGTGGCTCCGTTGGTTAGAACATCATCCTATACATCAAAAGGTCACAAGTTCGATTCCCGATCAGGGCACATATACCTAGGTTTCAGGTTCAATCCCCGGTGAGGGTGCATACAGGAGGCAACTGATCAATGTTACTCACATCAATGTTTCTCTCTCAAATAAATCAATAAAAACACATCCTCAGGTGAGGATTAAAAAAAAAAAGAGGGGGCTTCGTGGAATGATATGATCACCAACACATCAGCATGAACTCGTGACTTTGAAAAAACGTCCCCTCTCTGCAGAAAGGCCTGAACTGCCGATGGCAGTGCCTTGCATGTAACCAGGAAGCTTGCAAAGTGGCATCGATGCAGTCACAGCCCAGAATGCAATTCTTCCCTGCTGTCATTCTCCTGAGACTGGGGCTCCCTGAAGAAGTGGCCTTTCCAGAGATAGATGTAGGGAGGAAAGCTGAGTCAGGAGCCTCTAGCAGTTGGAGAGCAATGACGCTGCGTGGGGGGCATTCTGGGCCACGGTGGGGGTGAGCAGGGGCCTGCCTGAGAGAGGAGGGACCCTCTTATGGAAGCTGTCCTACAGCAAAAAGTAGGGCTTCAACTTGAGCATCAGGTGATAGTCACAGCCCACTGGGCGGGCCGAGAGTCTGTGAAAGTTACTCAAGTCTGGTGATCCTCTGCCAAGGAATGTTAACGTGAACGGAGCCGACAAGATGGAGCAATGGCCGCTGAAGTGTTGTTAACAGAAGTCCTGAGATGCTGTCCATCAATCACTCTTTGTTATCCGAACCCATTCCCAAGTTCTGGTGTGTCTCGGAGCTACAAATCACAGCCTCTCTTGTCCCACAAGTCTCCAGATAGCCCTGGAAGTTTAGTTAAATTTCACAGTCTGCTCAGATGATTCTATCAGGGTGTGTTTAAAGCATGCACAGTGCGTGTGTGGACCCCCGGAATGCAGGTCCCCTGCCTTTGCCCTGGAAACGGTCATGGTAACTAGTCAAGGGCGCCAGGTGGAACCGGCTTGAGGGATGGCCGAGGGGAGTCTCGGTGGAGATGACTGGTGGACCACCCTGCAGCCACGCCCTTCCTCCACGCCCTCGACCCATTTCCTCGGCTTCCTCTTCAAAGGGTCCAAGCTTGCAATTTGGACAGGGATTGTGTGCCAAAGACTGCTCTCTGCTCACCAAAATCTATGTTCTCCTCTTCGTTCATAACTGGACTGTACTTCCCAGTCTCTCTTGCAGTCATGTGTGGCCTGGTGCCTACGTCTGCCCTGGCCAATGGGTGATGAGCAGAAACATGTGCCACTCCTGGGACTGTCCCAGACACAATTCCCATCACCTCCTCTTTGCCGCTCCTCCTCTCTGGCTGGCTGAAACGGTGACCGGCCTTGGATCCCCTTGGGAGCCCTTGGTTGAAGGCAGGAGAGCATCCAGCAGTCTGGGGCCCAGAGACCACAGGAAGGACAGCCTGCTGCTCCCCTGACCATGCACCAGTCCTGGAACTGAGGGAAGAAGGAGCTGCTATCACTTCCGGGCCATGTTACAATGTGGGGTTTATTTGTTAGAGCAGCAAGCATTATCCTAACCCACTCGGATGGCCAACAGAGTGAAAACCGCAGCTGCCAATGAATGATTTCACTGACCCCTTCCTTGCATTTGACAATTGGAGGAATGATGTCGTCGGCTCAAGGCTGGCCAAAAAGGGAGGGCTGCTGGCTGTCTTGAATGGCAGCCCCCTAGGTTTACAGAAAGAAAAACAGAGTCACATGTGCCCCAGCCTGCATGACTTAGTGGTTGAGTGTCGACCTATGAACCAGGAGGTCAGGGTTCAATTCTGGATCATGGCACATGCCCGGGTTGCAGGCTTGATCCCCAATAGGGGGCATGTAGGAGGCAGCCAATCAATGATTCTCTCTCATCATTGATGTTTCTATCTCTCTCTCCCTCTCCCTTCCTCTCTGAAATCAATAAAAATATATTAAAACAACAACAACAACAACAACCAAACCAAAAAGACCAGAGTCACACAAAGTTTGTGGAGTCACAAGACAGGGTGATCCACGCATGTGCTACCTGGGCCGTGACCTGCCGGGCCCGTGATGTGCCGGGGTGCCCCATGGGCAGAGGCCAGCTCTGAGCACCAGGGCGGCAATGGCAGAGAAGGAAGCTCCGGGGGAAGCGGGGCAGCCACCCAGACAGCAGGTGCCATTTGCCTGTGGTGCTGGCACACAGAGCTCTTGTCTTTCAAAACGACCCCTTTGGTTACATGTAATGAATCTCCTTTTCAGTAACACATGGTTGGGCTTGTTCCTTTTGCTTTCAGGCCCCTGAAACTGGCTAAAAGAGCAATTCACATGAGCCACCAGGGAAGGGACGACTCGGCTACCTGGACTGGAACCAACTCTCTCCACAGCTGGGCAGCGTAGTAAAGGGGACGCTTGGGTAGCTTACTAAAGACTCCTCCAAAACCCAGGAATTCATGGACTTGCCTCAGACCCCAGCCTCACGGGCGGTTCTTGACTTTATACAAACCAACAGGAACACATCCAGGGAAGCCAACCAATGGCAAAGAGACAGGAAACTGAGCCATAGCCACCAAGCCCAGAGCTGTTCAGTTGAGAGAGGGAAAGGCCCGGGAAGGCTAGGACAGTGATTTCCACAGACCGATGGTCCCCCAGGTGGGTCCAGGAGGCCTGTGCTGTGAGAACACAGGTAGGTAGATTGAAACACGCGAGGTAGAGGAGAATCAGGATGGCTATGTCTCAGAGAGGTTGTTTCAGGGGCTCCCCTTGGTCTGGGGGGGTGTTTGCAGGACCGTCCTCCTGCTTCCGATTCTTTCCCCAAACAGAGTGGCATCTATTGCTTTGTGCTCCTCCTTCCAGTACCCTCTCTCTCCTCTTGTGCTATTCAATGCCCCCAGCATGCTTTGCAGCATCCACCTCTCCCACTCTCTGCACTCTGAGACAAGGGGAGCCAACCCCAGCTCCAGGCACAAAGCATGCTAACTAAGCCAAAGGTCAGGCCATGGCTCTGGGAACGGTGATTCATTCAGGAGTGAGTAAGCAACTGGGTTAGTCCAAGTGGGTTAGGTAGGAGGTCTCAGGGAGAACATCTTTTCCTCTCCTCTATGCCTGAACACAGGTCGGCTGAAACGAATCTCCTACAGCCTTCTTGCCCACATGTAGGCCTCGAAGGTGGAGCCATTGACAGAACTGGGCTGAGAGGCAGTGAAAAACCAGGTCTTGATCATGTTGCCTAAGCACCTGGATCCAGCCACACCTGAAGTCAGGAGCCTTTTGGTTTATTTATTCAATGTAGTCCAGGATGTGATTTCTTTTCTTCACTTAAAATTTTTTTTTCAAATAAATATTAGTAATATTTTTATTTAATTCAATATAGTAAAAATTTATTATGTCAACAGGTAGTCAATATAAAATTATTAATCAGCTATTACACAGTTTTTTTGGACGGAGTCTTCAAAATTCAATGCGTATTTTAGCATCTCTTTCAGCACATCCCAATTCTTTCTTCACTTTCAACAGAAAGTGTGTCCTGGCTAAGGTGATGGGTTTCAATGGCGGGGTCTTGGGAAGAACTTCTAGGTCCCAACATCAACATCATCTCCAAGGAAGGCTGCAGGAAGAGGAGAGGGGCCTGTCAGCTTCTGCCTGGGACGCCCAAGGCTGGGCCACCCACGTAGCACCTCGTGTGCCTGTTAGCGTTCTCCCTGGAAGTGCAGCCCAAGAAAAAGCATCCGAAGGTTTCCAAGGCATCATGCAGGAAGCTGCTCTCTGAAGCATTACGGCAACAGTTAAAAATGGCAAGCAGTCTAAATGTCCAACCATCAGGGGTTGGTCCAGTGAGCCCGCTGCCTGCAGAATGCCATTTGTGGAGTGTGTGTAGTAACATGGAAAATATTGATGATAGTGAGAGTGAAATCGGGGCATAGAATTATACGGTCAATAGGAACTCCACTATGTGAAAAGGGGAGAAAAATTACGTACAGGAAAAGCAGAAGAAGTAAATGTACCTCAAAGTTAATGCTCGGTAGGAGGGTCATTCTTTCAGCTCGGCTTTCTCTTCTAAATCCTCTTTGTGTTTTTATAACGGGAGACAGGTTCATGTGACATTGCACATGGAGAGAGGGACACACAGAGACACACGATGCCTGAAATAAAGGCAAGATGAGGGACATCGCGACCCCTTTCCCAGCTACAGGCGGGAGACCCCGAGGAGGCAGGCAGATCCGGTCCCGGATGTTTTACTTGGCAGCTGGATGACCTGTGGCAACTCCAACTCCGTTTTTCTCTCTGACCCCAGCATCCTCCTCCACCAAAGAAAAGGCCTCAGGCCCTAGCCGGTTTGGCTCAGTGGCTACAGCATCAACCTGTGGACTGAAGGGTCCTGGGTTCAATTCCGGTCAAGGGCACATGCCCCGGTGATGGGCTCAGTCCTCGTCAGGGGACTTGCAAGAGGCAGCCGATCAATGGCTCTCTCTCATCATTGATGTTTCTCTCTCTCTTTCTCCTTCTCCCGTCCTCTCTGAAGTCAATTAAAAAAAAAAAAATATATATATATATATATATGAAAAAGAAAGAGAAAAGGCCTCAGAATAGATGTCCCGGAAGCAGCATCAAACAGGAGTCATGCTCGGGCTCTCCACCCACAGGCTCAGCCGTACACTTGCTGAATGAGCTCCCCTCCCAACCTCAGTTCCATTGATGGGGACGGCCCACCCACTCGGCCTGCCCGTGGGCTGTGCATGGCTGTGCATGTGGGAGGCTGTCTTCTTAGAAAACCCTCTCCCGCTTGGTCCCGCTCGGCCCCATCTGCCGTCATCTCTGCCCACTCGAGCTAAGCCATCTGTAAATAGCAACACAGCTTCTCTCCGATGGCTCTCCAGGCTGTGCCCTTTTTTAGCTTCCTCCAGCAAAGCATGCTTATCCTCTCTCCAGAAACACGGCTCACCCTCCGCTGGACTCAGGCCCCCGAAGGGGCGCGTCCTGGGTCCCCAGCCATAGAGCCCAAGCTTGTCTCTCCGAAGAGCACCATGTGATAACATCCTAGAGGGCTGCCTTTTCCAAGTGGGTAGAATTGCTCCTGTTTCTTTAAAGACCCGAGTCCTGGAAAGGGGACGTGGTCCCCGCTGCTGATCAGAGGACAAGGCTGCAGAATCCACTTCTCAGCGGGTGTCAGCAGGAGAATACAAGAACAGAGGAGGCGAGAACCAGAAAATTCCTTAGAGATGAGCTGGTCGGCCTGCTCCTGGCACAGACGGGGAAACGAAAGTCAGAAAGGGCTGTGACCTGCCCCAGGCCTCACGGCTTGTCAGCAGCAGCGTTGAGGATAAGTCCCAACTTTCCCTACCCCCTGCTCCTGCACTCACCCAATTAGCACCCCCGCCTGGGCCCAGGGAGTGAGGAAGGGCCTGCCAACAGCAGGGGAGGCCAAATGACCCCCCGGGGCCCTGTGCCTCGGACATGGAGGGTTTCCATTTGCCTGGATTCTGTGTGGAGCCCTTGGCCCTGTTCTCTGCAACCCTCAGGCAAGACGGGGAGGCTCAGGACTGTGAAGGGAGGTCGTTCTAACAGCCCCAGCTCAGACGCTCTTCCTCTCTCTCTGGGACCTTTACGCTGCCTCTGGTCGGCTCTCTTGAGGCAAGACTCCTGCCCGCAACCACCAGGGGTCCCCACTGCTTTCTGCTAACACCCAGCCCCTCTGCCTTCCCTGACAAGGCAGCTCCCATCCACCCCTTCCAGCCACGCTAAGCCTGCTGGGTCTAGGGTGTCCCCATTCTCTGTCACCCACACTGGGCCAGGTGTGAGTGGAAGGGGGCTCCAGGGACTATTATGCCGGGACGCCTTGCATAGCCGGGGCATATCAGACACACCTGGGCCCGTGGTCACCCTCGCTAAGCCAGGTCTTTTTTTGTGACATGGTTTGAACACGTTCCCAGCATCTGTTTCCTCATCTCTCCCCTATCTACTTGGGAAAGCTCTACGCATCCTTCAAGACAATAACACATGTTCTCTGTGAAGGGAAGCCTTCAAGCCCTCCCTCCCCACCGTGAGAGAGTTTAGTTACCCCTCGAAGCCAAACGGCTGGGGTAACACCCATCTTACAGCCCTCGACGCAGGTCTTCCCGACCTGGGCACTCACTGACATTTGGGGCCCGATCATTCTTTGTTGTAGGGGGGTGTCCTGTGTGCTGTAGGATCTTTTGCGGCATCTCTGGCCCCTACCCACCAGATGCCAGTAGCAACCCACCCCCTCCACCCAGTTGTGACAACTGAAAAAACTGTCTCCGGTGACCCAGCCGCCCCAAGCTGAGAACCACTGTGTCCGGTTGTGTTGGTGTGTCTTCTCGTCCACGATGCAATGGCTTTCCAGAGAGTATGCCATCTGCCGCACTGGTCGGTGCCCAGCCCATAAGTAGGTGCTTAGTAGAAATTGCCAGAATTTCTACTAACGGCTGTTAGGAAACTGCGGAATAAACGGACTCACAAGAAACCCAGAAAGGTTGACCGGTTCTCCCGCTACATCGGGTCATTCCCAATCCTGACCACTAGAGGGCAGAAAAGGCCCGCCAAAAGCGCTGAGCTGGTGCGGCATGTCCAGCAAGGCCGCAGGCTCCTGCCTGTGCACATTCCTGCTCCCGGGGCTTGGTCCTCCGACCTCTGCTCTTTCCTATCGATTCTCCTCCTCCCCGGCCAATCTCATCCAGTGTCGGAGTTCTAAATACCATCTGCATGCTGATAGCACCCAAGTTTTTATCTCCAGTCCGGGATCTCCTCAAATTCAGAATTGTATTCCAATCGTCTCCCTGAACCTGCACTTGGAGATCTCATTAATAGGAATCTGGCTTAATATAGCCAAACCCAAGCCCCTGAGCGTCCCCCGGCTCCACACCAAACCCCACTCCCTGCACCTCAGTAAGTGGCTGCCCTGGCCTCCCGGTTCCCTGGACTCACTCTCTCCCCATCCTTCATCCAATGTGTCAATAAATGCTGTTGGTTCTACCTTCAAAATAGCATCTGTCAGCATCCAAGCACTCCTTACCCTCTTGGACCCTAATACCTTGGCACAAGCCATCACCTGGCCTCCGGACCTCCCACTTGGGCCCCTGCACACACCAGGCCCTGCAGTTTTTTCTCTCAACAGCAGGGGCAGCCCGTTTAACCACAAAGAGTCAGCTGTTGTCCACTGAGAGCCCCCCTGTCTCCCAGACACAAGTCAAAGGCCTTGCACTGGCCGAAGGAGCCCTTCACGACCGGCTCCCTCCACCATTCTCTCTCTGACTTCATCTCCCCCCACCCCCAACCCCCACCTCCACCCCCAGTCACACCGGTCTCCCCAGCCTCCTGTTTCCTGGCTTTGCTCACTGTCCCCTCACATGCATGGGGTTCACCCCTCACCCCCTCGGTTGATCATTCAAATGCACCTGCCCTGAACACCCGCCCCCCACATCCTCCTGCTCGGCTTTCTTCTTCCCCAGTGCAGCTCCCACACACGGAGGCACTGTACAGTTTGCCTAAGTTTTTGTTTATGGCTGATCTTTGTTCCCCAGTTGTGGTCTCACGTCGGTCACAGCTACAGTCCGCTGTTGTGTCCCCAGTGCAGGCACGTGTGTGTGCTCAGTAAACAGCTGTGGGATGATGAGTGGATGAGGAGGGGCGTGCGTGAGGGAATGAGCCCTGAGTGGACCCAGGAGAAGCGAATCTCTCAGTGGGCTTTCCCGAGGGCAGGAGTGTCCATGGGAGAGGTGCCTTCATCCAGAAAGAACACAGACTGTCCCAAAGTTTGGGGAAAACGGAGGCGGAGAGACCAACACTTGTGGGACAGCTCTGATGGGTTAAGGGGACAAACTCTCGAGCCAACAGGGTGGGCTCAGCTTCACCACTTACTGCCTGTGGGACCCAAGCAAGAGGCTTAGTGTCTGTGCCTCAGGTCTACAGCTGGCAACAGGCCGGTAGTAATGCCAGCCTCTCGGGCTGTTGTGGGGTTAAATGAATTAGTATAGGTCAAGCACACAGAACAGCGATTGACACGTACGAACGGCTACATAAGAGGTAGCTACTGCTGGCGTGTGTGCATCCCGTATCTCACTTGATGCTAGGACAACCCTGTTGGGTCAGTGATATTATTCGCCCATTTTGCAGGTAGGAATGTTGAGACTCGGATATCTCACGGGGAGCTGATACACATTGTCACTCATGTCAAGCCTTCCTGGACCACATGGACCCCACACCAGAACTGGACCGCAGGAGGGAGGTTGCCCTCTCAGACACCCTGTCCCTGAACTGAGGTGGGGAAGTCCATAGAGATGCCCCAGGCCAGCCGTGAGCCCCATAGCCTGGAGGGAAGGTGCAGAGTGTGAAGGACCCCTTATACCTCAGGCCACTGACTGCTCCTCCCCCACCCCCCCGCCCCGTTCTCCTCTGCCCTTCAGCCTCCTCTGCCTGCCATTCACTCTGAGCCATTCTCTCGCTCTGGTCCCAGCCTTCACTCATGCCCTTCCCACTAGGAGGCCTTCCCACAAACCCTCCTTACCGCCTTGCCCCATTCCTGCCTGTCTCTCAGGATTCTGCCTGAAGCCACGTGCTGAGAAGCCTGCCATGACTGTCTCTATCCCCCAGCCTGGCTGGTGTCCTCCTGGCTCCTCAGCTCCCTGCCCATGAGCCACCCTGCCCAGCCCAGCATCACACTTTCCCTGAGGGTCGTGACTGTCCTTTGCAGGCTGTTTCCCCACACAGACTGGGCCCACCTGTAGAAGACAGAAGGATGAGAGGATGAAGGAGGTGAGTGAGTGAGGGAGGCCCCACTGGAGGTCACCACGCCTGGCCCTCAGCCACCCCTGGCTCAGCCTCTCTCTCCCACCCCTGAGGCCAGATCCCCTCTGTGGACCGTGTTTACTTGGAGGCTCTTCCCCGCCAAACCTCCAGACCCCAAGCTGCAGGCCCCCCGATCCCACACAGCAAGCTCAGGGGACGTCCCAGGCCTGGGCAGAGGTCACCTAAGACCCAGGGGCCGAGAGTCCTGTCTGGTGAGGCCCCCGCAGCAGCCGGGAGCATCTGGATGAGGGAGAGGCAGTCAGGAGTACAAAGCAGCCCATCAGCAGAGCCCAAGCCAGCGGGACATCAAGGCTGCCGGCTACAACGCCCCATGCATATTTAACATCTGTCAATATTTAATTAGTGCAGACAGATTAACTCTGAAATCACACTCTTGGGCTGGGCTCCCACCCTAGAAGGAGACGGGGTGTGTTAGGAGGAGCGGGTGGCCATGCTCAAGCCATATGGGTAGGGAGGCTGCTCACGGTCCCTTCCCTCCCCCCTCAGTCGCCCCCTCCGCCCCCCATCCCCCTCTGAGGAGCCAAGGAGAAGGGTCTGCCTCTCGGGAGGGATCTGGGTGCCCGTGGGCGAGGGCACTGCTGGGCATTCCTCCTGTCAGCGGCCCTGGGCTGGGCCACGGGGACCCAGCCCGACTTCCGGGAGCAGGTGTCCGTGTGTGATTACCTCTGCGCCTTTGGCGTGCCTGCATTATGCTGCTTGTTTCCTGCATCCACAACAGGACCAGGAGTCTTCTATGCCCTTGGAGTTTCTTTGAGTTGTACCGCCTCTTGTGGCACGTTTTCATTTAATGGAGTTTCCCCGGACCTCCCCAGCTGGGAATAAGTTGCCGTGGTGGATGCCTCGTTTTATACCATTTGGTCAGAGACTTGCCAAGTGTCCGTCAGGCCTGGGTTCTGCTGGTCCAGCACAGAGAGGGGCTTGGTTCCACGGATGTGCCAGCGTGCTCAGACCCTCGGGCCGGTGGCCATGCTGTATTTTCTGCCTTGAGCATCCTTCCCTCTCTTTCTCCTCCAAGACTCAGCTCAGGGGTCTTTCTCCTCCAGGACGCTTTCATTGACATCATCTGCTTACCTTCCCGACTTCCCTAGGCTGAGCTCCTGAAAGACGGGAACCAAAGCTCCTAAACACATCGTGCCTAACTTGGGAATGGGCACACGGTGGGTGCTTACTCCTCTTCGGAATCAGAACAATGTGGGTTCCAGCGGGGCCACCCCTGCTTGCTGGCTGAGTAACCTCGGAGAGTCACCTGAACTCCCTGGGTCTCAGGGTCCTTGCCTGTAAAATGGGTGATCACAGAACCACACAGCGGCTGGGGGGTTAAGTGACAGAACATTTGAGATGCATGGTGCCTGGCTATTGAAGAGCTCAACAGGTGGTGCTGTCATCCCTCCTTTGTCCCAAGCTCTTGAATCCTCATTGATTCTGCCTTCCTCTTCAAATATATACATATATAAATTATTATTATTAAAATAGCTGCCAAGGGTTTAATCATTTCTTCAGCTAATTCCCTTCCGACCCCGAGGCCTGCGTCCAGACGTGGTGATTTGGACCGGGAAGGCATTATCCAATTCCTCTAAGTATCCTCTTTGCTACCTTTCATCAACTCTACTGACAAGGCTTTTGTCCCCTTCTAATTGCCCATCCCTTGGATTTCCCCCCCTTTTCCTTGTTAAAGACCAATTTTACAAAGCACGTCAGCGGCGCAGCCATTTTTATCATCATCATTAATTTTATTTCCCTTCTCATGTATTAATGGGCCAGGCAGCGCTCGCAGATCTCCTTTCCCTGACAGATTTGTAAAACGCCCTTCTTATTCCCTTTGGCAGTCCCGAGACTCTCCGCAGCTTTTATTTCTTCCCTTTTATTTCTTGCCCCTCTGTTTCTCTGAAGCCTTTGCTGACTCCAGATCTTTCTTCCTGGGCCCCCCTTTCTTCCCCAGGCCTCCTATGGCCTTCACGCCCCCTCCCTCCTGTGGATCAGGCCTGGCCTCTGATGCTGTCTCCATTGCAAGGCCCACAGCTCCTAAATGAGCCAGGACATGAGACGATGTCAACCTGTGAACCAGGAGGTCACAGCTCGATTCCCGGTTAGGGCATATGCCCAGGTTGCAGGCTCCATCCCCAGTGTGGGGTGTGCAGGAGTCCAGACAAGGGTCAGGGAGGAGGGATGGAAAGAAGTGGTTGGACTCTGGATACGTTTTAGATGCAGAGTGAACAGAATT
Organism: Plecotus auritus; assembly: GCF_963455305.1. Lineage (NCBI taxonomy): Eukaryota > Metazoa > Chordata > Mammalia > Chiroptera > Vespertilionidae > Plecotus > Plecotus auritus. Next base: position 13,378,884 of record NC_137774.1, read on the forward strand.
TGCCAGCTGGTTTCACGGAGGCTGAGAGAAAAAGAGAAAAGTCATGAACGACACTAAGGTTTTTAGACTGGGAAACAGGAAGAATGGACCTTCCGTTAACTGAGACAGGACCTGCTGCAAAAAAAGATCAGCAGCTCAGTTTGGGCCATGCAACGCATGACATGCCCTCTGGGTAAGAGGTGCCGAGTGGACTGTCAGATGTACAGTTGCAGAGCTCACAGAGGGATTGGGATCAGCAGCAGCTAGCTGGTGTTTAAAGCCACGAGACATGAGCAGAATGGAAACCAAAGCACTATTTTATTAATATATAAGCCAGCCCGGGCCAGTTTTGCTCCGTGGTTAGAGTGTCAGCTCTCAGACGGAGGGGTCCCAGGTTCGATTCCCAGTCAAGGGCGTATACCTCAGTTGCAGGTTCAATCCCCAGCCCCAGTTGGGGCACGTGCAGGAGGCAACCAGTCGATGTGTCTCTCTCACATCAATGTTTCTCTCTCTCCCTCTCCCTCCCTCTTCCTCTCCCTCTCTCTCTCTCTCTCTCTCTCTCTCTCTCTCTCTCTCTCTCTCAAAGATCAATGGAACAAATATCCTCAGGTGAGGATTAAAATACTTGAGAGCCTCAAGGTAGGTATTTCTGGGATAACTGAGTCGGAGAACGGGGCTGAGGCCTAGAGTTCTAACGTGGCTTCTTATTTCCTTCCCCTGAATCTGAAAGCAGGCCTAACCTATCCACCCAACTTGGGGTCCAGAGGACAAGGCCTGATACTTGGGACCTGCCTTGTCTGCCCACCATCTCCACAGGAAACACAGAAAGGGGGGCTGGCCTGGGATGCCCCCGAGGATGCAGGAAGCACCAGCGGGGATGGTGCCCCAGGGTGCAGGGTCCTGCCCACTTCCTAATGTTTCCATGAGAGTCCGGAGCTTGAGCCATCACATCCCAACTCCTCTTCGTTTGTAGAGACATCCGCCGGGTAGGAAGAAGAAGTGGAGCATGAACAGAGAGGCTGCAGATGCTCCCCAGCAAAACTCTCTCAACAGGAAGAAGGGGGCAAGCCCTTTACTCTGCATGACTGGCAGTGATTATGACAATGCAGGGGTCACGAGTTGTGGGGCACCTCCTGCTTTCTCTACCACAGCAGCGTGCCTAACGCATAGGCCCTCACCCCTGCTCCAGGGACTTGCGCAGTCTCTCCGCCCAGGCTCCTCACCTCGCCCCATCCACCCATGGGGCGAGGTGAGGAGCCTGGGCGGAGAGACTGCACAAGTCTCTCACTTGGTCATCACGGTTGGGAATTCCTTGGGCTCCTCGTTCTCTACCACATTCTCTAGTAGATTCTCTTAGCATGTGACACTCCTGATCTCTCTAACATGCTCCGGACCTGGCCCCTTGAACTTGATTCTAGGCACCGAGCCTCCCAGGCCTAGGAACATAGCAGCCTCTTACCCATGATTTGAGCTTTTGCTCTATCTAAATGGGTTCAAGATACCTTGAGGACTCATCATCTGTTCCTTCCACCCGTCCGCCCCTCCCCTTCACCTCCACCACCTCATTCCAGCCAGTGGGGTCTTTTTATTAGACTGAACACTCTTCAAACCAAGTCCTAGTAACAGGTACAGAAAGGCAAAGAAACACGATCTTGTAAAAGAACTATCTCCTTCCCCCAATTATGGAGTATGGGGAGTATAATACCTGTTCCCCCGCAGACCAAAAATAAAGGAGATTAAATTTAAGCACCAGGGTTGAGGCATTTGAATTTCAAAGACTGTCTATGCTAAGCATAAAAAAAATATCCCAAGATTGAGAAGAGAGCTGATACAAATGATAACTGACAAAGTACAACCCAGTGGTCCTCAGGCTTTAGAATTTTGTCGTTCAGCAAAAATGTTAACGAGAACATTGGAGGTTTTAACGTCGAGTTGCCAGCTTTCTATCCTGCCAAGTACAGCAACTCAAGAAATCAACTGTAGCCGGCCATCACATGTCGTTTCATAGATGAAAGGATGTTTGAACACCAAGAGTGTAGGAAAGCTGTAATCCCAGGAAAAAAGGACAGTGCGATTGAGAATGAATACATTTAGCTGGATGAAAAACTCACTCATGTTTTTCTCACCTCTCCACAAGCGGATGCAAACGTTGGCATGGGGTGCTGGAATGCCTAACTTAAACACTTATTCATTCCCACAACACATGCGCAGTCCCAAAATCGCTCCACCCTCACCCAGACGTGGCCTTTTTGTAATCTACATGCAAATGAGGGGGCGGAGGACATCAGTCCTGTCTTGCCCTGAGGTCTTCCTTCCTAAGAGAGGGGCTCCCCTTAGTCCTGTTTTGAACAACTGACTTCAAGTAGTTCATTGTCATTCTTGGTCTTCCCAAGCTTCTCAACTTTGCTTTCCCATCACCAGGGTTCCCCCCAGGTTTCTGATAAAATCCAATCCCTCGTTCTCAGAAACTCATCGCTGGGTTTCCAAGAACCACGGTTTCTCATCCGCTGAGTTTGGGATAAAGGGTGAGGCTGCTCCCTGCTGGTTCTGCAGCCATCCCTGGTCACGCACAGGAAGAGCCACACCGGAAGCCCTCCGTGCCTGCAATGCTTCTTATTGGTCTGTTCCGTTTTTTTCACCACTCTCCAGGTGACTGTTCATACATGTGGTCAGGATACCTCCCAGGAACATGAGACATAGTGGGAACAGAGGGTACGAGGAAGAAAGTTGCTTTAGAGTCTGCGCAAGTCCAGATGTCATAGATTCTATGGTGTCTGACTCAGGAAAACATGGGAAAGTCTAGAGCTGATGCCGGGGCAGCGAAAAAGCACATGAGCTGAGAGACAAGAGAGGAGCCAAAGCAACCTATAGATTCAATGCAATTCCTATCAAGCTACCAATGGCGGCCCAGCTGGCGTGGTTCCGTGGTTGGGGGTCAACCTATGAACCAGGAGGTCACAGTTCGATCCCCGGTTAGGGCATATGCCCAGGTTGCAGGCTCCATCCCCAGTGTGGGGTGTGCAGGAGGCAGCCGATCAATGATTCTCTCTCATCATTGATGTTTCTATCTCTCTCTCCTTCTCCCTCTCCCTTCCTCTCTGAAATCAATAAAAATATATTTATATAAAAAAAGATACCAATGGTGTATTTCACGGAAGTAGGACAATTATTCCAAAAACTTATATAGAACCACAGAAGACCCCCAAATAGCCACAGCAGTCTTGAGAAAGAAGAACAAAGTTGGAGGAATCGGGCTACCTGGTATCAAACTATAGTACAAGGCCATAGGAATCAAAACAGCATGGTTCTGGCCTAAAATCAGACAGATAGGTCGGTGGAACAGAACAGAGAGCTCAGAAGTAAACCCACGTCTTTATAGTCAATTCTATTTGACATATGAGGCAAGAACATACCATGGGGTAAAAAGTCTATTCAATAGATGATGTTGGAAAAATGGACAGATATATGCAAATAAAAATGAAACCAGACCACACCATATATAAGAATAAACTCAAAATGGATTAAAGACTTCAATGTTAAGATTCAAAACCATTAAATCCTAGAAGAAAACATAGGCAATACAACCTCAGACATTTTTCATAACAATATGCTTTCTGATATATCTCCTCAGGTAAGGGAAACAAAAGAAAAAAATAATCAAATGTGACTATAGCAAACTAAAAACGTTTTGCACATCAAAGGTAGCCAACAAAATAAAATGATGACCCAGTGAATGGGAGAACATATTTGCCAATGATACATCTGGTAAGGGGCTCATATCCAAAATTTATAAAGAACTTATAAAACTCAACACCAAGAAAACAAATAATCTAATTGAAAAATGGGCAAGGATCTGAATAGATACTTCTACAAAGAGGATATACAGATGGCCAATAGACATATGAAAAGATGTTCAACATCACTAATCATCAGAGAGATGCAAATAAAAACCACAGTGAGATATCACCTTACACCCGTCAGAATGGTTATCCTCAATAAATCAGCAAACAAGAAGTGTTGGCGAGGATGTGGAGAAAAGGGAACCCTCATGCACTGTTGGTGGGAATGCAGACTGGTGTAGGCACTGTGGAAGGCAGTATGGAGTTACCACAAAAATTTAAAAATGCAACTGCCTTATGACCCAGCAATTCCACTTCTGGCAATATATCTAAGGAAACCCAAAACACTAATTCAAAAGAATTTGTGCACCCCTACGTTTACTGCACCATGATTTAAAACAGCCAAAATTTGGAAGCAGCCCAAGTGCCCATCAGTAGATGAGCGGATAAAAAAGCTGTGGTGCATTTACACCACGGAATACAACTCGGCCAGAAAAAAGAAGGAAATCTTACCTTTTGTAACAGCACAGTTGGATCTGTAAAGTGTTATGCTAAGTGAAATAAGCCAGTAAGAGGAAGACAAATACCATATGATTTTACATATATGTGGAATCTAATGAACAACATAAACTAACAAACAAAAAAGAAACAGACTCACAGACACAGAGAATAAACTGACAGCTCTCAGAGGAAAGGGGTGTTGGGGGGCTGGGTGAAAAAAGTGAAAGGATCAAGCAAAGAAAACCCCTCATAGACACAGACAACAGTATCGTGGTTACCAGAGAGAAAGGGGGTGGGGAAGATAGGAGAGGGCCAGGAGGAGACAAAGAGGGATGGAAGGAGACTTGACTTGGGGCGTGAACACACAATGCAATATACAGATGATGTATTATAGAACTGTACACTTGAAACCTATATAATCCTATTAACCAGTGTTGCCGCAATAAATTCAATAAAAATGTTTAAAGACCCTAAATAAAGGCTGCAACAGAGACAAAGAAGGACTCCAACTTCACTTCTGGGTATTTATCCGAAGAAACCCAAAACATTAATTTGAAAAAAAACATATGCATCCATATGTTCATTTCAGCATCATTTATAATAGCCAAGATATGGAAGCAGCCTAAGTGTCCATCAGTACATGGATGAATCAAGGAGACGTGGTGCATATATACAACAGAATACTCAGCCACAAGAAAGAGTGAAATGTTGCCATCTGCACCAACATGGATGGACCTGGAGGGTACTGAGTGAAATACGTCAGACAGAGCAAGACAAATGCCACGCGGTTTCTCTTATATGTGGAATCTAGTGAACAAAATAAACGAACCAACAAAACTGAAACAGACTCATAGATACAGAGAAGAGAGTGATGTTTGCCCGCGGGGAGGAGGGGGGTAGGAGGACTGGGTGAACAGGTGAAGGGATTAGGAAGTACAAGTTGGCAGTTACGAAGTAGTCACGGGGTTATACGGTGCAGCATAGGGAATACGGTCAATAATATTGTAATAATTTTGTACGGTGACAGATGTGTACTGGAGACATCAGGGAACACTTTGTGAGGCATATAAATGTCTAATTGCTGGATTGCGTACCTGAAACTAATATAATATTGTACATCAACTGTAATTGAAAAATTAAAAAGTAAAAATCCCCACAATCCTACTAGCTTCCGTGAGCTGTGGGGAGGGTTAGAGGAAAGAAAGTACTTGGAGCCTCTGATACAGCGCCTGGCCCAGGGTAGCCTCCTTCCCTTCCCTGTTTCCTTGATTGTAGGGAAAGCATCCAGGCGGATGGAGAAGTTAGACGTGTTAAAAGGTCAAGGGAAGAATCTAGGTCAACAAGGGACAGATTCGGTCATACCACAAACAACCCAGCCCTGCGTCCCGCTGGCTTAGGCAGCGTTGAGGTGGTTTTGCAGACCTGCCTCCAATGGGGGTGATGCTCTGTGATGCTCTGAGGTCCCTACACCAAGGGCCTGAACCTGGTCAGGCTGGGGGTCCTGCAGTCACCCTCACACAGCGCCTGAGTCCGTCCCTCCGGCTGGGCGCTCCTCCTGGGGCAGGTGTTAGCATCTGGTACCGTCTGCACAGTGCATAGCGAGAGGCGCAGAGGGCTTTGCCGTGTGCCAAAGGACGCCAGATGGTACCTAGAGACGCACGTTCAAACCAGGTATGCCCTTGTGCTGTGCACGCTGGTGTCGCCCTTGCCCAGGGAAGGGGAAGCTGCCAGAGAGAAATAAGTGGGGAGCCCTCTCCCCAAGGCTGCAGCTCAAGCAGAGGAAATCCTGACCCATGTGATGCGGGGGCATGGCATTATGTGGGGAGAGTGCTCTGTAGATATAAAATGGAAATGCGGGGTGCCAAGGACAGTGGGAATCTTTATCACCACCCCGCCCTCTCCTACACCTCCCGGCCTTCCTTTCACCAGCCTCCTCTTGCCCCTCTCTTCCCCTCCTCCCTCTCTCCCTCAGAAGCATCAAGGAACCCGGCCTCCCCCCAACCATGACCCTGGCTCCTCCTCCTAGCAGCTTGGCCCAGGAGTCTGCTGCCTCCTTCCATTCCTTTGGTGTCTTCTGTCTTCTAACAATGAGATAAGATGAGGTCCCAATCAATAAGCCCCTAAGCAACTGTCCCGAGGATGCTTTCTTGACAAACCTGCAGGTCTTGTTTTCTCTGTGACTTCTTTTGAATGGAAGCGATGTCACTGATAGGGAATTAACCCATCAGTCACACGATCCTGAGCAGGGCGCTTGCCTGCACGATGGCCTTCACTAGAAATCCTCACAATAGTCAGGGAAGTCCCACGCCCTCCCCATCACTTTACAGAAAAAGAAACAGAGGCTCAGAGAGTTGAAGGCATTTGCCCAGGGTCACAAAACAAGCAAGTAACGTAGAGAAAGCTTATTAAAAGGAAGTTCCTACACTTGATGTGTCATGGAGATATGTACTAGTATATGAGGCCTAGGGGTGTGTCAGCCAGATTCTTGAAATATAAGCAACGGAAACACAAGTCTATCTCATTTAAGCAAAAGGAACTTCCCTGGAAACATATCGGGGGGCGCAAAGGATCAGCAGGAAGCTGGGGAATCTGGAGGATCGGCGAGGGTGTGGGTGGAGCAGGGCCGCTTGGAGGGCCGGGGTGGACAGGGGGGCAGAGGGCCCCAGGTTGTGGGCCCTGCCCCTGGGTGCATGGGCTCCCGAAGTTGCTCTCAGCTGGCCCTGCTCGTTCAGGTGTTGTCTTTTGGTGACAGGATCACGGGCCCCAGATTATTGCCCCACGATTGTAGCTGATGAGGAAGAAGTAACCACCAAACTAGGAGGGTGACGCGAAGGAGGGAGCCATCCACAGGGGTGGGGGCCACATTGCAGTGGGCTTCCTGAGGCGGAAGGGAAGGCAGCAGCAACCCGCCAGCCGCCCGTGGGGTCTGCCTGTGCTCCGGGGAAGCTGAGCTGAGCCTGCGGCTGCATTAACTCCCCGCTGCTCCAGCGCCACACCGTGCAGGCGAGGAAACTGAGGCTCAGAAAGCTTTGAATTTTTACCCGAGGCCTCACAGCGATAAGGCAGAGTCAGAACTCGGGCCAGGCCTGGCTGCCTCCTGAATCCAAGCTCTTAACCGCTCTGCTGGCAACTGATGCCTTATATTCCCGAGCATTTCGTATGTCAAAGTGCTCTCGCACACACGACCTCAGTTCATACCCACAGCAACCCCGCACGGGAGACGGGGCAGGCGCGATGGTGCAACTGGGACCCAGCGATGCTAAGTGAGCCACCCAGGGCTGCACAGCCTTTTAACAGAAGGGCCAGGCCTGCTGTCCCTGACTCAGCTTCCTCCTGGCTTTTGTCTGCTTATCAGGCCCTGCGTGTCCAGCCAGGAAAAGGGACCCCAGTCCGATCAAGAGAGAACAAGGGAGCCAAAACCGGTTTGGCTCAGTGGATAGAGCGTCAGCCTGCGGACTGAAAGGTCCCAGGTTCGATTCCGGTCAAGGGCACGTAACTTGGTTGCGGGCACATCCCCAGTAGGGGGTGTGCAGGAGGCAGCTGATCGATGTTTCTTTCTCATCGATGTTTCTAACTCTCTATCCCTCTTCCTTCCTCTCTGTAAAAAATCAATAAAAAGAAATATATTTAAAAAAAAAAAAAAAAAAAAAGAGAGAACAAGGGAGAGTTATTCATTTCCGGACTCTGGCATTTAATTCCTAGGCCAGCCATCTGCCCCCTCGCCCCCCTCACACACCAGGGCCCGATGCCTTGCCATCCTGGGGCCTGGGCACAATGGAACACACACGAGGAAATGCCGTCTAACAAATAAGCAACAGGTAAAGCAATCAAGCCATCTGTTACCTCCCGCCCGCTGCCACCGCCTAATCCCCTTTCTCGGCTGTGTCCCCGGCTCCTGCTCAAACACAAATTAATATACTGGCCTTTGCATATGTATTTATGGCTTCAGGTGGGGAGAGAGCTGCAGGAGCAGGTGGTGAGAAAGCAGTCGCTGGAGACGCTGCACTCATGCAAATGGCCTCGGTCAGGGAGGGAAGTAGGCTGAAGGGCAAATGGGATGGGTGAGCTGGAGGGGAAACGATGGGGCCTGAGTGGCCAAGTATGGGGCCTGCCGGGCTGGTTCTTGGTTCTCTGTGTCCCGTGGGAAGCATCTCCAACCCTGCTTGCTCCTCTGAGGACTTGCAGCACTCATCCTAGCAGCCCTGTTAGAGACATTTAGGCGAGGCCTATCCCCAGTGGACAGAGGAGGCAGGAGCCCCAGGCCCCCCATGGCCTGCTGCCTAGAAGCTAGTCTCCGATCCCTCTCAGTCTCAGTTTCCTCATGCCAAGCTATGCGTGGGTGCCAGCCATGCCCAGTGGGACCCAGGAATGGATATGAATATGAACTGTGGCTGGTGTTGAGGGAGCACTTACCATGAGCTGAGCCCTTCGTTTTGCCCTCCCAGCAGTCTTAGGAGGTAGATGTTGTTATACCCATTTTATAAATGAAGAAACTGAGGTCGCAATGAGGTGAAAGTCAATGATTTGTCAACAAGGACTTGTGGTGGGTGTAGGCTGGTCATGGTGGGCCTGGGCTGGTCACGGTGGGCCTAAGCTTGTCACGGTGGGCCTGGGCTGGTCACGGTGGGCCTGGGCTGGTCACGGTGGGCCTAGGCTGGTCACGGTGGGCCTAAGCTGGTCATGGTGGGCCTAAGCTGGTCATGGTGGGCCTAGGCTGGTCACGGTGGGCCTGGGCTGGTCATGGTGGGCCTAGGCTGGTCATGGTGGGCCTAGGCTGGTCATGGTGGGCCTAGGCTGGTCATGGTGGGCCTAAGCTGGTCATGGTGGGCCTAGGCTGGTCATGGTGGGCCTAGGCAGGCTCCAGGTGGGCATGTGGACACAAAGATGCTCAGATAGCTGGCAAGTCCTCACGGCAGCGTCAGAATCAGCCACAAGTGCTGCTGAGTAAATCATGGGGGTGGTGAGAGATTGGTGGGTCAGGGATAGGCAGGCCTCTCTGGCCCAAAGGATGAGGAAGAACTGTCCAGATAAGAAATGATGGAAGGGTGTCCCAGAAAGAGGGAATGGTATATGCAAAGGCCCTGAGGAGGAAAGGCTTGGTGTCTGTGGCCTGTGTGGCTGGGACCTGTTTAAAGAGAGGGTACAGCTGGAGGTGAGATAGTGATCGAGGCAGGCCTGGACCACGTAAGGCCTTATCAACACTATAGGAAGTTCCAGAATTTTCTCCTAAGCGTGATGGGAGGTTGCTGCCAAACGTCTGGATTCATTAGACTCGAACGACAGGTCCCGGCCACTGTCCCCTCTCGTGGTGCTGCTCCTCCTGCAGGAGTGACAGTGGCCAGCCACCTACTCGGAAAGCCTCCCCACGGTCATAGAGAGGGCCGAGGGAGGCCCTCCGGCGTCCGAGGCCGGTTTCCTCCTGGTCACATCCAGGGGCTACGTAGAGCTGGGCCAATGCTCACTGGAGTTTAAAGTTCAAGTTACCCAGGATGGGGAGGGACAGTGAAGGAGGAAAGGACTCCCTCAGCAAGTCCTCCAACTCGGCTTTGGGAGGCACGTCTCCGAACACCCAGGAATCTGTCCGGGGTCAGCGAGGGCAGAGACAGATCTGAGCCCCTTTATTGTGATCTCACCGTGGGATGGGGTCTGGAAGGAGCCCCCGTCTCGGGCCTACTAGCCCAGGGTGTGGGTGCAGGAGACTCCACCTCCCACCAGCTGTGCGACCTGGAGCGAGCTTCGGCACCTCTCCCCACCCTTGTGCCCCTCCTGGAAAATGGATCGACCTCCCTCATAGGGGCAGGTGGGGATGGATAACTGTTAGCAGCCCGCGGCCTGCACTAGCGTGCCGATACACGCTCGACACGTGCTAAGCAACGGCACTGCCATCTGCTCCCAGGCCGCTCCCCTCTCCAGCCAATCAGCATCCACCCTCCGTCTTCCATTGTCCCAGAGCTTTGCCACATGGAAGTTTCAAATCCCTTGTTAAAAATAAGCTTCAGAAAAGTCAGAAGAGGAGGCAGGAAAGGAAAAAGGAGAGGAGAGAGAGGAATGAGCGTTTCTGCACCTGAAGCCAGACCTCTCATTCTGCTGGTGGCCAGAGAAGGCCCTGCCACCATCTCACCTGCAAACCCAAGGCCCAGGCTGGGCATTTAACTGGTGGGAGGGAGGGTGGTCACTGCCAGCAGCAGGCTAGGGGAGGGAGGAGGCTTAAGACCAGCATTGGCTGTGCAGTCAGACCTCAGTTCTCCTCCTAGGATTCCAGCCAGTCGCACACATTCTTAAGCCTCGATTGTTTCACCTGTGGAATGGGTACACAATAGCCACCTGGCAGGCCACTTGTGCAGCACACAGTAGGTACTCCTTGAGTGGTGCATGCCATCCATTCTCCTCTCTCTACAGGCAAAGAGGAGAAGGGAGTGGGCTCAGGTGTTCGAACACCAAGCCTGCCTTGTCCCCCAGCCCACCAAGCTGTCTGTCCTCTCTCCCCTGCCCCCAGGAGCATCTTCCCAGTGACTCAGTGCCAAGCTGCACGTCTGGGCTCTCTCTCTCTCTCTCTCTCTCTCCCTCTCTCCATTCTGACCACACAAACCTTGCCAACCTCCCCACTGTCTTTCTCCTGAGCTCCTCCAAGCCTGTGGATCTGCGCCTCCTTCTTCAGTGAGACTAGACACTGGAATGTGCCAGCCACCTCCTCACAGGGCCCACTGCCTCCACCCACTGCCTCCACCCACTGCCTCCACCCACTGCCTCCACCCACTGCCTCCACCCACTGCCTCCACCCACTGCCTCCACCCACTGCCTCCACCCTCCAGGCCCAGGAAGAGCACACAGCTGCAGCTCCCTTCCCCAGAAGCCCAGATCTGCTTGTTTCTATCCTATTCTCCGCACCACGCTCAGCCACACTGCCACCGCCAAACGCTCCAGTTGGCAGTGAAAGCCAGCCACACTGTGGGTGCCCCTGGCCTCATGCAATGACCAGCAGAGCACCTGGTACAAAGCTGGCCCTCCCCGGACAATGGCTAACACCCCTCACTCCACCCTCCCCTCATTCAGCAACGCTGCCATTCCCAACACTCTGCCTACCCTAGCCGGCCCCTTCGAGGTTGCTCCTGCCGCCCCTTCCACCTGGAAGGCCCGTCGTCCTGCAGTGTCAGCTGGAATGCTTTCCTCTTCCAGCATCCCGCCAGCCAGAACATTCTCTCCTTCCCACTGGGCAGAATTTGGACTCTGTCCTAGCGCTCAGCAAAGCCTGCTTATAATGGGGTCATTTGCACCAATGGGTAACTTTCTAAGTCTGCCCTTACGTCTGCACGTGGACCGGGACGTGAGCTCTGCCTGAGCTGCCAATAAGAGAGATACCCGGGAACACAGTGAGCGCCTTCTCCAGGGCGCGCATGGGATGGATGCCTGGTGTGAGCTGTCCATCGTGTGATGGTGCCGAGGGGACGAAGGGGGTGTGCACGTGTGAACCACAGTCACAGTCCTCAATGCACAGGGATCGCTGTGCCAAAGCCAGCACGACACAGACCCCCCCCCACCCCGCCTCTCTCTCTCTCTCTCTCTCTCTCTGTCTCTCTCTCACCCTTCACACACACTGCACACATAAATCTTCACATTCTTAAGCCCTACGAGTAGTACAAATTATTCAACAAATACTGAAATGAAATTTCAGCTGTGTTCTCCCAGCCGCCGTCGTGCTGGGCAGATCACTTCCAGCAACTGAATAAAAGAATAATATGTGATGACAACAGGCTCTTCCCTTTCCAGAGCTCGACTCACAATCCCTGTCTCATGGAGTCCTCGTGACCTGGTCCCGTCCTCCCGGTGTGGGACCAGCAGGCACGGTCTGTGTGAGGCAGAGCCGCGTCCCAAACCCCATCTTCCAAAGCATCCGACTCCCGAAGCCCTGGAGGCAGGAGCCGGGGGAGGCTCTGGTCTTCCGGAATGGCGGCTGGTGGGGCTGTGGCTGGAAGCTGAGCTCCTCCAGGCCTGGGGGTCTGCGCCTCCTTCAGTGAGACAGGACACTGGAATGTTCCATGTGGGTTAAGTAGCGGGGGTTATGAACATCACCCGTTCTCCCTCAAGTCTCAGCTCAGGACAACTTCCTCCAGGAAACCTTCTCTGGGAAACCCCCACCCCCAGGCTCCGGTATGTTCCCATCGCTCCAGACCTCGGCAGGGGCACAAGGGCCTGTGTGCACTTCTGTCAGCTGTCTCCTGCAGCAACCTTTGACCTTAAGGACAGGGACAGGGTCTCCTTCATCTCCGCATCCCAGAGCCTGGCACAGTACCCGGACACTTACCTTAGACATTTACCAAACCTTTACCGAGCTTATGAGCCAATGAATGAACGAATGAACAAATGGGTGAGCGAATGAATGAATGAATGGGTGAACGAATGAAGGAATGGGTGAATGAGTGAAGGAATGGGAGAATGAATGAGTGAACGGGTGAATAAATGAATGGACACAGATGAACTCTCTGCACACATGTGAGTGTCTGGGGAGAGGGAGGAGGAGGGATGTGCTGGAGGAGGGGTGTAGGAGCCTGACTCCACCTCAGTTCTTGAATCTGGCAGTTTCCCCAGGAGGGATGGGGAGTCTTCCGGATGGTAAAGGGGAATTCAATAGGGAAGGCAGCCTCCTGCCTTCGGTGGGGCGGGGCGGGGGGAGTGGGGGGGGGGGACAGTAGTTGACCCAGCCCTCAGCCCTGCGTGCCTCCTGGATCCCAAGAAGAGATGAGAATCAGTTTTCTCTGTCGCTGCACCTGCCAGGGAGAGGGGTCCCCTGCACCCTCCCAGTGCTGCCTGCACCCACTACCAGCTTCCTTGGCTGAAGGCCCCCAAGGTCTTCCTCCCTCAAGTACGTGCACCTGCAGGACTTTGGGAAATGGCCCAGCAGAGAGCTGCCGTGCCCCGCCCGTCGGGAAACCCTCAGTGGCTGGGAGAAGTTCATCTTCCCCAGACGCCCGGCATTCCGTCTTGTCTGTGGCCAGTCGCCAACACCGAACAAGTTCATTAATATTCATGTTAATAATCTCCTGCATTTGCCTCACGCTTCCCTGCTTACGGAGCACTTTCAGATCCATCACCTCCTCCGATCCTCACCGCCAGCCCGGAGGTCGGCCGGACAGGACAGCGATGACCATTCCCATCCTACTGAGGAGAGACCCAGGCCTGGGAGAGGAGGGATCAGCCGAGGCTGCACAGCGCAGGCAGCCTGGAGAGGGATGGGCACAGAGGCCAGGTGTCCTGACCCCGGCGACGCGCACCCTCCCCATCCCGCTGCGGCCAGCCCCGTCGGCTGCCTGGTAATGTCATTGTCAGCATCGGCTCCTCCTGCTTCAGGTGATCAGTTCTCGGCCATTCGAAACACAGCCTTAAAAATACATTTTTTAAAAGCAGCCTTTAGCCACCTGCTAGAAGGACCTGCCAGCAACTGGCTGAGTGACCTTGGGTGAGACATTTCCTCTCTGGGCCTCCATTTCCTGTGTGCCCCGTGAGGGGCTGGCCTCTGGGCCTCCTGCCCCGCTGTGACGGGAGACTGCTGAAACCTGAAGGGCCCTGCTTGGGGCCCTGAGACCCTCTCCTCAGTGGCCCGGAGGGGGAGGGACGGCTGCCTGTCGTGAGCCTATGAGGGCCAGGGGATGGAGCCATGCAGCAACAGAGGGGTCCCAGGAGCCCCCTGGGGACGGGCTACCTATAGTAATGAAAATTGCCATGCTGTGGCTACTCTGGGACAAATGCTTTAGCACCCACATCATCAGCATGCCTCAAAATAGCCCTACCAGACGGCAGTTATTTTCATTCTGTGCATGAGAACCTTGAAAGATTCAAACATCTTTGGATGAGAAACTGGAAGCTCAGAGAGGTTACCTGACTTGCCTGAAGTCACACAGCAAACAGCCGAGGCAGGTGCCCAACCAGACCCGCCCTGATTTCTCAGTCTCAGTGGCTTAGTGACTCAGACGGTGAAGCTGGAGGGGTGCACATGCAATCCAGCCTTCCTACATCCCCCCCACCCCCCGCCCCGCCATCTCACCTCCCTTCTCCTTTTCCACTTCCTCGCTTTCCCGGGAGCCTCCGCCCCAGGCAGGGCCTCCTCCTCCACATAGCTCGCCCTGTCATCGCAGCCCAGGAGGAGATTTATGGATCTCACCTCAAGGATTTTTCTTTAATAATAACATTTATAATCATTTTAGAAATTAAGAGCTGCGGATGCAAAGAATTTTAATTAAAATAATCCACAGTTGATAATTATGGGACTCTCTTAGCTGGAACCATCTTTTTTCAATCTGTCACACTCCCCGAGGATGGCTGGAGATGGCTGTGAGCGACGGAGCAAGTGCTGTACCTGTGTGTGAGACGGGGTGACCCGGGGCTCTCTCAGAGGCTGCGGCTGGGACGGTGGGCTTGGGCGTGAGCAGGCAGGGGCCGGCTTTGGGACTGGTCCTCTGGGTGCCGTGCAGGGCTGGCTTCCCGAGAGAGACTAGCTCTTCTGGAGCCCTGCCCGCCTGGCGCACAGTCTTTGTCTGGTTTTCCTGTGGGCGCAGAGGGGTCGAGGCCACGACGCAGAGGGATGTGTAAAGGCCGTGTAGTGAGACACAGAGCTCTCATTCGGCCCCCCCACCCCCTCCTCGGGCACTGTCCTGCCCTCTGTGGTCAGGAGAGGGCAGCGAAGGCCACCAAATGCAGACCTGAAGACTGGCCTCAAGGGTGGGACGTAAAGGACAGGAGAGGAGCCGGCTTGGAAAGGCTGGGCGCCAGCAAGACTAGAGAACCCCGCACCGTGCCTGCCACTGAGACTGCGTTGGGTCAGCTCTGGCCCATCACAGCCCAGAAGAGACACACCTCGTCCTTAGGAGCTCACACTCCCACACAGGTGATAAACCAGCCGTAACAGAAACCAGACATAAGAGAGAATGGTTTATGCCTAAGATGAAGCTGCAGTGGGAAGGGAGCGAGCATCAGGGAGGGCTTCACGGAGGAGGTGATGCCTGAGCAGGGTTGTGAGGGGTTAATAGGAGCCACCCGCTCAATGACAATCATCACCACCAGGATGTCTTGACTGTTTACTATGTACCAGGCACTGTGCTGGGGTGTTGTAGTATCTCATTCAAACTTCACACCAGCAGGAAAGAAAACTTCATTGTTATCACCCCTACTAGAGGCCTGGTGCACGAAATTCATGCACTGGGGTGTGTGTCCCTCAGCCCAGCCTGCACCCTCTCCAATCTGGGACCACTCGAGGGATGTTCGACTGCCCGTTTAGGCCTGATCCCACGGGATCAGGCCTAAACGGGCAGTCGGACATCCCTCTCACAATCCAGGACTGCTGGCTCCCAACTGCTCGCCTGCCAGCCTGATCACCCCCTAACCACTCCCCTGCCAGCCTGATTGATGCCTAACTGCTCCCCTGCCAGCCTGTTTTCCCCTAACTGCCCTCCCCTGCAGGCCTGGTCACCCCTAACTGCCCTCCCCTGCAGGCCTGGTCCCCCCCAACTGCCTTTCCCTGCAGGCCTGGTTGCCCCCAACTTCCCTCCACTGCTGGCTTGGTCACCCCTAACTGCCCCCCCCTGCAGGCTTGATCGCCCCCAACTGCCCTCCCTTGAAGGCCTGGTCCCTCCCAACTGCCCTCCCCTGCTGGCCATCTGTGGCGGCCATCTTGTGTCCACATGGGGGTAGCCATCTTTGACCACATGGGGGCAGCCATCTTGTGTGTTGGAGTGATGGTCAATCTGCATATTACTCTTTTATTAGATAAGGATTGTTTTCTAGATAAAGAAAGAGGCTTGAAGGAGAAGCTGCATCATGTGCTTGAGGTCACGTAATAAGAGGCAGAGGTAGGCCTTGAACCCCAAACCATCGATGCCAACCCTGGTTTAGCCAATAGGATGTGGGTCCTCTAGGATAACAGGCTGCTGGGGAGGGTACTTCTCCCTCCGAGGGCATAGGTGCAAGGGTCCCAGGATTCAGAATGGGGGGAGCAGCTTGGAAGATGGCAGACAGGAGCAAGGGGTGGGCACTGTCCTGCCAGACAAATTTTGAGTGACTGAGCGACTGTCCTCTTCGGGCCTTAGTTTCCCCATCAATAAATCTAGAGTGGGGCTCTCTCTCAAAACCTGGCTCAGAGAAGGTGTGTGTGTGTGTGTGTGTGTGTGTGTGTGTGTGAGGCGGGGGGAGGGGGTCCTTCAGCTTCCTGGGCCCACTGATGCTGCAGTTCAAGCTCTGGGCAGAGTGCCCTCCCCTCCCCCAAAACTCAGACTTAAGGGGGAGAAGAGAGCATAGGAGGATGCTCCCCCCCAGAGCTCCACCCACACTCAGAGCAGAAATGTGATGGCGAAGGGATCCGGACTGGCTCCCTTGGTTTCATGGAAGCCTCTGTGTCCTCCCGCTGGAGATGAGAGCATGGACGGGTCAGCCAGGAGAGTGCCTGAACATCTTCCAATGGGAAGGGAGGGCTGGCCTGGCAGCTTCCTTCTACCCTCATCGAAGCATTCCCAAGCCGTGGGCAGGGATTATGCAGACTCACCCAGCGATATAACTGGTTCTCAGCCTGAGGAGCTAAGGGGGGGATCATAGAGGGTCCAAGGCCTGAAGACTGGCAGCAAGATGGTCTGGGTGTGGGCTGGGGGACTGGGGCCAGTCCAGGGTGTGACACTGGGGTCACCCTCCCATCCCAATAGTTACATCTCAGGCAGTGTCCAGTCTCAGGTTGGCACCTGCTGTGCCCTCCAGAGGGCAGATGTTGTCTGGAATCCCTGAGAGTAAGGTTGGCCCACGCAGACCCGGGGCATCTGGGAGCAGCTCTGCCATGGTTGGCCGTCGGTGGAGGGTATGCTAGCTTTACAAGGCTCCGGGCTGTGGACAAGGATGGAGTAGGTGAGGCTTTAGAAGGAGGGGGTTATTCAGAAAGCCCACTCTTTTAAAATGTATTTTTTAAAATTAATTTCAGAGAGGAAGGGAGAGGGAGAGAGCGATAGAAACATCAATGATGAGAATCATTGATCGCCTGCCTCCTGCACGCCCCCTACTGGGTATTGAGCCCGCAACCTGGGCATGTGCCCTTGACTGGAATTGAACCTGGGACCCTTCAGTCCGCAGGCTGATGCTCTATCCACTAAGCCAAACCGGCTAGGGCAAGCCCGCTCTTTTAAACTCTGCCCAGCAGAGCACACCTTTCACGCCATTCCCTTAAACAGCGGCCTCTCCGGATGAGGAATATCCCTCCGCCTCCGCTCCCCCCTCCTCCCTTCAGAGAACATTGGAGGCCAAGGTGGTTTTACTCACAGATTGTTATTGCAGCTAAAAATAATGGAGCAACCCACATCCTCTGTTCTGTAACCACCAGCACCCCCAAAATGGGGAGGGAAACCAGCCAAAATGCGAGGGAACTGAAAAACATTTCGGGAAAGAGAAGTACGTGAAAAATAAAGCAGATAAATGGCAGACGTAGGATGACTGCCGTGGGTGGAGGGAGACAGGGGGATGGGATGGGCAGGAAGAGGTCACACAGTTACGCAGCAATCCTTGTCAAGGTCTGCACTGTTATGGTAGGTGGTGGGTTTGAGGGAACTTGTTATGTTTTTAACATGAGTGAATGACAAATAGGAACAAACATGATGAATGAGGAGCGTGTAACAAAGACTATACTTATTCAAATTATGTATTTCTGAGCTTCGAGACATTGGGGAAAACATCACAGGAAAACATAAATCCTAAGACTGGATGCACCACCTGGTTTCCTGGGCCCCGAGCCTACCTGTCTTTCCAAGCAGAGTCTTGAGGCCCAAGTCATACAGAAATTTTATCTTCTTTTTGTTGTTAATTCTTACCGGAGGATATTTTCCACTGAATTTCAGGGAGAGTGGAAGGGAGAGGGAGAAACATAGATGAAACATCGATGTGACAGAGACACATCGATTGGTTGCCTCCTGCACGCGCCCCAACCAGGGCCTGGCATCAAGCCTGCAACCGAGGTACATGCCCTTGACTCGGAATTGAACCTGGGACCCGTCAGTCCACGGGCCAACGCTCTATCCAGTGAGCCTAACTGACTAGGGCAGAAATTTTCTCTTCTTAAGGCAGGACCCAGCCTGGCTACCTTAGTGTCCTGAACATCACAAGAAAAAGAAATTAATTTTCAATGAAAAAAAATTGCCCTATGATGTTAAATGACTGGCGCTATTCAACTCTAAGGGATTGCTATCCATTAGAGGAAGGGATGCTGGGAAGAGAGGGAGGTCCCAGTTGGTGGGAGTGTCCAGGCCAGGTGATTCCATGAATATGCCCCGAGCATCTGTGCTGGGTGCCAGTGATGGGGGTGTTACAGTGATCAGTGTGCCCCCTGCCTTTTGGAAGTGTACACTCTAACCCAGGATTTGCAGCCATAGATGCTTCAGAATCCCCTGGATTGAGAGAGGAGGTAAAACATCACCTCCCAGGCCTCATTCCAGACCAATTGAATCCGAATCTGTAGTTTTTTAAAGCTCCCAGGTGATTCTAATACGCAGCCAGGATGAGACAAGAAAAGAAGCAATTACAGTGCATTCCATCCTCGCTCTGCATGGGAAGCTCAGGTAGAACCTGGGAGAGGTGCCTAGGTCAGGTGCTGGTGGCAAGGGGAGGGTTAGGGAAGACTCTCGGGAAGAAATGGCAGGTGACCGCAGGCCACAGGAAGTCAGGTTGGGTGAACCGAAGGCAACTCTTTGGGACCGAGGACAGAGGGTGTGGGAAGTCTGTGAGATCAGGCTGGAAGAGGCAGCCGGGAGGCCAGATCACCAAGGGCACGGCTGGCCCCCGAAGGCCATGGGGTACATCAGAAGGTTTTGAGCAAGGGATTGCCATGATCAGTGCTACTGCCTGCCTAGGGAATGCATGGGGCTCCTCTGGGTGTCACAGAGCTCCAAGCAGGGGGGCAGGACCTCCTGCACGGCGGGGCAGAAGCTCTTCCCAGACCACCGGTGCTCCCAGTTTAATCTGACGTCCACGGTGCATTAGCGAGAGGCTCTCTGGGCCAGCAGTGTCCCTGGTACTAATCGGCCATGGAGGCGAAATCGATGGCAACTGTATTGATCTTGCCTCTCTCTGGCTCCTTAAAGAGTTTATTGACTGGAGAGCCTCATGGGGCTGGGATGTGCGGCAGAAACCCCGAGTCTCATCCAATGTGGGACGGAGGTAAGGAAGAAAAATGTGGGGAGAGGGGTCCCTCCCAGGCCCCCGCCACCTCACCCAGTCTCACACTTATTCTGGATATGTATCTCCACCCACCCCACCACACTCCACGCTGGCTGTCATGACATCCACACCTTCAGCCTCATCTTTGTTCCTTAATCCCACTCCAGGTTCCAGCCACACAGAAATGTCTTACCCCCCTCTCCTTTGCTCTGGAAATGGTGTTCTCTCTGTCAAGGATGTTGTTCCCTACACCAACTTCCCCTCTCTGATTTACTCCTTCTTTCAAATATTCACTTCTTCTTAGAAGCCTTCTCTGGCCTAACCTCACCCCCAAAGCAAGAATCCAGTTTTCTGCCTACCAATGTGGCTCAGGGGTTGAGCAGTGACCTGTGAACCAGGTCACGGTTTGATTCCCGGTCAGGGCACTTGCCCAGGTTGCGGGCTCCATCCCCATTAGGGGGCGTGTAAGAGGCAGCCAATCAATGATTCTCTCTCATCATTGATGTTTCTACCTCCCTCCCTTCCTCTCTGAAATCAATACAAATATATTTTAAAAAGGAAGAATCAAGTCTTATTCTGTCCACCCACAGCATTCAATGCTTATCTGTATGTGCAGCACTTACACTTTTTACAACTATTCACTGAATCTCTCCCCACAGAAAGTAAGCTCCTTAAGGACCGTGGCCTTTCATCTGTGTCCCCCAAGCACAGTACCCAGCATAGAACAGATACTCAGTCAAGGGTTCTGAAATGAATGCTGAACGAATTAATGAATTAATGAATGAATGCTTTAAAATGTCCTAAAAACTTCCTTCTTTAACCCTGACCCAGCACAGCCCCCCGAGGGTAGGCAATAGTAGAGACCGTGCCTAATCAAGCTTGGATGACCCTGGTTCAGATTTAGACCTTGAAATATTGGAACTGGAAGGAAATTTATGCCTTATTGTCATCAAATTCAATCTCCCATTTTATAGTTGAGGTCACAGGTCCAGGGAGAGGAACTGGCTCACTCAACTCTCACAAAAGCAGGCAGCAAGCCCAGGACCCTCCCGATGCTGCTTTATGTGAACCTGGCGTGTGGCTGGGTGGTTTGAAGCACCCCAAACACCGCCAGGCATTCCCATCCATCACTCTGACTTCCTATGACATTCTTTGTCTCTCCAGGCAGGTGTGGCTGAGCAGGTGTCTATTACCTGGGCCATAGGAAGTAGGTTCTCAGAAGACCAAAGTTCTACTGGAGTAGCTCAGTGGTTGAGCGTTGACCTATGAACCAGGAGGTCTATGGTTCGATTCCCAGTCAGGGCACATGCCCAGATTGCAAACTCAGTCCCTGGTGTGAGGTGTGCAGGGGGCAGCTGCTCAATGGCTCTCTCTCATCATTGATGTTTCCATCTCTCTCTCCCTCCCCTTCCTCTCTGAAATCAATAAAAAATACATTTTTAAAAAGACCAAAGTTCTTTCTTACCCTGACTCACTATGTGACACAAGGACAAATCACTTCCCATCTACAGGCCTCAGTTTCCCAGTGATTAAAGTAGAGGAAAAAGTCCTCTGCCTTATCTGTCCTGGTCTCAGCAGAGGTGACACCTGCCGTTCTTTGAGAACCACCTTCAGAAGGCCATGGCATCTGACATCAATGAGTAAAGACAAGAGAGCACTGGGTCTAGGAAGTCAAGCTGGGGAACAGAGCCTGTCTTAGTTAAGTTTTTGTTGAAACACAACATACCTTTACAGGAAAATGCCGTTAAAAATGGAACCATCTGTGTAACTAATATCCAGATCAAAAAGCAGAACCTTCCTGGTCCCTGAGAAGCTCCCCCTCTGCTCCTTCCGCTCACTGCTGACCAGGTCCACCAGGCTGACTTCAAACGCCATAGATTAGCTCTGCTTCTCCTCGAACTGTGTATACATGGAATCCTCCAATAGGTCCTCTTTGGTGTTGCCTTCCTTTTTACAACATTGTGCTTCTGAGATTCGCCCATAATGTTGCCTGTCATTATAGAGTGCTCCTTCTCATTGTTATGCAGTGTGCCGTGGTGGGAATACACCATCCTTTATTTTTCTGTTCCACCCTAGATGGCATTTGGGTAGTTTCCAGATTAGAGCTATTAAATATAGTGCTAAAAAGCCTCTTTTTAATATTTAAAACATCATTTCAGAAAACAGATACTTAAACATAACCAGGAAGAAAGTTGTGCACTCATTCCATTATTTAATAAATATCTATTAAGCACATACTGTGTTCTCGAATGATCTTTCCTCTTCCTCTCCTGAGTGTAGCCTTTCCAGACCCGCTGGCATCCCTCCTCTTCCAGAAAGCCTTTGGTGATTGCTCCCAGCTCCCAGTGACACCACCCTGCTTTGAAGTCACGAGGCAGGTCTTCTAAGGACACACAGTAGACATTGAGCCCGCACGGCTGGCCTTGCTCTGGCTCCTTCTCTGGGATCATTTTCATGGGGTTGTCCCTGAGGGCAGGCACTGGGTCTCATGTTTCTCTGCCTTTTGCAATGTGACATTCGCATTAGGCACATTACTAAACTTACCAAAGAGGAGTTCAATTGAATGGGATCTCAGCTATAGTACAAATACATGAAGACACTCACTCTCTGCTCACACCCCTGAGGATAGGATTTTTGCAAAACATGGGAAATACTTATGCAGAACATGACCAAAACCCATGGACAGCAATGGGTGGGGAAATTAATAGATTCTAGAGTGTGAGTTGCTATGGTTTACCTTCCCTTCTCTTTCCACTCGTTAGTGGGAATTATCAAATTACCAAATGGTTTGGTAGAGAAGTTTTGGAGAGTGGGCAAATTTCAGCACCATGGATAGACAACCCAGCGGCTGCTGTCAG
Source organism: Plecotus auritus (assembly GCF_963455305.1). Lineage (NCBI taxonomy): Eukaryota > Metazoa > Chordata > Mammalia > Chiroptera > Vespertilionidae > Plecotus > Plecotus auritus. The sequence continues at coordinate 13,401,235 of NC_137774.1, forward strand.
GGAAATAGAGCTAATTTACAGCAAGGCTCCTCAGTCTCAGTGGAGTTTCAGAAGAGTTCATAGTCCACATCCGTTTCCCCACAGACTCCCACTAATCTTTAAATCCTGCCTAGTGAGGTTGAAAAATAAAGTATTTAGAGCTAGATAGACCTGGGATTCAAATTCCAACTCTATTACTTGTTAGTGTAATTTGGGGAAAATTACTTAATCTCTCTGAACCAGAATTTCTTTTACTTATAAATGGTGATTACACTATTTTTTTTTGTTTCAGATATGTTTTTCAGGTTTAAAATTTGCATTTGGTTCTCTTTTATTTTTTTTTGCTGAGATTGGTTCTATTTTTACATTCATTGTGAGCAGACTTCCTTTACATCCTTGAGCATAGCTATAAGGGTTGCTTTAAAAATCTTGGCTAATTGCAAACTCTGAGCTATCTTATAGGTAGTCTCCATTGATTATCTCCTGTGGGTCACCTTTTCCTGTGTCTTTCTGTGCTGATAATTTTAGATTGCATCCTGAATACTTGCATGATAAATTGTAGAGACTTTGGACCCTTTATGTTGCTATAAAGAGTATTGGGTTTGTTTGTTTGCTTGTTTTTAATTTAATTTAGTAGGTAACTTGACTGAAGGTCTCTTTGCAAATCTGTCACTCCTTCAGTGAATTGCAACTGAAATGTCCATTCAGTTCCTTTAGGCTTAACTGGGCAACTTGGCATCTGTCCTACACATGCATTGTTTCAGGGGTTGACCAGATATTTGGGCAGAGTTTATACCCAGAATCTGGAGTTCCCCTCTCTGGTTTAGTCGTTTCTGAGTTTCCTCCTTCATTTTCTAGCCACCATGGTGGCCTTGAAATCTCTTCTCATCCTTCAAATCCGTCCGACCGCAGGTCTCTATGCAGGTTTTAGCCATTCAACATGAGAGGACTGGGGTGTGCCCTCGGGCTCAACTTGTAAAAACAAGGCTCTTGTTTGCTTCCACATGTCCATAGCCTCTCCCACACCCAGACCCTGGAATCTGCCATCTTTTGAATGGCTCTCCTTCTGATAACTATTTTTTAATATTTTGCTCATAGTGTATACTCGTTATCTGTGGGTGGTTGGTCTGTTTTTAAGAACCACTTAGCCAGGAGCAGAAGCAGCAAATCCTTTAATACCTCTCTGAAGAGCTGTGTTGAAGGCTGTATGAGATAATGGCTATAAAGTCCTCAAAGTAGATGCTCAGTAAATGTTGCCTCCCCATCGTGCAATCCCCAAGCCTCAATTTGCACGCCTGGAATCATCATTCCACAAATACACAGTGCTTTGTTCTTCTTGAAGCCCTTCATCCACAATGTGTTTTTCTACCTTTACAAACTCTCCAAGGGAACTTAAGGTTGGGTATTATTCCCCCTCTTTATAAGTGAGAAAATGAAGGCTCAGAGGAATTATGGGACTACCCCTCGGCCACATCATTAATCAGTGGCAAAGGCTGGACCAGTCCCCATAGTTGCTGATGTCTCCCTCCGCTGACACCTGTTGGCTGTGAGGATGTGCAAAGAGCATGCATTAGCAAACTTGGACTGGTTGGGGCAAGGCTTTATCTCCACCTCACCCCCACCCCTTGTTTACAGAGGAATCCTGAGTGGGCAGAAGGGGTGTTTGGGATATGTCTTCCTGGGCCTAGCCACACCCCAGATGTGGAAGTTCTGCAGACTGTGAGGGCCATGCCCTGATGGGTCTGAACATGACCCTTCAATCCCCAGCCGCTCTGAGGACTGGGAAGTTCAAGATCAAGGTGCCCACAGATCCAGTGACCGGGGACACAGGACTCCTCCCTCACTTCCACACACTGATACAGGTCCAAGTGTTTGAGGTGAACCCACTCAAGAGGAAGCTTAGCCACAATACTGGTTTAAAAGCCTTGCCGCTGCAGTTCCTTAGCTGTGTACCTTGGAAGTAATTCACTTCTCTGAACTTCCATTTCCTATCTGAAAGATGATGATGATGATGATGATGATAGGAATAGTAAATAGAATAAGGTTATTATGAAGCTTAAATGTGTTTATATATTCTAAGTGTTTTGCACGATGTCAGACAGATGGTAAATATTCCACAAATAATAGCTAATAATAAAAATGTTACCTGTGGGGGCATTTCCCTACAGAGCTCGGAGCAGGCTGCCTGGTGCAATGGAGAGAGCAGGCTGTACTCCTGTGCCCGTGCTGTCCACGACCTGCCATGTCACCTGTGACCCTGGGATCTTGTTCCCACCTCTGGACCTCAGCGCCTTGTCTGACACATGATGGGGTTGGGTTAGACCCTCCTCCGGGTCCCACATTCTGTGGATGAGCAGATTCTAACCCCTCTAGACAAGGCAAGAGATGCAGGGAAGAAGAGAAAGAAGCTTGGCAAACTCAGGCCCTGCCCCGGGCTGATGCCTGCAGGGACGGGAAGGCGTCCAGACTGTGCTGAGCCCAGGAAATGTGGCCCGTAGTGTGGGCCGCAGGAAAGCCCCAGAGGAGGGATAGATTTCCTACACGGAAGAAGAGAGGGCACCACCAAAAAAACACAGAGCAAACCCTGGCCAGGCTGAGGGAGCCCGAGGCCCCAGAGTGGAAGCTGGGATTTCAGCCACAAATCAAACCCGCTCGGGCCTCCACCCAAAGTCCCTCCCCCACCTTTTCTTCAGATGGAAACAGGTTTCAGTTCCATCCTGAAGTGAGCTAATCCCTGGGCCTGGCCCAGCAAGGCCTTGCAAAGCACATCCCTTCCCGGCTCCCTCCTCTCCCTTCGCTCCTCCTGCTAGAAGTAGTCAGGCTGAAGTGCAAACTCCAGCTTTGTCACTCCATGACCTTGGGCAAGTGTCCTAGTCAGCCTGAGCTGATGCAACAAAATACCATGGACCTGGGTGGCTTGACCAACAAACATTTATTTCTCACAGTTCTGAGGGCTGGGAAGTTCAAGATCAAGGTGCCCACAGATCCAGTGACCAGTGAGGACCCTCTTTCTGGTTTTCCTTGGCTCTTTTCTCCTAGTGCCCTCCCATGGTGGAGAGCAGAGTACCAGGAGGATGCTCTTGTGTGTCTTCTTATAAGGGCACTAATCCCACCACGAGGGGTCCACCCTCACGGCCTAATTTCCTCCTAAAAACCCCACCTCCTAATACCATCCTATCGGGGGTCACAACAGGGTATCAACATATGACTTTGTGGGGGACACACAAGTTTGGTCCCTAACAAGAAGTTACTCTTTACTCAGTTTCTACATCTACAGATGGGCACAATGGTGCGTTTGGCTCAAGGCAGCCTCACCCCAGTCCTTGGATTCCCAGGTTGTTTCCCATGCCCTTTAGTCAATGGAGGAAAGACCATGAACTTTGGAGCCCAAGAACCCTCTGTTCGAATCCCAGCTTTCATACTAACTAGCTGACCTTTGTTTGGAAAAGTCAATTGACCTTCCCAAGTTTTAGTTTTCTCATTTGCAAACTTGAAGCACCTACTTGAGATGTTTGAGAGAATGTAAGTGAGAGACTGTCCTCAAAGCATCTGCCACACAACATGTGCAATACCTGTTCATTCGTTCCTCAGGTCAACAGTTAGAAACATAGAGTCTCCTTGAGAAAGCACAGCCCTCGCAGGAATCAAACTCAACCCCAAATTTGGCAAACACGAACTCCCCCACGCCCACCCCTCGCTCATGTCCCCTGGTTGTCTGAGCAATCAGCACATGCTTAGTGACCCCAAGATGTGAGCAAGGCCGAACGTGGGGATGTCAGGCAGACAGCTGTCGGACAGACTGGACTCAAGGAACTGAAAGTCTCTGTGGGCAGAGACTCGAGTACATGGAGCTGCCTTGGTCCCTTTGCCTCCACTGGATAGCAGGTGTGTGAGAGAGGCAGGGAATGCTCGGGTACTAGAGAGAGAGTTCCCCAAGGGCTGGAGAACATCACCCATGGCCTCATGGAAGCCTAGAACCATCCAGGGGCTAGGAGGTGCCTCACAGGTGGAGTGTAACGAGGCTGGAGGAGGAGAACCCGGAGTGGACATCATCTGCAGCTCAGGTCTGAGGGACAAATCAACATCAAGCATGAAGAGCTTCTCCAGACAGACGTGGGTTCAAGCCCTACCTTCACACATCACCTGTGAGGTGCCTGGCAAACCAAGTCACCTGTCTGAGCCCCACTTTCCTCCTGGGCCTCCTGGGGAGGGAATGAATGCTGGTCCACTGGCTCCAGGGCTGCTGGGAGTCCCGAGTGGGAGAATCCTGGGAGTCTCAGGGTAGAGAATGCTGGGAGCCACAAGGAGACTGTGAGCCTTTGTGTGTGGGGCAAAGATGCTGGTTATGGTTGTTCTAAAAGAGACTGCGTGGAATTCCTCCTCCCGCAGGAGGCCAGAGGAAGGCGGGGACCCAGATACCGAGGAGCAGGTGCGGCTGGAGGGGCAACAGGGCCAGTGTCCTTCCCAGTTACTCCAGGCTTGGCCAGAGCTACCTCAAGTCGGAGCCAGAGACAAAGTGCACAGCCCGATTCCCTGTTCTGGGGCACCCATGCTGACAGAGGTGAGAGGAAATGGCATGCAGAGACCTCCTGCATTCCCATCTGCCAGTCCCCATATACCTGCCACTTCCACCTTAATCTCCCTGCCCGCCCCCCGCCCCCCGACACACACACACATACACACACTGAGCTCCACTTGTGGTCCTGGGAGGTCCCAGGCTCAGTAGCCTGGCTCAGCCCCCAACAATGGTCATGGAGCTGCCAGGAGAGGGAGTGCCGTGCCTCCTCCCCCCTCCCCTCCTCCCTTCCCCCCCCCCCCCCTCGGCCTCCTTCCCTCAGAACTGTCAGGAGAGGCTCACTGTTCCTCACTCATCTGCTTGATAATTAAGCATCCTTGTCCTCAGTCCCCTTCCTAATCTATTCATTGTGAGTCATTAGTGGATAATTGGACAGAACTGAAGAACCTTGACAGCTTCAAGCTGGACTCCAAGACCTCTCCCCATGGGCCTAACAGCTTCCATCCCGTTTCTCCAAGCCAAGGTGCCAGCCCATGTCATTTTCTCCCTGCCACGTGTCCTCTCCCTCTCGGCCACTGTTTACAGCTGCGTATTCCCCTCCCCCTTCCATTCCACAGCAAGAGCGTGAGCTGGGACATTATGTTACTCAGCTCCACATCCCGATTCCCTGCCCTTTCCTTGGCAGTTACTAGGTGCTCAATAAACATTTGCTGGCTGGCTGGCTGGATGGGTGGATGGATGGATGGATGGATGGATGGATGGATGGGTGGATGGATGGATGGGTGGATGGATGGATGGATGGATGGATGGATGGGTGGATGGATGGATGGGTGGATGGATGGATGGATGGATGGATGGATGGATGGATGGATGGGTGGATGGATGGATGGATGGATGGATGGATTGATGGATGGATGGGTGGATGGATGGATGGGTGGATGGATGGATAATGGCACTTTACAGATGAGTACTTCCTATTGCATCTAACAGTTCCAATTAAAGTGTTTGCTGCATCTGTGACCAGGGGTGAGCGTCAAAATGTTTAACAACCAGCCCTGGAGCAGGTGTGCTGAGGTCCCTGTGAGCCAGGCATCAACCTTTGATTTTTTACCTGATGGGGGATCCAAGAGAACCTGAAGGAGGGTCCTTGGCTGTAGGAGATGCTCATGGAGCTCTGGGAAGTAACGCTTTAGCAGCTGAGGTAAAAGGATTTCAGCCTTTTAACAGAAGATGGGTGCATCCTGGCCCAACGTCAGACCTGAGTGGATGCATGAGTGAGTGAATCACGCTGGGGCTGGCCTCGGTCTGCCCTGCCTCCCTCTGCCTCTCTTCCCTTCTGCAATGGGGTGGGGAGGGTTATTACCCTGAGAAAGCCCCCGAGATGCTGCTCCTGGAGTCAGCAGAACGAGGTAGTCAGCCCAGCCATGCAGCCAGGGCTCAGGCAGCCCGCCCACCCTTGGCACAGCTCGCGAGAAAAGGCAGGACGACCCACCAGCCCCACTGCCAGGCTGCCCCATGGAGCACAAGCAGCTTCACCACCCCCTGTCCTGTGCCCAGTGTCAGCCCACAGAGGGCCGGAGGGCTGGGAGCAGCGAGCGTGACGCCCAGCCCTTCACAGGGGAATCGGGGGGCAGGGCCTCTCACTCTGACCCTGGCTGCTGTGTGGCCTGGAGTAAGTCGTTTGCCCTCTAGGCATCAGTCTTGCCAAATGGGAAACAGGTTCTCTGCTCCAACTCCCAAAAATCTGTCCAGATCAACCAGCCAGAAGCCAAGGAGGCCGACCTCCAACGTGGCTGCCCGGGGCACGCTAGGAGCTCACTGCCCTATCGGAGGGGCAGCCTGGGGTTCAGCCCTGTGGTCCATCCTTAGACCCGTCAGCTACGGCAGAGCGGGTGCTGCTCCTGGCGTTTCCCGCTTCCTTGATGAGAACAGGTCACGTGTGTGTGTGTGTGTGTGTGTGTGTGTGTGTGTGTGTGTGTGTCTTTACAGACATTATCTTTGTCTTTCTACTTTTTTTGTTTGTATTTATTGACAGTATCTTATTGACAATATTCTCAAGAAACAGTTGAGGCAACCATCCTCACCTCCACTTTACAGATGGAGAAACAGAGGCTCAGGGGGCCTAAGAGGATGCCCCAAGCTTTCACACCTGTCAGTGATGACCCAGGTCTGCCTGCCTTTATCCACACACAGAAACCAGCACCAGAGAGGAGTCTGCTGTCTAACCTCACATCCCCTCCTTGGCTCCCTCCACCCCTGTCCATCCGCCCACACACAGAGCGTCATGGGTGCCTCTGCCGGGCTCCAGGCTTCCAGGGCCACGTGCGGTGCTGAGGGCTCCAGCTGGGGTCTATCCGGCTGAGATGGGAGGGCGAACCCATTGCTGGAGGCTTGAGGCCCATGGCCCGAGTGCCAGGGAGCCAGCAGTGGCAGCAGCGAAGGCAGGGCCGGGTCCTCGGGGTGGGGATGGGTACACACACTGATCCCTGTGGAGGATCCCTGCGGTTCTGCAGGCCAGGATTTGGGAGCATGAGGTATCAAGTGACAGGCCCTGGGAGAGACTGGACAGGCAGCAAGCAGCCTGACCTAGCCACGGGCAGAATTTCCATTCCTGGGAAGACAGGCAGAGTCCGCCAGGGGTGCAGGTGTGACAGCTACCCCTCTCCTATCTCCGAGGTGCTGGGCACGAGGCAGGGCTCCGGAGGCTGGAGCTGGGCAAGGCTGAGCTCCCTGTCCAGCTTCGACTTCCTTGGGGGCCCCAGGCTTGAGATGCTAAGGTCACTCCGCAGTGTGAGGCTGAGTTGACCACTAGGTAGGCTGGTCAGGGAAGGTGGCATGCCACAGCGAGGATATAAGGATGGCAGGGCCACACATCAGGAAAAACCACACCCTCACCTGGACCAGTCACCGGACTTGGGATTGGCGGAATGCCACAGAGATTCTCCAGCCCAAATGGACCCCGGCTGCTCTGACCCGCTACCAGGAATCACACTCCTCGCGAAGGCTTCCCTCCTGGCCGAAGCCATTCTCAGGGAATGTCCGTGCCTAAACCCTAGTCACCAGCAGGTTAGCTGAACTGCAAACTGGGGGAGCCCTGGAAACAGGATGGGGGAAGGCTGCCGGGCAGGGCGGAGAGAGAGGAATTATCAACCACAGAGAGACCATCACAGGTAGGAACAGGGCTGCACGTGGCATCGTTTGGCCTCATGACAACTCTGCAAGGTGGAAGGGATTTTACTCACTTCAGAGCCAAGAAAAATAAATTCAGAAAGGTGAACTGGTTTTCCGAGATGACACGGACTGGAGGCCACACGAGCATCAGCGAAGAGATTTCAGGTTCTGAGTCCTTGCACAGCAATCGATGTACATACACCTCCTTGTATGGGGTCCACTTTCCTTCTGATCTTTTTGAGTCTTGCCCACACCTAATTCAGATGCAATTTTTTAGCAGCCTTCCCAAAGCATTAAATTAATTACCATAGAAACACAACTCTTTTCTGCACTCACATCTAATTGGCTTGCGTTACACTTGATTAAATTACCGTATCTATTTACAATGACAGGTACAATTGACATAAACGGGCTTGGGAACACACAGAACACAGGCAAACGAGACAGGAGCTGTCTCATGGCCAAGCAACCCCGGCCGTCACGGGCAGGTTTTCCGGGAAACAGGGAGTCAGTTAACCTAGCCCCGTGGTTGGCAAACCGCGGCTCGCGAGCCACATGCGGCTCTTTGGCCCCTTGAGTGTGGCTCTTCCACAAAATACCACGTGCGGGCACGCACGTACAGTGCGGTTGAAACTTCGTGGCCCATGCGCAGAAGTCGGTTTTCGGCCTGGGCGAGTCTATTTTGAAGAAGTGGCGTTAGAAGAAGTGGGGATGTCGGTCACATGTGGCTCGCGAGCCGCGGTTTGCCAACCACTGACCTAGACTAAGAGACGTTCCCTGGGGCAGGGTGTGAACCCGGTCTGTCCAGCTCCCAAGGCAGGTCCTTTCCTCTGCACCACACAGACCCCCACTGCCTGCTGAACACCTTTGCCCAGGGCCAGCCTGTGTGGACTGAGCTCTGAGGAGTCAGCCTTTTCAGTTCCATGAAAAGGGTTTCCCCAGCCCTCGCCTTCCTCATCCTCACGCTGTGATGCTTCCCAGTGGCCTCTCCCGAGACAAGGGCGGGGCAGGGAGTGAGCCTGAATGGGGCTGGTAGAGGCTGGAGGGAGTCTGAGCTGCTGGAAAGGGCGTGCTGACCTTCAGGCAGGACTTCCTCACCTTCCTGCTCCTGGCAGGTGGGGGGAGCGTCTCCCTGTCCCTGAGCCAGTCCACGCCTGCCTGTCCCCATCTGCCAGCAGGTCATCCACACCCACACCATCATGTCGCTGTGGGATCAAATGAGATGGCACAGAGCCGGGCGCACGGAAGAGCCTCCCAATGCCATTTCCTGCCCCCCCCAACCTCTCCCACTTTCTTTAGAGAAACAGACACCTACACAGACCAGGGTTCAAATCCTGCCCAAAGGGCCTCTCTCAGCTCAGCTCCCCACGGCGGCAGAGCTGAGGGAATCTGCAGAAGAGCGTAGGGTCCACTACTTCCCAAACTGTGCCTCAGGGACCATTCCTTTCTGGGCATGAAAACGGGCAGTTTTAGAAAACAAGGCCCTTGAGGGGACACCTCGCAGACCAACTCCAGCAGGTTCCTGTGCTCCGGAGCTTCTGGGAGGGTGTGATGTATGTGGGTGGCTGGAGGGTGCATCCTCCCAAACTGTTTCCCCCCAGGGTGTCTTCTAAGGAACCCTCTTTGTTAACCCTGATCTAGTCCATGCCTCTCATCTTACTGAGGAGTCACATGAAGAGTCTAAAAATGGGAGGCCTTAGCCGATTTGGACCAAAGGGTCCTGGGTTCGACTCCAGTTAAGGGAACGTACCTCGGTTGCAAGCTCCTCCCCTGGCCCGGGCCCTGGTCAGGGCTCCTGCAGGAGGCAACCAATCGATGTGTTTCTCTCACATCGATGTTTCTCTCTGTCTTTCCCTCTCTTCTACTCTCCCTGAAAATCAATGGAAAAGCATCCCTGGGTGAGGATTAACAAAACAAACGAAAATGGGAGGAATTTGCCCAAAGGGCCCCAGCAACAGAATCAGAATGGCACCCTCCCAGACCTCATTCCACCGTGGCTGCCCATCCCCAGCCACAGCCTCTCTCAGCCCCCGGCCTCACCAGACCCTGAAGATGTGCAAAGAGGAGGACCAGGAGGGTCAAAGGGGATGGCCAGGGCTGCTGCCCAGGTAGCCTCTGCAAATGCTCAGGACCCAGTGGCTGAGGCGCCCCAGGAGCCAAGAGGACGGGGCCCTGCTGGAGGGGAGTTTGCATCCAGTGGTTCAGCACAGCCCCATGGACCTACCGACTGGTAAGCAGGTGCCCTTGGGCCTCTGAGCAAGGGTCCGTCTGGCCCAGGGCGGCCTGTCTCTGGACTCCTCTCTGCCAGAGACAGCGGAAGCCCGCACCTACGTGCTCTCCCCACTGTGGGAGTATTTTGCTCTGGCAGCCTGGCTCTGGGGTCATGTGGAGGGGGCTGTCTGTTTCCATCAGCTCTCTTGGCATTCTGGTTGGGCAGAGGAGGAGGCTGGTTAAGGTCCTGCTCATGGGGGCTCCTGGCAAAGCTGCCCCAGCACCTGTCTGTCTGACTCCCTGAACTGTGTCTCCCACGGTGACCCCACGTGGGTGCTGGCCAGGGATGTCAGGTCGGCAAAGCCAGTGTTGCCCCATCACCTGATCATCTCCACACTCCAGGGCTCCTTCTGCCAGGGCCCCTCTGTTCCCGTCTCTGAGCCTTAGCATTTCAGGCGGTGCCCCTGCACCTGCTGGCCTCCCCGCACCCTCTCTCTGCTCTCTCCAGGATGGCATCACACCCACACCACTGCAGCAAAGTGGGGGAAGGGGAGGAGAGCAAGCAATGCCAGGGCCTCGGGCTGCCCAGGCACCCCCATTCCCACCTCCAGGACCTTAGGCCCCGTCTCCCTCAGGCATTATCCACCCAGTGCCTTTTATCCACTTCTCACTCCTCCACATCAAACCCTCCTTTGCAGAGGACACGATCACTGTCCCACTGTGCAGGGTCAGTAGTTGTTCTGGCTTCAATGAAAGGGTCTATGATGGAGACATTCCCACTGTCACTGACCCAGGAGGGAAAGAATTTAGCGGCCGGTGGCCTGCCATCCAAGTGCCCCCAGAAGTCCCTCCCATCCTGCTTCCTCCAGGAGGCTGCCCCGCCCCTGCCCCTCCCTCTGCCCCACCCTGGCTCAGAGAACCCTCTCTGTGCTCCCAGAGCCCTCGTCCCCTCCATCAGAGCAGTTGCCACATTACCGAATTGGTGATGTTCCTCTGTCTCCCCCACCAGGCTGGGGTCTCAGGAGAGAGGGGCTAAGCCTTCGCCCTCACATGCCCAGCACTGTGCCTGCGGAGCGCAGAGCAGGGGCCCGACGTCCCCTGTGATGCTGTTGTTTGCAGCTCTTGATCAAACAAGAGAGTGTACCTTTTTTCAAACAGCCTCACGGACAGCTGGGGAGAGTGAAAATAAGTGTCCCCAAAGGCACCGAGGAGGAGGCCTGGGCACAGGGAGGCCTGGGAGGTCTGAGAGGGCTGGCACTGGCTGGATGAGCCGGCCCCAGACTCTGAAACTCAATGTTCCAATTCACTTTGGCAACCTGTCTGCTTGTCGTGCCAGGAAAGTTATTGACATTGAAATTGAAATTGAAATTGAGTTCGGGGAGGGGAGGGAGGCCTGCAGGAGCCATGCAAATCAGGGCGAGGGAGATGGAGACACTCCTGTTCTGGGAAGTCCTTTACCATCCCGCGTTCCCAGCTCCTGTTTATTCATAACCTGTTGCCACGAATCGAATCGGCCTTTCATCTCTCTCCAGCCCAGAGGCGGGAGGATTGGCCTTAAGGTCACTTCGTCCAGCCTCCCTCCTGATAATCGTTCTGTTTTTGATCAAAAGTGCTTTACATGGATTACTGATACAACTTGTTATCTCAGAAGTCAGCCCATTTCGACCACCCAGTCTTGCTCACCCCATTCCTCACTCAGGAGTCCCCACCAAAGCAGCCCTGACAGGTGGTGCCCAGCCCACAAGTGAACAATGTCAATGCCAGGGAGATCTACCTTGCAAACAGCCCATTTGGTTGGTTGGACAGCGCCGTGGTTACAAAGGTTCTTCAGCTGAAACGTGCCTCTCCATCTGTTGCCATGGGTACTGTCCCTCCTTCTCCTGCAGCCTCCATTGGGGGCACCTCTGATTGTGAGCAGGGAGGCAGACAGATGGTGCTTGGAGGTGGGATAGATGGTGCTCTGGGCAGTCCTTTGGGGGTGGGGACACTTTGAGTGGCCTTGTCTCAAAGAGGACAACCCAACTATCAATTCATGGAGTGGGCACGTGTTCCCTCCGCCATATGTGTGCGCCTGTCTGTCACTCTTTCACTCATTTATTACCTCCCTGTCACTCAGGCATCATACAGTGGAGCCTAGGTGCAAGAGAGTCAGCTGCAATCAGAGGCAGATCACAGGCTGACTGACAGACAGACCAGAAGTCAGGCAGGCTTCTGTGGAAATCCGTGCCGCAGGCAGAAACAAGTCTAACGGTCTTTCCCTTCGGACTGGTGGGCAGTGGGGGCAGGAAGACAGACAGCCAGGCATCCGCAGGAAAGGCGCTGAGCAGACATGTGGACAGGGGCCCGAAAGTCAGGCACCTCTGCTTGGAAGCATGGTGAGGGCCCAGGCTGTCTCCTGCTTGGCCAAGAAGTTTCCACAGTTCAACGGGGCTGGGTTCCCCACCCAGGTGAACAACCTCCGTCCCCGCTCCTCCCACCCTCTCCATCCTCCCAGAGGCGGCTCTCCACCCCCACCCTAGGAACCACTCACCACAAAGCCAGGGAAGGAGTCAGAAAGGGAGTCTGCATCTCCTTCTGGAAGCTTCCACAGATTGCCCACAGTGAGTCTACTCTCCGAGAGAGGACAACGAAAAAAGGAAATGGGAGAGATCTGATGTTCCCTGCACTGAGCAGGCCCTGAGCCGGACCCATCACACTTGCCTCATCCCTTAGTCACACTGGACTGCTCGCAGGTTTTGTTAGCCCATTGGAGGGAATGGCATGTCCGAGGAATGACTCCCCGAAGCCCTTCAGCTAATAAGGGGCAGAGGTGAGATTTGAACCCAGGTCCTCGTGACTTCAGGATATACTCTTCTCTCCACTCTCTGGTGTCTCTCCCGAGGACGCCCACGTACATGGATTCCCTTTGTGTTCTCAGGAGAATGAGGCAATCACGAGAAGGCTCAGGTAATTTATGCCTTAAAGGAAGTTCCCACTGCAAGAGGCTGTGAATTAGCCCAGAAATAGCAGATGATGTCAGTCAGGGCATCCCCCCTCCCCGGGCCCTTGGCATCACCCTTGTGGGACTGTCACCAGAATTGATGCAGCAACAATTACAGAATTGGATTTGCCCTTTCCTGGCATGGCCTGCTCAGACGTCAGCTCAGGGAACACCTGTCTATTTGCCCAGCTCCTCATCCTCACGTACACCCTCCTCCCTCTGGGAACAGCAGGCGGCAATATTGTATTCCAGCCACCTTGGGTTGTCTGAGCATCACCTAGCAAAACGTGGTTTCCATCCTGAACCGCTCCCCCTGGCCCTCCTTGCACATCACACTTCCCACCTGTTCCTCATCCTCCCAGTGCCCACATTCCCGACTCTTTCCCGCTCTGTTTTGTAGCCTCACCTCTTACTCAGACCCAACTCTCGGCACTCTGGTTGGGCCTTTTGCTTCCTGCCTGACCTTGACTTAGCTTCTTCCTCTGGCTGGGCTGTTATTGGTTGTTTAGAAGAAAGGCAGTGATGGGCTGGACCAGCTCCCACCATCTCACAGGAGCCACTGTGCACATCTCCTTCTACCTCCTTGTTCAATGGTTTCATGCCAGTGGATTGAAATCAGTCATGGTAGGAGCATTTACACCAGAGAAATTTGCAAACACTGCAAATCTGGGCTTTCTTCTCACAGGGAGCCAGCTGTTAAACACTTACCAGCGCATCTCGGGATAAAGGACTTGCCCGAACAAGATGGGTCATAGGACTCCGCCCTTCATCATAGTAGATAACAGCCCTACTGTAGTCACCCCAGCTCCATGACTGGGATCCAGACAAGACAGCCTGGCCCCATTTTATACAGGGAAAAACTGAGGCTAAAGAGGGTTCAACCCGAGGTCATCTAGTGCAGTGGTCGGCAAACTCATTAGTCAACAGAACCAAATATCAACAGTACAACGATTGCAATTTCTTTTGAGAGCCAAATTTTTTAAACTTAAACTTCTTCTAATGCCACGTCTTCAAAATAGACTTGCCCAGGCCGTGGTATTTTGTGGAAGAGCCACACTCAAGGGGCCAAAGAGCCTCATGTGGCTCGCGAGCTGCAGTTTGCTGACCACGGATCTAGTGGGTCAAGAGCAGGGCCAGGATCGGGGCTCTGTGGTTGAGAGAGGCCGCTCGTGCCCTCTCCAGGCTGCCTACAGAGCAAGGGGGGCATGTCTCTCGGGTGAGGTCTCAGGAATGGCAAGATCACTGTAGCTTTGACCCATGTGAGAACATCCGGGAGATCCCGGCTGGAATGGCATAGGGTGGGCCTGGTATGGTGGGAAGGGCTCCTCTTCTGTCCTACAACCAGTATTAGGGGCTTCACCACAGCACCCTCCCATCCCTCGGTTAGGAAACAATTAGGAGGGATTTGCACTGGGCAGTTAGCGTGTAATCTAAGCGCCCAAAGGCAGGAGTGGAGATGGTAATGGATGCAGTGTGGGGAAAGAGAGGCCCGCATGAGACGGACGCAGCCCACCCCACGGTGTCCCCTATGGATTCACTGCCATTATAAAGAGTGCCATTATAAGGGGTGGCGGCCAGAGAGGGAATTCTGGTGGCTGAGAGCCTGGTCTGGGGGCTGTGGCAAGATTTGTCTGTCTGACCTCTTCCTGCAGCCTGAGAGTAGGATTTATCTGTGTTGCCTCCCTCTGTAGTCTGTGCATGCTTATATGTGTGCGCACACAATCACACACACATCCACACAGTGTAGCACCAAAGCCTGATGCTTCCTGGGGTAGGTATGCACACCCTTCCACAGCAGGACAACAATCAGGCCCCCTCAGGCACACTGGTAAACAGACAGACAAACACATCCTCCTTGAATGTGCACACGCAGAGACATCAGCATCCACTTGAAGGTGTGCTCACACATGCACGTGCGCAGAGAACCTTTTGCCCTAAACCAGCTCCTCTGAACAACCCACCTGAGGCTGCCGGCATCCCTGGCTTCTGCACTGATGCCCTTCCGGCCTCCCGACCTCCAGTCTCATGCACGCCCAGCAGCGCCCACATAGGAGCCACATGATTCTGATCTGGATCCTTCTGCAGGGACAGCTGCACCTGGACAAGGGGGTATCGCTCACCCGGCCTCCGTGGGAGACGTCGCTGACCCAGTTTGACCCTCAGAGGCCATAGCAGTGTCCAGCATCCTGCAGGATAGGCCTCTGAAGATTTCAAGCACGCGACACAGGCCCCAACCATCCCCATGGGAAGTGGATTCCACGCTCTCGACCTTCTCTGAACACCTGTCCTTTCAGAACACCTTCTTTTCTTTTTTTGGTTAATCTTCACCTGAGGACATTTTCCATTGATTTTTAGAGAAAGTGGAAGAGAGAGGGAAAGACAGGGAGAAATAACGATGTGAGAGAAACACATCTATTGGTTGCCTCCTCTATGAGCCCCAACCAGGGTCCGGCTGGGGAGAAGCCTGCAACCAAAGTACATGTCCTTTACCGAATCGAGCCTGGGATCCTTCAGTCTGCAGGCTGCCACTCCATCCACTGAGCCAAACCGGCTAGGGCTCAGCACACCTTCTTAAAGGCAGTGATCAGAATCAGCCCTGCAGCTGGGGCCAGCTTCACTCCTGACCCTGACTCAACCCCACCTGAGGCTTCAGTCCTCCCTGCCTGACTCCAGCTCTTGTTTCACCCTCTCCCTTGACTAGTCTCTCAAGACCCTTTGCTCCATGTCCAAGAGCTCCCGGCAGGGAAGTATGTCTTATCCCTGGTTCAAGAGCACTGAGGGTGACCAGGATTCAACCATGACCTCAGCCACTGACTCTGAGGGAGCTGAGGCCAGGCACGTCACCCCTCTGAGCCCATCTTCCCTTCTGAAGTGAGGACAGTCCCCCCTACCCTGCCAGGGACTGTGGGGATTGAATGAATAGTGGACCTAAGGCCCCTACGCCAGTGCGTGGCCCAGATGTTCATTAAACATCGCCCTTCCGGTCCCCAGTCCCTCCTACTGGGGATCCCAGTGACGCCAGCTTTTCTCCAACCCTGTGTGGAATGAATTTAGCAAGCATCTGCGCAACCCTCCATCAAGGGCTCTGCTAAAAGCAAGGCTCATAATGTCTAATGTGTTTCCTTCATCTGCTAATTTAATAATTCTGCTAAAAAACGAGCTCATTTGGCCCACAATTTGCTTCCCGGAGGCCTAGCGCCTTTTATTGCTCACAACTTCATTAGCTTTCAGGCACACACATTCTATCCCCACCCCTTGTTTTTAAGAAAGGGAGGCTGCATTTGAGCAATGATAATGGCCCTGGCTCCTCATCCCTCCCCCTCCCTCTGTGCCTCGGGAAGACCAGAGTGGGCCGGCTCTCCCCTGCCTTTTGGTTTCTCCTCGCCTCTCTTCATCAGCTCACAAAGCCAGCTCAGGCCCATTGGCCCATGACCTCCACGTCCAGGAGGGCCAGCGGACTCCAGTAGAAGAGCTCAGCTGAGTGTGACGATGGGCTTTCCTCACAAGCCGTGGGTCTTGCACCAGCACAGCATGCTGCACAGCAGTGAGCTTCCTGGGAATGGTGGTACCAGCTTTATGTCAGAGATGCCTGAGGACAATGTAGTCGCTTTTTTTTTTAAGCTTTGATTTTTCAGAGGTATAACTTTTACCCTTATCTGCTGCCCCAGCCACTTTGTAATACACTCTCCATCACTTTCTCAGCTCTAGTCTTACTAGCTTGGGTCAGAGAATTTTTAACCTGGAATCCTAGGTGGAACCCTAGGAGGTTGATGGACAGGACTCAAGGGGTCATGGATACTCCTGGAATTAAATGCAAAATGTTCTGTGTATGTGCATGCATTCAATTTCAAAGCTTTTAATCAAATTCTCAAAGGTGTCTCTAGTCCAAAACAGATTAGGAGCCAATGCCATAGACCAGAGATAGGCACACTACTTTTTTGTCAAGAGCTAGGTAGGAAATACTTGGAGGACCATGTGATTCTAACTAATAAACTCTGGTTGTAGTACAAAAGTGGCCATGAGCAATATGCCATGTTGCTGCGTTCCAACAAAACTTTATTCACACAAACAAGCGCCTGATAGAATGCAGCCCACAGGCTGTAATTTGTTGACCCCTGCTGTAGAAGGAAGTCTGGTTTTGAGTGGGAGCTTACACTAGGTGCCCCTTTATATGTTCTCCAATTCATTCATTCGTTCACTCATTCATTCACTCAATGTATTATGTAAATGTATACCAAGCCCCTGCTATGTGCTAGGCCTAATATTCAATACAACCGATAGGAAAAGGAATGTCACTGCCCTCAAGGATTGCCTGGAAAAACTGTCAGCTGGGACAACAAGGACTGTAGTGGACATTTGTCCAAGAGACAGAAGTGGCATAAAGGAGGCAGATACTGATGGGGTAGGAGGCCCCTGAGTCAGGGCCACAAGGAGGAGGAGGAAGGTGACTGCGAGGCCCCCCAGGCAGAGGGAACAAACGGAATGCCCAGGCGCTGAGGCAGAGCCCCGTCTGGGTAAGTGCAGGAAATGCAGCCTCGAACTGGAGTGTGGGTGCAGGTGGGTGTCAAAGGGCAGGGGAAGCTCAAGGGAAAGATGGGGTGAAGACCTATCATGAAGGGTCTTTCAATCGAGCTAAGGACCTTGTGCTTCATTCTGGAGGCAATGGGGGCCATAAAAGGATTAGGCTGTTGGCAGCTATGATTCGTCAGTGAAGCTGCCGCTCCTAAGAGAGCACATATGTGCCATTTCTCCCCGCTATCTTCCTTCTGCTGATACTGTTACATTTAGTATTAACTCCAAGCCCTTTGGTTTTCCTAATTCAAGCCAAATTACACAAAGTCAAATTTGGTGAAGGAGGGATTATCCTCCAGATGATGGAAAAGTAAACATTTCCTGCCTAAGCAAAGGGGTCCAGCCTTCCTGATTTTCCTCCCCTTTCCTACTCTTTCCCTCTTTCTCTCTCTTTTACTCTCTCTTTCTCCCTCTCATTTTGGTCTTTATATTGATTGGATTGAAGAACTCAGAACAAGGATAGCACAATGTCACCAGGCAAATGTCCATAAAAATGTAATAGAAATGAAACATTCCCTTTAACAAGAGCATATAACTTACTGAGACAACATTAATGCACTTTTAAGACTTTGGGGCGAGTCTTTGGTTCTCCCCCAGGAATGGTTCCTAATCTTGAGGGGCATTGGTAAGGGTAGAGGCAGGAATCAGAAACCATGTAATTGCACTGGCCTGTGACTTTGTTGGGCGACCCCAACCTTGAGGCAACAGGAGAAAATACAGCAACCACTAAGTGCAGCTACAGACCATACTGCCTCCACTTTCCTCTACTGGTCAGTCTCCACCTTGGATCTAGGATAGCAAATCTTCATACATTTTATACTTGACTGTTTCTAATATAATTGTTGGATCTATCAGGGTAGGAGCTGTGTCCATTTTATATTCCCAGTACTCAGCTTGGCTTGGCATATAGCTGGTGCTCAGTTCAACTCACCTGCAGCCTGCCTTCTCCTTTTCTCTTCCAGGGACTAGTTTATGACTTCATGGTCCTAAAGGAGCACAGTCACAGACTTGGCACTCTGGGATGTAGGTCAGTGAAGATCTAAAATGTCAGCTGTACCTCTCCCCTTCCAACTCTCCATGGCTAATTCTTAAATTGCTCTCCTTATCACTACTCACCAGATATTTCTATCTTCCAGGCATATGTTAGGATTGTATTTCCTGGTTCTCTACTGTTGGCGATATCATGTGAGTAGTTCTGGCCAGTTGGGTATGAGCCAAAGTTACCATGTGACTAGTTTTGGCCAATGGGGTATGAGTGAAAGTGTCACTTTTATACTGTCTAGTTAATTACTAATGTAGGAACTGAAAGTTCTCTTCTCTCTAACACTGTGATTGGACATGCCCAAGATGGTGAATGCTCCGTTATCCTCGGTGCTTGGGTGACTGTAATGACAAATGTCTGTATGGGAGCTGCCCGCCCATGCAGACATGTGGCGTGGATGAGAAATAAATCTTTATTGCTTTCAGCCATTGAGATTGGGGTTTGTTTGTTACCATTGCATAACTTAACCTATCTTAACTTGTCATTTCCCCCTCTGCTTTGTTCCACTTGGCCCAGCAACCCAAGATCCCCTCTTCTTCGGTCGGCTGTCTAACCAAATTTATCATCTCTTCTCTGTTTAGTTATTCAGTTCTTTAACAAATACTCACAGAGCATCTGCTTTGGGGAGACAGAATGTGAAGAACTAAAAAGACAGGTGAACCAGAGACGCCCTCAGGGGCTCACAGTCTCGTGGGCCCTGCCCTGATCTGGGCAGTCTCTCCACTGCTGGTAAGTCCGGTCTCAGTCACTCTGATGCTCCCACCACCACCATCTGGGTTGTCCTTGGAGATGGAGATTGAGGTCAGGAAGCTGCCCCTCCACCCCCTGCCCATGGCCTCCTGTCACAACCAGGGCCTCTGAGTGTCCCTGAGCTTCCCTTGGAAGAAGTTCCTTTACTGTTAGGTTGGATGGTCCAAGGGGCTGGGTCCCTGCACAGGAGAACCCTGGAACCCCACTGTGATGCACCAGGATGGAGCATGGGGTGGCTGCGTAGTCCTTGATTTTTTTATTGGTAAAGAAACTGGACACAGAGGGGAGCAGTGTTGTGCCCAGCATCACACACACAGCAGGGTGGTCACAGGGTCAGACCAGAATTAAGACTATGTGCCCTTGGAAAAAAGAATTCCTGCCTTGGGCACCAGTTCACACTTGGCAAAATGAGACATCGGCCAACGATGGTGAAAGAAACCCTTTTCCTCCAGGGACAAAAGAACTGAAGATGTGAGCAGCTGGGGTTGGGAGCGGAGGATGAGTGTGAGGTTGGGAGGGGGAATTTGCAGAAAGAGGGATGTCTCATTTGAGAGTGGGGATAGAATGCCTTGCTGTCACTAATGAGAGGCAACATGCAGCAGACCTTGGCCCACCGAAGCCATCCCCCTGCATCCAAGCAGATGAGTCCATGACACTCTGGACCACCATCCCTCCACTTCCTACTGTTCCCTGGAAAAGACCCCTCCCCTGACTTGAAACAGGCTCGGCACATTCCCTACAGGTCCTGGGCAGTCAGGGCGGCATCTCTTTGCAAGGACCTTCAGCCTCTGCATTTCGCTACAGGAGTGGAGGAAGGAAGGGGTGGTAAGAGCCAGATTGGGGCATATAGCTCCTCATATCTAGCATCCTCCTTGTGGTGGCCACAGTCTTGGTGTAGGCACCCCTCAACCTGCACACCTGGCCCCTGGCTGTCCCTCCCACCTCCTATTGGAACAGGGGTAAAGTTATGTGTCAAGGTGACCCTGCCATAAGTTCTGAGGTGGATGGGGAGCCTGGAGATGAAGCAATTAACACACTGTTGGGAGTAAAAGTGCCCAGGGAGATTTCCCACAGAAGCCAAGCCTGGCAGAAGGGAAGGCTCAGCAGGCGCAAGGTGGTGGGTGGTGAGCAGGCAGGACAGGAAAAGCCACAGGCAGCCTCCTCCTTTGCACACGACTGCTTCTTCTCTGGAAGGAAGCAAGGCTGGGGGTGGGGTGGGGAAGTGCGGGTGCTGGACAGAGAGGGGTCCCCACAAGGGCATAGGACCCCAGACTGGGAGAGGGGACGTTCCCTGTTGGGCAGGGGCAGCCACTTGAGTCCCTGAACCCCCAGCTGGGTAGGGGTCTTCCGGTGGCCACAGGAGCAGGCTCTGAGGAACTCCAGGGGCTCCTGAAGTCACAGCACACACTCAGCACAGCAACACAGATGACACACAGTGCCACAGTAAGGACACACAATCAGACACACACACCACACAGCACAGTAAGAAATATATAAGCATAGTCATACATGTAGTGTCACTCAGTAGTACACGCACGTGCGCGTGCACACACACACACACACACACACACACACACGAGTTCCACAACTGAAGCTTCCCCAGGCCTCCTCACATGTGTCCCCAAGAGGAACCACAGCCCTGGACCCAACTTCTCGAAGGGGCCCCCTACTCCTCTGCCTTCCTCTGCATGACTCGCTTTCAGAAGGCGGGGTGAGTGGCTCTGAGCCTCACTCCAAAGAGACGGACCAGGTCAGAAAACAGAGGTCTGTGGCCTGGCTCTGCAGCTCTCTGACCAGGAGACCATGCACAAGTCGTGATGTCCCTGGGCCACGTTGTCCTCATCTCTCCAATGGGGTCACTAGGAAGCATAAGCATAAAATAAGCACCTCCTCGTGGGATTGCAATGAGTCTAATGAAAGCACGTTGTGAGCCACGGGCCATAAGCAAAGGTGACTGCCAGGCTGGGGTGCAGAGCCCCACCCTGAGGCACACATACTTCCCAGGGCCCTGTGCTGGGCCCTCGATCAGCCAGCCAGGCCTGAGCTTGATTAACCTCAATGAAAAGCCCATGTCTACAAAGACCCTCTCATGCCAACCTTGACTTTGTTGAACACGTGTTCATCTATTCATCCGTTCAACAGTCATGGGATCCTAGTTGCGAGGTGCCATGTAGGATATAAAAATTGGCAGTACCTGGTGTTGGCGCTCAGGTAGTTCACAGACCAACTGGTCATCTATCAGAATCCATGGCCTGGAAGGCTTTTACAATACTAGTGCCTGGCCCAGCCGGCGTGGCTCGGTGGTTGAGCATTGACCTAGGAACCTGGAGGTCACAGTTTGATGCCTGCGTTGCAGGCTCCATCCCCAGTGTGGGGCGTGCAGGAGGCAGCCGATCAGTGATTCTTTCTCATCATTTATGTTTCTATCTCTTGCTTCCTCTCTCTTTCTCTCTGAAATCAATAAAAATATATTTTAAAAAATACTAGCACCTGGGCTCCAGAGATGCAGTCAATTGATCTGAAATGGGGCCCAGGCAACCAGGGTTTTAAGAAGCCCCCAGGTGATTCTAATGTGTAGTCGGAGCTGAGACCCACCCATCTACTGGAGAAATTAGACACACACCAAGGAGACAGAAAGGGACACTTTTCTCACTGATGCACACAGAATAATAATAGCTAAGATTCATCAAACTTTTATATTGTGTGTGTGTGTGTGACCAGCACTGTGCCAAATCTTACGTTAGCATATTTAATCTTCCCGAAAGCCCGGGAAGGCAGGCCCCACACCACCCATTTTATAGATGAACAAACTAAGTTCAAGAGATCAAATAATTTACTCAAGGCAAGACTTCTCCCAAAAGGTGCTATTTGTGATGAATCTTAAAAGAAGGTAGATTTTTTTCTCTGGAGAGACAGAGAAACCGAGGGCTCCACCCTGGCTGCCTGCTAGACTCCAAGGCCTGGGAGGCCTTTAAAACGTGTGTGGGGTACAGGTTAGGGGAGCAGAGACTCCGTGAACTGGAACGAGTGGGAGCACAGACCCCAGAGGCTGGTGGGAGCCAAATTATGGGATGACAACATTTTGGGACAAATAAAAGGTAGAGCTACTTTACCCAGCAAGGAGCAAGCAATTATGAGGCCCTTGTCATTATCCACGGAGGTGGCAGGGATGAAAATAGAATATCAAGATAGAATCAGAGAAACCAGACCCAGGAGGCGTTTGCGGGGAGGGAGTTGAGACGAACGGTGAAATGGAAATCAGCCTATCATCCCCTCTGTTCAGGAGCAGCCGGGTGTGGGAGGTCAGAGGTCAAGTTCCAGACCCTTTCCTCGCTCAGCTGGGCTTGGCCACGTGTAAAGTGAAGGCAGGGATGTTTGTGTCTCAGGGTTTTCAGACAAAGAAAGAACCAGAGTCTCAGAGGAGGCTGGTGGGGGAAGAGGAGGAGGGGGAAGAGGAAGTGTGGCTTCCAGGCCCCGCCAGGGCGGATCTGGGTTCCTCTGCTTCACTCGTTGGCTGCCATGGAACGTTCGTTTGAACAAGAGGTTCCTGCAGCTCACACATTGAAAGCACAGCTTTGACCTCTATGTCACCTTCCTCTCCTAGAACCCCCCCGAATGATGGCAAACCCTGAGGGGCTCAGGCACCAGCGCCTTGAAGGTGAGAGCGAGGATGGAGCTGGACACTGGGATCAAGTGGAAGTCTAAACAGAAACCACTGGGCGCGCTGGGCTCCTCATCCCCGCCAATCACAGAACTCCTCGCGGCCATCTTCACTGCGGGAAATTGCTCGGAGGAGGGAAAAATAGCAAACTTAAAATGCAGTATGATGTCCAATCACAAGAGCTGGCTCCCACCCCCTACGCTGTGTTAAAGGGCGCTTTCCACGAGCTTTGCCACTACACAGGAAACTGCCCGTCAGCTTTTGGTGCCAACAGGCAAAGCGAATAACTAAGGCTTCGCGCTGTGTTCTAGCCATGCTTCCGGGTGCTTTCCACCTGTGGCTTTTCCAATGCTCCCAACAGGTCCATGAGGTAGGCTACTATTTCTGTTCCCGTTTAGCAGAAGAGGACTCCGAGGAAGAAAGAGGCCAGGCCCCAGCACAGTCACCTGGTCTGGGAGCCACAGACTTGCGCTGTGGCCTCAGCCGTCAGCCTCCACAGCCCCACTCTAGCCCACATGCCCTGTGCTATCCCCCCAGGAGGTCAGGCAGAGCAAAGCGAGGTGGACAAGCCAGGGGGAAAGGAGATCGTGTAAAGAATTTTAAAAAGGGAACAAACAAGCAAAAAAGACCTTCTGGAAAACCTCTAGCAAAGTACTCAAAAAGAGGCAGAAGATATATTGCATTCATAAAATAAAAATAGGATGTTATGACAAAGAAAAACTAGAGAACAAGAAAGAACCCCAGAACTGTGAAATGTGAAATAAAATACACAACACAGGTTGTAAAAAGCTGTCCATGAAATCTTGAAATTAGATCAATGTGGCAAACAGGGAAAAAAAAAGAAAAACATACCATTTAAAGGATTATGGTAGATTGCGTTGATTGCCCTGATCTTTACTCATCCTAATACCCAAACCTTTTGCCACATGTTACAGTCCTCCCCGCCCCCCCCCCCCCCCACACACACACTAAGAGGCCTCTTGCCATCTGATATTAGTGGGGAGAGAGAGGTTGATCAAAGGCTTCAAAACTCTATGTCAACTTGCCTCTCAGCCATCCCCTTGAGACCCTTCCCAGCCCACTGGTCCCACAATGAGGGTGAGAAACATTTGGAGCAGAGCTGAACTGCTCCGACAATCCCATCCTAGATCAACCATCCCCCTGGCATACTCGGAGATAGGCGCACAAGGCCACTCACCATTAGCCACGTGACCGAGTCCAGCCTAAGTCAGTGACTCTCAGCCACAGATTCATGAGAGTAAGTGATTACATTGCAAGCCACCAGGTTTCGGGTTGGCTTGTAGCATCATTATAACCATGGCTAATGCAAGTATCAACCCAGGAACTGGCACCCAATTAACAGAGGAAAATAGAAGGAAGAGAGTTATCCAAAATCAAGTGGATTTCCCAGCATGAAAAGAGATGAGCCTCCAGATGCAAGGGCATGAAGGGCCTACCCAATGCCCCAAACCAGTGGTCGGGAAACCGCGGCTCGCAAGCCACATGCGGCTCTTTGGCCCCTTGAGTGTGGCTCTTCCACAAAATACCACGGCCTGGGCGAGTCTATTTTGAAGAATTGGCGTTAGAAGAAGTTTAAGTTTAAAAAATTTGGCTCTCAAAAGAAATTTCAATGGTTGTACTGTTGATATTTGGCTCTGTTGACTAACGAGTCTGCCGACCACTGCCCCAAACAATAGACAGATCCACGCCTGAGGTATGTTATTGTAAAAAGTCAGAACATACAAAGAGATGACCCTAAAAGCTTCCAGCAAGAAAAAACCAGGTTTCATACACAGGAGCAGGAGTCAGGACGTCTGTAAGACTTCTCAAGAGCAACACCGGATACTAGATAAGAGTGAGCAGCTTAAATGCTCCAGGGAAATTGTTTTCCATGTAGAATTCTACACCTGGACGCACCACTAAATATAAGTTGAGACTATAAATGGTTTTTAGAGACGGAAGGATTCAGGAAATTCACTGTGCTCACGCTTTCCCTGAGTGCGCTACCAGAGGATATGCTCCAGCAAAAGTCGGAACTAAACCAAAAAAAGAGAATCCAGGAAACAGGAGACTCAGCACAGGAGCCTGGCCGAGGAAGTGCCCAGGACGGACAACTTTGCAGCAGGCCAGGTTAAAACAAGGAGGTCAGGGCCCCGGGAGGCAAGAATCCAGGGAGAGAGCAGGGAGCGATAGGCGAGCTGATGTAAAACAACACTTGTGAACAAAATATGAATAATAACGGTGTGGCAGGTCTGATGCACTATTTGGAAACATTTTTTAAAATGATGCAATTGAAAATGTGAGGTGATCATTACCTTTGGGGATATTTATCCAGATAGTTAATACTGGGTATCAGGACAAACGATAACAGTTTATTTCTCACTCACATCACATTTCTTTTTTTTCATACGGAGCGGGCAGCCCCTCTTTCTGTATTTGCAGACATTAAACCCTTGGCTCGCACAGTCTCCTCACGAGGGAAGAGGAGATGGGTGAGGCACACAGGCTCTGAGTCCAAAGGAACTATCTAGTCACCGATCCCGACCCAACGGGAGGGAAAGTTGAGAAATGTAGGGGAAGAGGTGGGTATCGGATCAGTCCGGTCTTTGCCACACCAGAAAAGAAAATACACAGAAAGAAACAATGATAGTCCATCTCTTGATTCTGAAGTGAGCCACGTTTACATGGTCACAATGATGTTCTAGATTTGGCAAAAAGGAACAATATGACCATCTAAGGAGGAAGGGACAGAGTGGGAGGGTATCAGAGTGAAATCCTTGTCCACAGAATAGGGAGGCAATGGATGATGTCTAAAAGGGAGAAAGCAAGAACAGTGGCATTGGCATGTTATTTAGAAACTGGAGGCCTGGTGCATGGGTTCGTGCACCGGTGGGGTCCCCCAGCCTGACCTGTGGGAATTGGGCCGAAACCAGCTCTCCAACAAGCCCTGAGGGCTCCCAGATTGCAAGAGGGCAGTTCTCGGGTTCCCTCCTCTCTAGTTCCAGGTGCGTCACCCGAGAACCGCAGCTGCCAAGTCCTACCACAGCTCGGCAGCTCCTGCATTGAGTGTCTGCCCCTGAGTGGTCAGTATGCGTTATAGCTACTGGTCAGAGTGTCTGCCCCCTGGTGGTCATTGCACATCATAGCTACCGGTCGGATGGTCAAATGGTTGGACGGTCGCTTAGGCTTTTATATATATAGATAGGACAGCAGGCAGCAGGAGATGCAGCTGAAAGAGTTTAAAATGTGCCTTGACTGGTTTGGCTCAGTGGATAGAGCATTGGCCTGTGGACTGAAGGGTCCCAGGTTTGATTCCAGTCAAGGGCATGTACCTTGGTTGTGGGCACATCCCCAGCGGGGGGTGTGCAGGAGGCAGCTGATTGATGTTTCTCTCTCATTGATGTTTCTAACTCTCTATCCCTCTCTCTTCCTCTCTGTAAAAAATCAATAAAATATATTAAATAAATAAATAAATAAATAAATAAATAAATAAATAAATAAAATGTGCCATCCCCAGGATAGCAAGAGTGAAGGTAGGAAGGGTAGGGAAAGAATGGGTTTTGTATTATAAGCCTTGTGGTATTTTACACGCTTTTCAATTCGCATATATCTTATTTGGACAGTTTTTAAAGCAAATAAAAAACTAATGCTTAAAAACACACACACAAAACACCTGCATTTGCTGGTCATTAATGATGGTTCGGTCTGACCTTCTAAGGTTTTTGAATTCTAAGCATCCAGGGGAGAAAGCTTGTGTCACAATGGAGATTTGTCTGAACGCACACTGTCGCGAGCCCTGGATAGGAGAAATTAAAAGAAAGAAACATCCTGTGTTGATCTGAGCAGGAGAGGTCCTTGTGAGATCTGAAATGAGCAAGACCCGGTCTGGGCACCGCCGAAGCCTCTGGGTCCCCGTGGACCCGCCAGACCTGGGAGCTCTGGAAGGGAAGGTGGCCATGTATGCCCTGTGGTCCCCGGCAGGCACCACAGGCATGAGCTGTAATGAGAAGTGACAGGTACAATGGCTGGGAGAACATCCTGGCTTGGAGCTTGAGCTGCCCAGAGGGCTGGGGGGCATCTCAGGCTGTCAGGGGGGGTCCCCAAACACTTTGATGCCGCAGCCAATCTGGTCTACAACATTAGCATCGCATTAGCTTGTGCAGAGGCCAAACTGGGGCCTGGTCACTAGCCCAGCTTTGGATGGAGAGGAAACCGAGAACCCTGATGGACAGTGAGGAGGGCCCGGCAGTGTCACCCACTCCGCAGTCCCACCCAGCTGTCAGGAGCCGCAGCGGGACTTGGGCCCAGCCTGGGCGCAGACGCTGCCTCCAACATCTCCCTTGGGCTCTCGCAGGAAAGGTAACCGAGACCCCTCAGGGGTCAAGGTCTCCCTCAGGGGTCAAGTCACTGCTGGCTTCCAGTCCTTCAGAGGCTGAAGATGACCTTGACCATAGCCCTTCAGAGCCTGGCCCCTGTCTCCTGCTCCAGCCGCATCGCTCCTCTCCACTGCCCCAGCGTTTAAGTCCAGAACATTCCCAGCCCCTGTTCCGCAGCCATCTCGGCCTGGTCAGTTGAATCTAAGTCACACATGTTTAGATTCAGCAAAAGTGGGAACTAAACCCACCCACTTCTAGACAAGGGGAGGCCAGGATGACCTCCTGTATGGAGAACACGAAGCCAGGCTGCAAAAGGGGCTCCCCTCCGCTCAGGCTCCCAGCCCTGCCTGCCTATCTCCTTTCGGCTTCTCCTCCTGTCTTCGTTGGCAGCGGGAGAGGCAGTTGGGGCCTGGCTCCCGGGCCTCATGGGGGGAGTGGGCTGAGTTCATCCCTCAACTTCATTCAAATGCTCCTGGACCACTTCCCTCCCAACTCCCAGGCTCTTAGTTCAGGGAAAGGGCCATGAAGGATGGGTCCGCTAGCATGGAGGAGGGGTATACTGGAGGGCCGAATGACCTAGCTAGGGCGGCGGAGACCTGGGCTGTAGGACAGGCTCTGGGACTGGCTGCTACACAACCCTCCCATAGCCTCAGCCCCCCTGTCGGCAGAGGACAGGGTGGGGCCAGCTGTCACATTCTCCCGGGCTGATGAGGGGCTAAGACTGGGCTTCTTCTTGATGTCCATTTCCACAGAAGCGGAGATGATGGAAGCTGTGGTCCATGGCTCCATCCTCTGTTCCTACACAAATCAGCCCCAGAGAGATTGGTTATCTGTTTACCTCTCAGAGAGCCTTTGGGTTTGGGAGACTTCCCATGCAGGTGCCTCTCCCGGCTCCTCTCCAGCGGGGAGATTCTCCCAGCAGCACGTCCCGGGAAACAGCAGGAGACGTGCTCCGTGCCGAGCACCAGACACCGGATGGATGAGATAATCACAAATCCACAAACGGCAACAAGATAAAATTATCATTACATGAAGTTAAATTATTAATTAGCACCTCCGAAAAAAGACCAACACCACCTGGTCTTGAATCTTGAAAGCTGTCTTTCTAAAAGTAACAGAAATATCAAAATAGTTTATCAGTGCTCTGGGGTGTGGGCCTGGTACCCCCCCCCCCCCGCCCCCACCACACACCCCCAGGCTGTGATTGCCAGAAGCCTGATGGCCAGGGATCCAGCCAGGCAGGCCTAGTGGGGCTGGAACCAGCCAGTTCGGATGAGATTAGCAAGGGAAGGGAGGCAACTCATGTGACCCATTTTTTTGGCTGGGGAAACTGAGGCAAAGGACAAGGGGAAAGAGCCATGGGAGCTGGCTCAGGGCAGATGGAGGAGTTTGTATACCAGGTTGGGAGGGGGTAAGTCCTGCGTCTCCCTGACTGTCTAAGGACGAAGGACGCTCATTCATTCCGTGAACTGCTGTCGCGTGCCTTCTGTGTGCCGGGCACCAAGAATACAGAGGCGAAGCCATAGTCCTTGCCCACGAAGAGCACAATATCTGATAGGCTGGACCAGTGGATCAGCCGTTTCTTCTGTCTTTCCACCCCACCTCAAGCCATAGGATGTATCCCTTTATTATCATCGCCATCATCATCATCATCATCACCATCACCATCCTCTGCCACCAGCACCATCCTCTGCCACCAGCTCCTATTCCTACCCCCCACATGCACTCCTTGAATCCGAGAACCACAGCTGCTTAATGAGGGCGGGGGGCGGGGGGAAGGCCTTGAAGAGCCTCTTTCTCACAGGGCATCCTTCCTCTCTCTGCGAAGCATGACCCAGTGGAGCACTCCCAGCAATCAGGAGCTTTCTCGCTGCCTCGTAAATCAGCCCCTTGCATCTCTGGGGAGCAATTTCTCACTCATTCATTTATTCGCTCATTCAACAAGCATTTACCAAGCAACTACAAGGAGCCATCTCAGGACCAGTTCTTGGAGATGCCAAGAGAAACACAGCCCAATACCTTCTTACAGAAAGCTCTCAGGACAATGGGAGAGGTAAACAAATAACCAAGCAACGGCAATATACAGTGCCGCGTGTAGGTAGAACAGGAGGCGTAGGCTCGCGTCAACTCTGCACGGCAATCCTGCCAGGTGGGAACCAGGGCTGGCCCCATTTTACAGATGGAAAAACTGAGCACAGGGAGGCTAAGGACCTTGCCCAAGGAGAAGGGCCAGGAGTTACGCTGGGCTGCCTGACTCTGGAGGGGCTGTCTTGGCCCCTCTGCTAGGACGTGTCCCCGCCTTGCTGATCGATGGAAGCTGCAGCCGCGAGATGTCTCCATCTCTGCCTCCCACACGCTCCTTCCAGGTGCCCCAAATGGGATCGAGCGAATGGCCCAGACTCTCCTCCAGCCCAGTATTCACCCTGGCTCCAGCCAAAGGAGGCCTTAATAATTCATGGCCAATGCCCGTGGCCCAATCCTGGAGCAGATTTCTGGTGGCCAAGCTGGAGAAGGGGTAAAGGCCAGGGCAGCTGGACCGGGATGGCGGGGGAAGGAAGAGGGCTGCGGTGGGGTTTTGAGTGCCACTCACAGCCAGGAAGGGAAGAATAAACAAGGCTCGATGAATTATTCACCAGGCAGCTGCTGACGCAGCCTGCGGGTGGCGATGGCATGAGAGTGTGCTAAAACCGAAGTCTCCACTCAGCAGGGCAGCCTGCGTGCCCACCGTGGCCAGGCTCTGACCTGAGAGCCCTGAGGGCAAGGGGAAACAGGCAGAAGGCCCAGCACAGGCCGCTCCCGGGAGGTGGCAGGGCCCGAGAGAGACAGAGCCTGCGTCCCGGTCCTGGGCGTGCCCGGAGGCGCACAGGAAGGTAACAGGGTGGACGCCTAAGGCTGGTACAGTTGGGCTTGGTCACAGCAGAATCAGAGCAGTGCAGCCTGGGAAACCATGAACCCGGCCGAGTCTCAGTTTCTCAACCGGCAGGTGGACACCATGAGCGTGGTTAGGGTGAGGCCCAAATGCTACCAGGTGGCCAGGATGACCGCTCCGCTGTGACCGGAAACCCCGCACTTGTGGTCCAGCCCTAAACCCAATCCTGGGCACACGGTGACCAGCAGGGCCCCTTCCCTCATCCCACAGGCCAGCGAGGCCAGGAGTCTGGGCCTTCAGGAGACTCACTTCCCCGGGGAATCCCGGGAGAGGGAGCTCTGTCCATGGCCCCTACTGCGAGCGTTCCCTCAGGGAGAAGGTTGAGATTCTGCACGTTTTCCCTGAGCCAGGCCCCACACCCCCACTGCAAGCAGCACAGGGCCAGGGGCATGGAACTGGCCAGCAGAGACCACACTCCTCCACTGATTGCTGTGTGACCTTGGGCCAACAGCCGTGGGCAAACTACGGCCCGCGGGCCAGATCCGGCCCGTTCGGCTGTTCTATCCGGCCCGCGGAGCCGAAAGAGCGGAGGGTTCTCTTGCTCTCCCCTCCGCTCCTTTACTTTGAATTTATATTAGTTCACACAAACACTCCATCCATGCTTTTGTTCCGGCCCTCCGGTCCAGTTTAAGAACCCATTGTGGCCCTCGAGTCAAAAAGTTTGCCCACCCCTGGGCCAGCCCCTTTCCCTCTCTGGGCCTCAGTGTCTAGACAAGAAGGTCCCTCAGACCCCTGTGGGTCTGACCCCAGTGACAGTAAGACGGAAGGGTGGGAGAGAGGGGCTGGCTGGCTGTCCCCTCCAGCTGGGCCTCCTGGGGTTGGAGGTGGTCAGAGCTGAACTTTTCTGGAATCCAGAGTGGGGGGTCAGGTCTTCCTTCAGGAGATTCCAGTTTCTGTCTTCCCCAGAGAGCACATGCTCTGACGACAGGGTATCACAGCAGCCAGCGGCTGTGAGGCTCCTCAGATCCACGCCGCCGTCGCACGGGCTCACAGCCTCGCCTTTCCAGGCAGGCCGGTTCCCTGGGTGTGACTCCCTCCAGGAGAACGGCAGCAGCCGCTCGGGAAGCTGGTGCATGGCACAAGCACACCAGCCGGGAAGGAGCAGAGCCCATCCTGGGACCCCAGACCGGCCCCGCAGCCTCCGTCCATCCGTCATCGGAGTGAGGCTGGAATCTGAAGCAGAGCCACCATTCGGTCACTGACGCTGCCGGGACCGGATTCCTCCTGCCCGCACCCCCGTGCAGCTCCACGCAGGCTGGAGGGCTCGGCAGGACATCCCATGAACTTGACTGGGGTCTGCCGAGTGAGTCTGTGTGCCCTTGAGTGAGTCTCCTACCCTCTCCAAGAGGGTCCATACCTGCAAAGTTCACCCTGCCCCAGATGCCACTGTGTGGCTCTGATAGGCTGCCCTCTGTGTGTGCCCCCCGTGTGGCATGGGGCAGTTCAGGACAGAACTGGCTGAAGCAGAAAGGAGTAGGCCTGGGTAAGGAGAGGGGCCTGGCAGGTGGCAGGTGGCAGGGGGGTGGAGGGCGCTCTGAGCAGGAGCCCAGTGTGGCTGCCTAAGTGCTCGGTAATAAATAAGTGATATTGGCCACCACCTAATGCTTCCACAGCGCCAGCCGCCAGGGCGGGAGGGGAAGTGTGTTACAGCCCCTGCTGCCTCTTGGTCTCACTCACATATTGAAACTCATGCATCCTTAATGAGCTCCGGTGACAGGCTGGCCCTAAGGGCACTGAGCCTCCTCGGAGCTGGAGGGTGAAGGCATTAGGAGAGCTGTTCCCTTTGATTCCCAGCAATGTTCACTCCTGAGAGGTGGTGGTGGTGGTGGGGGTCCTGGGAGGCAGACAGCAGAGGCCGGCAGGGTCTGGGGCACCCGTCTCTTCCACCCTGGTGAGGAGGGAGCGATGGAGGGAGGGCTGGATGCCTTTGTCTGAGGGGCCTGGGTGCCTGGGTTCTCACCCACCCTCTTTTCAGTCTCTTTGTTCCCACAGCCTCAGTTTCCCCACCTGCAAAACAGAGAGCATCCTGGAGCTTGGGAAGCCTTGGTCCAAACCAAGGACCCCTGGTGTCTCCACTAGGGGGAGCTGGTAAACGCCCCAGAAACGGAGGCTTCTTCCTCTGAAGTGCAAGGGCCCAGAGAGACCGCTGGCCCCTTCCCAACTGCCCAGGAGGGGAAACCGAGGCCCAAAGAGAGAGGATGACTCACCGGAGGCCACACAGCGAGGTCTGGGGTCCCCATGCGGCGCCCTTTTCACAGCAGCCCACGGCACCCTCGTCATCCTGCTGGGCCTTCAGGGCTTGGAGAGGAGGCCTCTGCCTCCTGCACTGAAGGGTCAAAGAGGAAGGTCCTAGAGCCCTGGGGCCTGGAATGCACTGGGAGCCGCCCACCCGCCCGCCGGGCCGGCTGTGTGGCTTCGGTGGCCTCTGCCTCTGGGCTCCTGTGCCCCATCTGCTGACAAGGGAGGATCGTCATGCTGCAGTGGGGTGTCCCGGAGCTGTCTTTAAAGGTGCCAGAGGCATGCACTGAGCACCCCAAATTCCAGGTGCCACTAACTCACATGGCAGGCAGAAAAAGGGGAGCGGTGTGGTTTCTGCTAAGGTCAGAAATAGTAGGTGGGTCTTTAAAAAATTAACCACAGCCCTAACCGGTTTGGCTCAGTGAATAGAGCGTCGGCCTGCGGACTGAAAGGTCCCAGGTTCGATTCCGGTCAAGGGCATGTACCTGGGTTGCGAGCACATCCCCAGTAGGAGGTGTGCCGGAGGCAGCTGATCGATGTTTCTCTCTCATCGATGTTTCTAACTCTCTATCCATCTCCTTTCTTCTCTGTAAAAATCAATAAAACATATTTAAAAATAATAAATAAAAAATTAACCATAGAGTTACCATAGGTCCAGCAGTTCCACTTCTGAGTGTACACCCCCAAGAAGGCGAGGCACAAAGGCAAACAGATAGTTGCACACTCACACTCATAGCAGCGTTGTTCACAACAGCCGAGAGATGAATGGGAGCAAGATGTGGCGTGTTCGTGAAATGGAATATTATTCAACCTTAAAAAAGGATATGCTGACACATAGGACAACGTGGATGAACCTGGATAACATCATGCTAAGTAAGCCAATCACGAAAAGACAAAGACCTCATGATTCCGCTAATGTGAGCTCCCTGGAGCCAGTCACACAGACCGGAAGTAGAAGGGGGGCTGCCAGGGGCTGGGAGAAGCGAGAACTGGGGGGTCATTTCTGAATGGATATAACATTTCAGTTTTGCAAGATGAAGACGTGCTGGAAACTGGTTACACAAGAGCACTTCATACACTTAAACACGGCTAAGGGTTAAATTTTATGTTATGTGTATTTACCACACTTGGACGATTTTTAAAGAAAGAAAGAAACTACGGGCAGGAGCTGAATGCAGAGGTCTGACATGTCTTGCATACCAAGTGTATTTCCTTTAAAAAAAGAAAAAGACACCAAGGAGACTTGTTATTTAAAGAAATTGTTTTGTAGCCTTTTGTCACATGGAGAACCCTCTCAGAGCGCGAGAACACCACCCTCACCCGGCAGCTCCGGGGCAGCTGGGGACTGTCCGGTTCTGCAAACAGGACATTTTCTCCGCACAGTGCTGCACGCCTTGCGCCAGCACCCTACCCCCGGGGGGAGGCTGGTGGGGCGGTTGCCCTGTACCTCCTGCTGGGGAAATAACCCGTGGGTCTTAGATTTGACATGGAAGGCCCTCCGTGGTCTGGCATCAGGACAACTGCAGACCGCCCCTTCTACCCTCCCCATCTGCTTTGGGCATCCCAGGTCCTATCCATTGCCCGCAGAGGTCACCCCTCAGAAGTGGCCCTGGTCCCCAGCAGCAGAGTCAGTCTCTTCCTCTAGGCTTCCACGCCCCCGCTCTGTCGTTTCTCGGTTAATCCCGGGGGTTCCTCATATGCACACCA
Source organism: Plecotus auritus (assembly GCF_963455305.1). Taxonomy (NCBI): domain Eukaryota; kingdom Metazoa; phylum Chordata; class Mammalia; order Chiroptera; family Vespertilionidae; genus Plecotus; species Plecotus auritus. The sequence continues at coordinate 13,435,367 of NC_137774.1, forward strand.
GCCAGACCTGTGAGCTCCTTGAGGGAGAGGCTGTGTCCTGTTCAAGTTGTCTCACCCCAGTTTCAGAACCAGCCCTCAGCCTGGCACACAGTAGGTGCTCCAAAACCTCTGTGAAAACAAAGTGAGAACATTCCTGCCGTTGTCTCTGTGTTATCTTCCCAGATAGAAAAATGAAGGCCCACAGAATCGGGACCACCCCATGTGGACCACTTTGGACCAGGGACTCATGTCTGCAATCTCTTGATCATCATGACAGGCACAGGGAGTGCTTGCTTTGGCCCACAGACTGACTAGATGCTTTCCATGGGAATCTTACCAAGTTTTCCCAGGAGCCTGGTAAGTAGGCACCGTTACTGCGCCCATTCTACACATAAGAAAGCTGAGGCTCAGAGAGGCTAAGGAACGTGCCCAGGGCCTCCCGGCTGGTGGATGCGAGCTGGAGTTTGGCCTCGCGTGTGCAGGTGTGTGAGCCCAGGTGCCTCCTGCGCTGCTCGCTGGAGTGCTCAGTGGCTTGGACACAGCGGCACCCGCCACCAGGAGCTGGAGGCCGGGCCAGGTGCCGAGCAGCGGCAGTGGCAGCGGCAGCTTCGCCGAGAGGTGCCACCTCTGCGGGAACTCTGCAACGATGGGCGGCGCTGCCTCTCCTGGTTAGCGCCCTGATGGCTGACTGATAGGCTGGGCTGAGCACAGCTGCTGCTGCTGCCTCGGCAATTCTCTGAATTGGCTCTGCGCTCACTGGCCTGTTGGAAAAGTAAATGCAAACTGCAGAAGGGAAAAACTCTCTCCTGCACCTGCCACTCCAGCAAAGCACCGGCTCCCGCTGAGGTGTCCCCCACTGAGCCCCCAGGCCGGAGGAGCAGGGCGCAGGAGGCCTCTGGGCCCCCAGAAGAGCTGGATTCCTGCCAAGTCAGAGCAGGAGGGGGCTTGGGAGGTCTTCCTCTGCCCCCCTCCAAGCAGACACTGCCCCTGCAGGGAACCCTGGGTCAGGGTGATGCACTGCAGGCACCCCCGAGACTGGATGGGCCTGTCCAGAAGGCCCCAAGCAGCAGGCTGGGGCGTGGCCAGGAGGTCATCTGCTTGCTTCAGCTCCCAGTGTGGCTCAAGCTGGGGCTCTCAGAGAAATTGAGGCAGGGCTGCCTGCCAAGGCACCAGATTGGTGCCTACTGAACGCACTGACACAGATCATGGGCTTGACCCCCTGCCTCTTCAGAGGGGTGAGGCCAGGCACAAATGGCAGAAGTCCAAGGCAGAAGAGGAGAATGGGTTCCTTGTGTTGGTCCACAGCTTGGAAACTTACAAGCTACTTCCACATTCTGGAGTAATCTAACAATCCTATATAATAAAAGGCTAATATGCAAATTGTCCCCTTGGGAGTTTGACCGGGAGTTTGATCGCTCGCTATGACATGCGCTGACCACCAGGGGGCAGTGCAGAACATGGTGGGCAACCAGTGGTGGCGTTGGGCACTGAGGGAGTGAGGGAAGGAGGAGGCAGAGGGTGGGGAGGCAGGGAACCTGATCGGCCCTGATCGCCGGCCAGGCCTAGGGACCCTACCCGTGCACGAATTTGATGCACCGGGCCTCTAGTCCTGAGATATTGTCCCAACCAGTACTTACTGTGCTCTTACTAAGTGCCGGGCATTGTTTGTGCTGTTGTACATGCATTATCTCATTGAACCCTCACCACGACACTGTGGGTGAGGCATCGATTACCAGCATCTCCCGGCACAGGTGGAAAAACGGAGGCACGGAAAGGTCAAGTAACGTTGCCAAGGTCACATGGATACTGAGCTGGGATTCGAGCCCAGGCAGTCTGGGCTCTGGAATCTAGGTGTGCAACCACCCTGCTCAGCTGTTTCTCATAGCCCTGGGCCCTGGGCAAGACTTTCTACGCATGGTAACAGAATGGAAACAGAGGGCCACGTCCTCATTTGTGCACAGGAGACAATTCTCCCCAACCTGGCGCTAAGTGAATAAAAACAAAAATGGGGCTTAATTGAGACCATGAAAAGCAGGTGCTGCCTCCTGCCCATAGAGAGAGGATGGGAGTAATCAGATCAAAATGGAGGCAGATGTTCAGAGCTGGGCACAGATGCTCTCCCCAAACCCAGGCTCCTGGCTGCCCCTCACCTTTCTGCTTGGAAGAGCGCCTGAGTCACAGCGGTTCAGCAGGGAGGAGGACCCAGCCCCGGCCCTGGGGCAGCTGGCACCCCCCCAGGGATGCGTCCCATCCCTCTTGGTGGCTGCGAGCGCAGGCTCTGGCGCCAGACTGCCTGGATCTAAATCCGTGTCACTTTCAGCTGCAAGCCCTTAGGCAGATAATTTAACTTCTCCATGCCTCGGTTTCCTCCTCTGGAAAATGGGGATGCTGACAGTCCAGGCGTCCTCAAACTATGGCCCGCGGGCCACATGCGGCCCGCCGAGGACATTTATCCGGTCCGCCGGGTGCCGCTGCCTGTCCTGCTTAGCAGCCGACTCGTCCCGGGCCCGCAGTGTGCATAGGAATTTGTTCATAGTTTTTTTTTTAAACTATAGTCCGGCCCTCCAACGGTCTGAGGGACAGTGAACTGGCCCCCTGTTTAAAAAGTTTGAGGACCCCTGGTATACCCTGTAGTGGCTGAGAGAGGATAGAACGGAACCTGTACGAATGCTTAGAACAGCCTCTGAAATAGAGAGCACTGTGTTTGCTATTATTAGCATCATTGTTACTAATAGACACGGTTTATAATAGATAATGTCTAAAGTCCTCCTTATCTGGCCCACACCCTCCTTCCTGGCTCAGTGATAGCCCAGCTTCCCACACTTCCCCACCTGCACACAACCTCCAACCCAGCCCCCTAACCCTCCTTCTGTGAACACGCCTCATGTCCTTGGCTTCTGTGCCTTGAGCACGCTGGCGCCCTCTCTCTTCCTTGCTAATGAGGAGTTTTCTTGCTCATCCTTCAGGATCCAGATCTGCTGCAGCCTCCCCATCCTCCCTCCAGCCCCCCCCCCCCCCCCCCCCCCGCTCCGTGGCCTCCAATCTCCAGCACACACCCCACCTCCCAGTTGGGCTGCGGTTGCCGATCTGCCTAAACCAGAAGGAGTGCCCCTGGGGGGAGAACTGTGTCCGCCTTCACACCCACAGCTCACACTCCCAGGTCTAACACAGCGCCTCACTCCTGGAGTCTTCCCTAGTGAAGCCGCTTGAAAATGGGAGAACGGGAAGGGAGGAAGTGGGGAGAAAAGAGGGCAGGGAGGGAGGGAGGGCAAAAGGCACTGCTCCTCCTTGGCAGAGAAGGGTGTGGGGTCCGGGAGGAGGAGGGGTAGGCAGGCAGCGGGGAACCTGAGCATCCCTACCATGGCCATAGCCTGAGGCCTCTGAGAAGTCTCAGAGACATAGATAGATAGAGCTGGAAGTCCATCAGGAGTCATAGCCCTGCTCTCCCATTTCATAGATAAGGAAACTGAGACCCGGAGAGGGGCAGTGGCTCCTCCTGAGTCATCCAGGGAAGGAGAGTGAGAGCTGGGCCAGACCCAGGGCTGTGTTGGGAGCCCCTCCCACTGCAGTACGGCCACGCCTGCTCGCCAGGCCCTGGGCCTGTGTCTCCACCCACACATCTGCAGGCTTGGCCAGGTGTGCTCGCTGCAGGGCGGTCAGTATCAGAGTGCACAGGGGACACTGAATTGCAAGGCTGAGGCCCTTGGGGGTGGCGAGGCGTGGGGTGAGGGGGGAAGAGAGGACATTGAGCGTGTCAGGAAACTTGGGTCATCAGGCCAGAGCACCCAAGAATGTTGCTGCTGAAACAGACCTTAGCGGTCAGCCGGTCCTGACTGTCCATCTCTCAGGACAGGAAAACAGAGGCAACGCTCCCGGCCTTGCAGGTCCTGCAGCACCTCAGAGGTACAGCACGGCTGGCCAGCCCCGCCCAGTTCCCCTTCCCCATCCCTGCCCCAGGACCATTGCCCCCGCAACCAGGAGTCCAATGTCTCTCAGGCTCTGCAGGCTCTGGCTGCCTCAGGAAACCCCTCCCACCGGAGCAAGGACCCCCTGGTGGGCAGTCCTCCTGCTTGTGTCCCAGGCAGAACCAGGTAGGAGGCCCTGTGCTATTGGAGTTACATGTCTGGGCCCTCTCAGAACCCTCCTGCTGCACCAGGAAAGGACTGTGGGGTCAGGCAGTCCTGGTTTAGATCCCAGCTCTGCCACGTTCTAGCTGTGTGTCTATCAGCAAGTCACTGAACCTCTCTGAGCCTCAGTCCTCACAAAGGAAGATGATAGCTACCCCTACCCCCCGGGCGGGGTTGGGGAGAGGGTTAAGTGAGATACGTCAACTAGAACAACTCGCATTTCGCCTGAGTCACAGGAGGTGCTCCGTAAATGGAAGCTGCGGTCATTATGCTCATGTCTCCACCTCCAGATCAATTGCTCTGTTTCCCAGCGCTCCCGGCATGAGGTCAGCTCTGCGCTCAGTGGGAAACAGAACTGAGCAAAGTCCTTTCCCCTGGCTGGTCTCCACCCCAATCTCAGGGTCAGGGCGGCCGTGCATGGCCGGGGACAGCTGCTGGTTGCATTAGCAGCCGGAGAAAGGAGCTGAGATGGGCATGCCCCTAAGAGCCCGGAGATTTTCCACTTCACCCGATGATGATGGAAGTGAGTGAACACGGGGCATAAAGGGGGGAGGCTGGGAAGAGACAATGTAAATAGGATCAGGAGTGCTGTTACCCTCCAGGCATCCTTGCCCATGGCCCCAGCACAGGCAGCCCAGAGACTCCAGGCCAAATCCAGACCCTGGGACGCTCTGTCAGTTCCCCCTCCCGCTCCCAGGGAGAGATGATCCAACGATTGGCCAGTGTGACCAGGGACTCGGTCCCAGTTCACGGGACAGGAAAGTATTTTTGAGCTCCTAAGCATCAGTGCGCATCTTCCTGCCCGTTCGCCCTGGGACTTAGAATTGCAGACAAGCGTGAAGATTCCTGGGCATCTGGCTTTGCCTCCCTAGCTCTGGGTCAGAGACTTGCAGGCCTGACCATGGATGGCTGCAATCAGAGAGAGAGAGAGCAGGAGCGAAGCCTTGATGGGAGGAGGTCCAAGCCAACCAGCAGGAGCAGGAGCAGGAGCAGGAGCAGGAGCAGGAGCAGGAGCAGGAGCAGACAAACAAGGAGTTCTGGGAGGTGAGGATAGGGCCATGGGGAGACAGTGTGGAACCTTCCTAGAAGACCCTGTGTCCCAGAAGAAGTGGCTTCCCAAACGGAGACAGCAGGCAGACAACCAAGCCAGCGGCACACTCCTGGCCTCCCTGGCTGTGGGGCGGGGGTGCACATTCTGACAGTGCCGCTGGGCTGTGTGCCACATTGGGCAAGGGCCTGGCCTCCATCTGTGAAGCAGGGACAGGCCAGGGAGGATGTGTGGGCTCAGAAGTGTGTCTCCCACTTGCTGAGAGAGGCAGCAGCCTGATCCAGAGGGCTGACAGCACCCCCAAGGAGCAAGGGCAGGGAGGCAGAGCCAAGGTGGGGAGCCGGGGGCAGCTGACCTGGAATCAGAACTGGACTGTGTAAGCTCCTTTCCGGCAAGGACTCAGTCTAGTCAACTTCCTGTGCTTGGCAGAGAGAGGTGCTGGTGAGATATTCATTGAACCAATGAATGAATGAATGAACCAAGAAACGACCAAGGAGCAGACAAACCATTGCAGGTTAAAGGTACACATGCTGGGGTGTGCCTTCTTCTTCCGAATCCTTGGAGCACTCCCTCACCAGGCCGAGTACCCATCTGTGCGTGGGCCAGCTTTGTACCACGATTACCGTTCCCGTGTCCAGGCCTTCCCTGCTGGCAGCCTGCTCTTATGGAGAGAGCGCTGTTCTGGGAGTCATCCTCCCTGAGTTTGCCTTCTCGCTGCCTCAGACGGAGGTGAGGCCCCGAGCCCATCATCACAGGACCTCTGGTACGTAACTGTAAACACTGGGGTCAGGCAAGGCAGATCTCAGCGCCCTTCGTCTGTCAGTATCCGCTGCCTCTGGAAGGCACAGGAACGGCAGCCTCCATCAGACCCATAGCCCTTAGGGCAGGGCACACCTCAAGGGATCTGGCCCAGCCCGGTGCCATCAACAGAAAATTCCATTCAGAACCACACACGTTCATCAAGTGCCTACTGTGTGCCAAGCACCACATCAGCCACAGTGGGACGAAGACAAATGGGGCACAGGGTTTGCAAGGAAAGCATTGTTTGCTTGTTTTTGCTTTTTCTGTTTTACTTTGCCAAGCTGGCCCCCCATCCCTGGGAGGCCAAGGCCTCTAGGCCTGGAAGAATGCCTAGCCACTACCAGGAGAGGTGCTGAGCCCCCCTCCCGCCGCCCCCCCCCCCCTCCACCGTGGCAGAGGGAGCTGAGCCTTCTCTCTGCAGGAGGAGGCTGCTGACACCAGTCGTGCTGTGCTTTGCTGGCAGACAGGCTCCGAGGGGAAGACAACAGCTTCCCAGCAACAAGTATTAGGAGATAAGCTATCAGAGGCGTCCCATTGGGCCCTCTCTCCCTGGGCACTGCTGTGGTGCGGGCCAGCCCCCGGCTTCCTCCTCGTCAATTATGCAACTTCACGTATTCTGTTCCCCCTGTGGCCCCCTCAGCCTGGACTGGCTTGTGACAGAGGCAGCACTGGGTTTGGTGGTTAGGAGGGACCCCAGCAAAACAGAGCAGGGGGGCAGGGGGCAGTAAGCACAGCTCCCCGAGGGCCCTCTCCCTCCCACAAGAACCACTCGCTCCCAATGCGAATCCTCCTTCCGAACCACAGGAGGAGAGACGGGCTCAGGGAAGGGAGGTGTGAGGCCTCGCCTCTGCCGTGAGATGGAATCGGCCCTCCTCTCATCTCCAGACTACACGAAGCATCCTGGAGGAGATGGGACGTGATTGTGGAGAGAGAGAGCTTGTGGGAGGGAGACTGAGGGAAAAAAGGGGGGGAGGGGAGAGCAGTGGGCCCAGGCGCGCGCGCATATACACACACACACACACACACACACACACACACACACGCACACTCTCTCTCACAAACACATATACAGACCCCCTTATCTGATTAAGGATCCAAGGGAAGTCAAAAAGCTTCTGGAAAATTAAAATGACCCACCGGGTTAACCAGGCAAGATCTGCAGGCAGATTACGAAAACCAAGTCGAGTGGGGATTTCCTTTGCTCCCTGAGTTCCCCAGCCCCTGTTCCTTAGGCAGAAGGACAGCAAGTCAGCTGGAGACGGGGAGCCAAGGGCAGTCGCAGCCCCCTCCCCCGCCCCCCGCTGAGCAGCAACTCTCACCCAGCAGGCCCTGTGGCCAGCGGCTGGCTGGCGCCTGCTCCTCTCGCTCTGGAAGGCAAGTGCCAGGAGGGGACTGGGGACAAGGACCGGGCCTTTGATTCTGCCCAGAGGCCTCAGAGGTAGATGCTGTTTCCTCCTCTGTTCCTTGATGTCAGATTCTGGCCTCGGCCCAAAATGTAAAGGTTCTGGGGACGGATGTAGCCTCTCCCCTGAGCTCTGCCCACCGAGCTCAGTGTCCAGGAATGCTGTGGGTGGCCAGGATCTGGCCCTACTTCTGCCGTCACCTGGCACCTGGCTCCTGGCACCTGGCAATGACTCTAGGCTAGTGTCTCTTCTGTCTGGGCCTCAGCTTTCCCTGCTGGAGAAAGGCCTCATTAGCTGACACCGGGACTTCAGGAAAGCCTGAAGGGGGTGCTGCACCCTCCACGGGCAGCTGCTCCCACCGAGCTGGCGGGTCCATGGCTATAGGAAGGATGGCGGTGAGATGAGTTGCTCTGGGGACCACCACCCCGGTCTGGGTTCCCAGGGGCAGGAGAGAGTTTAAAAGCCACAGTGACATCAGCTCCAAGTGGGAGCAGCCTGTCCCGCATGCCTGCGGAGCTGTTTGCCAAGCGCTGGCTGTAACATGCTGCAAACATCCCAGAATACGTATGTTAGGAAGCTAACACGCTTCCTGGCATTGCAAATATATTATACAGAGTGTCAGATACACTTCGTATGCACCCACCTGATCCCTTTCCCCCCTACTCGTGGCACCGTGTTTTGCTTGCTTTCTGAAGAGTTCATTTCCCACGGTGTTCCAAGCAGCCAGGCGCAAGGGTGGGCAAACTTTTTGACTCGAGGGCCACAATGGGTTCTTAAACTGGACCGGAGGGCCGGAACAAAAGCATGGATGGAGTGTTTGTGTGAACTAATATAAATTCAAAGTAAAGGAGCGGAGGGGAGAGCAAGAGAACCGGATAGAACAGCCAGATCCGGCCCGTGGGCCATAGTTTGCCCACGGCTGAGCCAGGGGCATTGATTCAGCCATTCGCCAGGCCTGGAACAGCGCTGTGCACCCTGTCGGCCCTCGGTAGGTGTCTGTGGGGCAAGTGCGCCCTCTGGCTGAACTGGCCTTGGGCTCTGGAGTCGCCTGGAGCAATGAGGACTGCAGCTGTGTTCTCTCCCCAGAGAATGCGGGGAGAACCTCGCTTGATTCACGCCGGAAACATGACTTCATCCACTCAGAGGACTTGTTTCTTGGCACGTGACTCCTGGAACCGTCCTAGGCCACCCTGAAGTCTTAGGTGTGGGATTCTCAATGCAGAGATGGGACAGCAGCTTTCCCCTTGTTCCCCGCAGGACGCTTTCACATGGCGAAGCCTCCCATTCCCGGGCCGGGGAGGAAAGGTGTTCAGGGCGTTAATAGGGTTGCTGTGATTCTATGCGATTGTGGAGAAGGCTTTGTATTCCTTAGTTTATCTGTGCACGCATTCCCTCAACAGACCCGAGTGGATTCCTGCTACTCACCAACACGGCGCTAGGCAGTGGGGAGAGAGAACAGAAAGGAGAGAAAGGAGTGGCCGGTGCCCCTGAGGAATATAGTGGGGAAAGAGACACATGAGCAAACGAGGAGGCTCATCGGAAAGCTACCTGGCAGAGAGGCTCTGGATCCCGAACCCCTGGGTGCCAACTTTGCCTCCTCCCCTTGGGTGCTCAAGATCTTGGGCAAACTACTGAACCTCTCCCAGCCTCAGCTGTCTCATCTAAAATGGGGAGAGGATTAGGTACCCCCAGAGGAGTGGGAGGGCTGAAATTATAAAACGCATCACAGCACAAGGATTGACACAAATGGAGGTTCGATTAGTGAAGACAGGTAGAAGCAGGGCGTTCTAGAACTGTGGACGAGGGAGCTAATACTTGCACCCGGGAGCCTGAGGGAGGCTGGATAAAGGTGTGTGAGGTCTTCGTGTGAGATTTTAGAGGAAAAGAAGACCTTTATCAGGCAGAGACAGGGAGGGGCCCTGGTGCAAAGAAGCCACCTAGACTAAGCCATGGGGTCATGGAAACACTGTGGGCTTGGGAGACAGTGAGAAGTTTGGAACTGCTGGGTGCCGGGGTGTTTGGGGGAGGAGCTGGGGGCTGAAGCTGGAAAGATGGGTTGGTTTCTGGAAAGCAACTGGAGGCTGTTGACAGGCAACTCTCCTAACTACGTGGGTATCCTAGACCAAGCCCCTAGCAGCTGGCTGAAGCAACGATGAGTGTATATAGGCAGGCTGCTGACAAAGAGGTGGCCGAGGTGATCCACTAGGTGATAAAATAAGGTAGTGGTGATGGGGATGGAAAGGGAGGAATTGGCTTGGGGGATGTTGGATCTTAGGAAGAGGGGAAGCAGGAAGATATATGAGACGAAGAGCAGGAGTCCGCATGCATGCCTGGGAACATCAGGGGGCCAGCAGAGCCTGGACACACAGGGAAAGGAGCGGAATCGGGGGTAGGGGTGAAAGAGACTGTTCAGTTATGAATATATCATGGTCAAGGGTGCTTGAGGTTAGGCACCCATGTGGAGGAGTCCGGAAGGCAGCCGGATAAACACACGTGGAGCGCAGAGCTGGGAGGAGGACTCAAGAGCCATGAGGGTTCGGACACCGAGGCCAGGGACTGTGTGAGTTCTCTCTGGAGTGATTGAGGGGCATCAGGACCATGGACAGAGCAGCGGGGGCTGATGAGCTCCATAGATGGGAATGAGGGGCGGGGGGAGCCCCGCCTAAGGTGAGGAAGAATTGGTCAGGGAGACACGCAATTAGGGGAGAGGGTTAGAACTGCAAGAAAGAGATGGCCCCAGATGGCAAATGTTGCAAAGGAGACCTGGTCACCCCTTCCACCCGTGTCCCCTTCCGTCTATTCTCTGCACAGCAAACAGACACTAGGATGCTTCCAACCATAAGTGAGACCACTCATTTCTCCGCTCTAACCCTTCAATTCCTTCCCTTCTCACTCGGAGTAACAACCAAAGTCCTTATCCAGCCGGCAAGACTCTACATGACCAGGCCCCCACGAACTCCGACCCCATCTCCTACTACTGTTCCCTGACTCCCTTCCCTCCAAACACACTGGCCTCCCTGCTGCTCATGAACACATCAGGCATGCTCCACCACAGGCCTGGGCACACGGTGCTCCCCCTGCCCACAGCCCTCCAGCCTAGCATCTACATGTCTTCCTCTCTTCTCCCTCTGTCAATTCTCAGCTCAAATCCCACCTTTTCAGAGACGTCTTCCATGACCATCTAAGAGGCACACCTCCTCCCACCGCTCTGCCTCCCTCGTCCTGCTCTCTCTCTCCTGCCACTGCCACACTATTTATGTGCCTATTGATTGTCTGTCACCCCACCCCCTAGAATGTAAGCTCCATGATGGCAGGGATTCCTGTTCTTTTTTTGTATATTGCTTTATCTTTGCTCCCCACCCCTCCGCCCCCCGCCACCTGCTTTGTTCATTGCTTTACCTAGAATGTGCCTAGCACATAGTAGGGATGCAACAGTATTATTGAATGAATAAATGAAGCTGAAGAAGATGGCACCGGATAATTCCTGTTAAAATTGGGAACCAGGAGGTGATGGTGACCTTTGCTGGACAGGACTGGATGCGGACCGCCACCCGGCTGTAGGTGAGGAAGTGGGGGAGGGCGGGACAGAGTGGGACTGGGAGGGGACGCAGGGATGGGCAGGCACATGTTCAAGAACACAGGGGAGTGAGACACATCCATATGTTGAGGGGAAGGAGCCAAGGAAGAGAGAAAGGTTGAGGATGCTGGAGAGAGGGGAGGAATAATCGATGGGCCAAAGTCCCCAAGGATGCAGGAAGGAAAACACATTGCTGAGCCAATAAGAGAGGTTATTGTTTCCCTCTGTTTATCCCGATATTGTAGAAGGGACAAAGGCCATGCAGGCACACAGGCTGGGCTTGAGTTGTCCCTCACCCACCCCACCCCTTCCTGTCTGGATGTTACGTGGGCTGTCTAACCTTTCTCTGCCTCCGTCTCCTCACCTGAAATATGGGGATGAGAAGTCCTGCCTCATATATTGCTGGGAGAGTAGGTGAGAGAATTCATTTAGCAGTCTCTCATCAAATATCAGCTCCCCTTCTCTTCACCGTCGGCTCAGTCAAGAAAGGAATCTGACAATACTTCCTTGACCTCATCAGCCTCAAAGGAAGTGATCGAATGGAATCGACAGCTCAGCCTCTCTAACAGCAGTGGGAGGAGGATGCTAACTGCCTCCCCTACTCCGGACCTCAAGCCACTTCCTAAGTGATGACTGCTAGGGCCCAAGGCCAGCCTGGCCAGGAGGGTTCCGGGAGGCTGGAGAGGGACACTGAGTCCACAGCCATGAGCCGCCGTGGCCACTGACCGGAGAATGCCCAGGGCCCCCACCCTAGGACCCCAGATTCTAGGAGACAGCGAGGAGGTTGGCCTTTGGCCGAGCTCGCACTAGCTTCACCTCCCAGCTCTGCCTCTTCATCAGCTTTGCAACCTTGGGAGACGGGCAAGTCCCTCATCTTCCCAGAGCCTCACAACAATCCTGCAAAGCAGATTTTCTGCTCCCATTTTACCCAAGAAGAAATTGAGACCCAAAGAGGTAAAATAACATAACTTGCTCAGGGTCATACATTCTATCAGGCTGGGCCCAGCAGGAAGCTGATAGTTGAGCAAAATAACCTGAGGAAAGTTTAATAGAAGGGTTATTTGGAAATGCATGGGCAGGACATAGGAAAGCCTCCAGGGATATGGAAGTACCTTAGGACAGGGGACGACAGGTGCCTTCACCTGAAGGGGAGATCCCCAGAACCCAAGGGTGGAAAGGACTGTGTGGAGAAGGCCCCTTATCAGAACCTTTAGTTGAGGAACCCCAGAGGGAGGAAAATGAAAAGTTGAACACTCCAACCTTACGCTTCCCTCCTTCTCATCTTCTATTGGTGACCTCCATGCCATGAACCCACAGAAACCAGGGGGCTAGGAGCCACTGATGCGGTCCACGCGGGCTACCCTCCCTGGGCACAGGCAGGGAGAGTGGGTCTGGAGGGTGAGGGAACAATGCCCAGCACACACAGCCGACTCTGAGATGGCAGAGCAAGAATTGGAATCAGAGCTATCCCACCTTCCCATTACCACGGCATTTCCTGTGGACCCTCAGTAATTGCTCATGGAATGAATGTAAAAGGAGAGATGGGCGGGCGGGTGGGTGGGTGGATAGATATATGGGTAGGTTGATGGATGGTTGGTTGGATGGATGGGTGGGTGGGTGGGAGGATGGATGGGTGGATGGATGGATAGGTAACTCCTGCAGCCTTTCTTCGTGTGGCTTTAACTAATCTTGTCACCTGACTAGAAATATAAGACTTGCTAGAAGGGTTATTTCTAAGCCGTGAGTGGGTTCTAAGAATAAAAGCCTTCTTCCCAGTTTCTCAGTCCCTGTAGGAGCTGTTCGTTTCTCTCTGGCCTCTGGCTCATTTTCCCTGCTGCTGCCGGAGCTGCTTCTCCCTTCAAGAGTTGAGCCTTGAGTCAGGCTCAGCTGCCTACAAATGAAGCGAAGCGAAAGAGGGCAGAGGGCAGAGGGGTGGCTGCCCTTGCTCCCCCCGAGGCTGGAGTGCAAAACTGAGCTACCAGCCCCTCTCGTAGTGCACGGAGCTGTGGGAGTGGAAGGAGGAGGGAAGTGGGAAGGCAGGATGTTCGCTGTAATTATTTTCATTGATTTGTCTACTCGGATCCCAAGAGCTGCGTAGCCGTTGTGACATTTAATAAAAATAATTCAAGGTAAAAATACCTCCTTCCTCCCTGCTCCCTCCTCCTCCCTCATCAACACCGCTTTGGCTTTCATCTCCCCTCTCAGACTCAGGCCAATTACAAAAAAAGGCAGGTGGAAGCAGGCACCCACTGATGGCGAAAAGGGGAGAAATGGCTGGGGACGGGGATCGGAAGCCCCGAATTGGAGCCAGCACTGGCATCAGCTGCCTGCTGACCTCAGGCACGCGGCTGCCTCTCTCTGAGTTTTGGATGCCCAGTCTGTAAAACCAGGAGGTACCGTACACATGTAATATGTCCTAATTCAGAGCCCATAGTCTAGGCCTGGACCCTTCTGAGGCAATGAGACATGCCTTTCACATTCCCTGTAGACCTTGCTCCTATCTGCTGAGTGTATTTCTGATCGCTAGCATTTGACCATGGAAGAATCCCCTCTCCAAACCCCCCTAAAACCACCATTTCTTGTTATTTTTCTGAGCCATGATAGCCCATCCTTCTTCTTCTCTGTCTTTAATTCACTGTGAAACAAATACTATTCAGCCCATTATACAGAGAGGATAAACTGAGGTGCTAAAGTGGTAATTATTGCTTCCCCTGTCATGCCCACCATTTATATGCCTCATAGTTTAAGTATATGGGCTTGTATCCTGATAACGATTCTTCCCTACAGGGACTCTTGGGGAAACTGAGGCTTGGGGAGGTAAAAGCTGCTGGACACTGACTCAGGTCGCCGTGACTCCGGAGCCCACAGCTCTGTCCACTGGCGCTTGTTGTTTCTCCATAATGTGCCACGGCTGGCTCTAAACCAGGCCTCCTGCCTTCCAGGTAGAAAAACGCTGAGAAACACCCTGACTCAGCAGAGCGAAGGGAGCAGAGGAGAGCTGAATTTGGAAAGCCTCCTCATTTCGGAAGTCTTCTGAGAGCTGGAGCCATCCCGGGCTGTCAGGGGAGGATGTCATCAGGGTGACCTCGTATGTTTCACCAAAGCCTGTGTTCTGGGGTAAATGACGGCGTTCCCCCAGTCCTGCTGAGGAGAAGATCGATGGCCTCCTTGGAGATTTAGAACCGGACAGTGGCAATTAGAAAACACATCCCCAGGCAGGTGCTGGGAAAGGGGTCTCATTCCACCTCCTACTCATTCTGTCGGTGAAGCTGGCTGTGCCTCCTGCTCGCAAGTTGGGGAGTCCCAGCTGGGCCAGGGACACGGCTGAGGCCTCACTTGGGACCCCCCTGCCTCCCAGTCCCACCTCCACTGCTGAGGTCGCCCTGGGACCTCTGCTCTCTGTGCGCAGGCCCCCACCCCCGCCCCTGCCCCTGTAAGCTAATGGATTTTTTTCTCTGCACAGAGAGATTTACTAAACAACTGAACTAGGACGCATTAAGTCTGTGGGTTTGGAGGTTTGTTTTAGAGCAATTCTCGCCCGGAGAATTGGCCGCTGAAATTAAGATGCATTCTTCTCAGCAAATATTGATTTCAACTAGAAGCAAATCTAAGAAGTTCACTGCTCGCGGGATGTGAGCGCTGGCGGCTGCAGCTCGGACTCTGGGAGGGGTCACCTGGGTGCTCCCGCGTGGGGCGCAGGTGAGGTGATGAAGAAGATTCAGGGTTGAGCGCACAAGCTGAAAACTCACCACAAAAATATACCAAACAAAAACTCACTTTGAGCCGGGCTGGTGTGGCTCAGGGGTTGAGTGTTGATCAGGAGGTCACAGTTCGATACCCAGTCAGGGCATATGCCTGGGTTGTGGGCTTGATTCCAAATGGGGGGGTGTGCAGGAGGCAGCCAATCAATGATTCTCTCTTATCACTGATGCTTCTATCTTTCTCTCCTTCTCTGTTCCTCTCTCTGAAATTTAAAAATATTTTTGTTAAGGAATGAAGTATTGATACATGCAACACCATCATGTTAAATGCAAGAAGCCTGACTTGAAAGGTTATATACTATATGCTTCCATTTCTATGACATCCTAGAAAAGGGATAGGTGGCCCTAGCCAGTCTGGCACAGTAGATAGAGCATCAGCCTGCAGACCAAAGGGTCCTGGGTTCAGTTCTGGTCAAGGGCACATACCCTGGCTGCAGGCCCCTTCCTGGCCTGGGCCCTGGTCGGGGTTCATGCAGGAGGCAACCAATCAATGTGTTTCTCTCACATCAATCTTTCTCTCTATCTTTCCCTCTCTCTTCCACTCTCCCTAAAAATCAATGAAAAAAATATCTTTGGGCAAGGATTAACAAAAAAAGAAAAAAGAAAAAAAAGAAAAAGAAAAGGGATAGGGAATCTATATATATAAAAGGCTAATATGCTAAGTGTATGTCTGGGTAATGACATCATGTAGCAATGCCCGGCTTCCGCTTCCTAGCAGTTAGCCTCCTTGCAGTTTCTTTAGCCTAGGAACATGACTTGCTTTATAGCCAGGTGGAAACATTTTACACTTTAACCAAATGTCTGTGAAGCATTTTCCTGTGCCTCATCTCATTTGATCCTCACAGAAGTCCTGGAGTAGGTAGATAGGAGCCTCAGTGGAATCCTATTTTCATTAGCCAGAAAATGGAGATTTAGAAAGCTTAGAAACTTGACCCAACTGAAAAGAAGTAAGAAATGGTGGAACTTGAATATGATTTCAGGATTCTCATTGCCACAATATAGTCAAACACTGCTGCAGTTAAATATTTTACTATTTGTTCTCCCTGCATGATCTACAATCATAATCTGCTTCATGTTGATATTTACTGCTGTGTTGCTGACAATTACCAGAAAGAGAAGTTGGGGTGCTTCACTGGGCTGGAAAAAATTTAGCTAAATCAGAAGGCAGGTCTAATTAAGCAAGTTTATTCTACATATATAAAAGGCTAAGTTGACTCACGCATGCACAATACATATAAAGCTCTCGCTGGCACCAATTGCACATGTGTGTTTTTTAATCTGTCATTGTCAATCGTGAATTTGGTTGACACTTCTATTATAGAAAAAGTGCTAATAGCAATATTAAAATACTTCTAATTAATTTCCTTTCAATGTGCACGAATCTGTGCACTGGGCCACTAGTGTATCAATAATGGCCAGGGGGAGGCCTCAGAGGAGAGGCTGACTACAAAAGGGCAACACAAGGAAACTTGGAGAGTGACCGAACAGCACTATCTGTGTCACGATTGTGGTGGTGACACCAATGCTACGCCTTTGCCAAAACCCACAGAACTGTCCTCTACCAAAGAGCAAACACGCCCTGGCAGGTGTGGCTCAGTTGGTTGGGCATCGTCCTGTGCACCGAAAGGTCGCCCAGTAGATCCCCCAGCCACAGGGGCCATGCAGGAGGCAGAGATCGATGTTTTGCTCTAATATCAATGTTCTCTCTCCCTCCCTCTCCCTTCCTCTCTCTCTGAAAAAGAATAAAACATCTCTCAAAAACCAACACACACACAAAGAGCAAAGTTTTCTGTGGGTAAATTTGAAAATAAATTTTAAAACATGAAAACAAAAAGCCACCAAGACTTTGTAAACATGGCTGTTTTGACAGCTCTGCCAAAATGATGGCATCAAACAGGTCCCGTCTTGCTTCAGACCTCCTCTCCCCTCCAGCCCTGTTCTCTCTAGTCTCTGAGATGGAGATGGGAAATCTTTCACGGGGAGCGAAGAAATGATCATGGGTGCCTCCTCCCCACATCAACCTTTTCTGTCTTCCCTTTATGCAGTCTTTGGCTGTCCAGCTGAGGCAGGCGAGTCTCTGGGGGAGAGGAGGGATGGAGAATCCTCCTGCAGGGCGGGGCTGAGCAGGCTCAGGGCAGCCAGGGAGGTGGCATACAGTAGTCCCCCCTTATCTCCAGCGGGTACTTTCCAAGACCCCCAGTGGATGCTGGAAGCTGTGGATAATACAGAACCTTATATACTATACAACATTGTTTCCTATGTGTGCATGCCTCTGATAAAGTTCAATTTATAAATTAGACACAGTGAGAGATGAACAACAATAACTATTAATAAAATAGAATAATTATAGCAATAATATAAGGGTCACTTGCACAGGCACTGTGACACTATGAAAGTCCATCTCATAATCAAGACAGCTACTAAGTGACTAATGGGTGGATACCCTATAAAGCGTGGAGATGCCGGACAAAGGGGTGATTCACGCCCCGGGCGGGAAGGAGCAGGACGGTACGAGATTTCATCACGCTACTCAGAACAGTGTGCAATTTAAAACGTATGAGTAGTTTATTTCTGGAAATCCCATTTAATATTTTCAGACCACAATTAACCCCAGGCACCTGAAGCCATGGAAAGTGACACAACGGATGAGGAGGGACCTACTGTAAGTGGAGCTGGTGGCTCAGGCATGGAGGACAAGGGCACCTCGAGGCTCCTTCTTCCTTGTCCAGCCTGAACTCCAGGGCCGAGCAGGCACCAGGCACCAGGGCAGAAGCCCAGGTGGGTGTAGAGGAAAAGGAACCCCCATAAACTCCCGTGTCAGAGGACAAGGAAAGAGGTGAGGGAGAGTCTCATCATTAGTGCCATTTGCCAGCCCGATTGGCCGACTCCATCTTTCCACGTACTTGTTGTGTATCTGGAGCCCATTTCTGGTTGCTCAGATGTTTAAATCCATGAGTTTGGGTGGGTTATAGCTCTGTCTTGGCTTCTGTAAATGGAAAAATAATCATACCTACCTCAGAAGATTATTGAGATTATTACATGAGTAAACATCCATTCATTTTCTCGACAAATATTTATTGCTCATCTATTATGCACCTGTCACTGTCTTATGGGCTTAAGATACAGATAAAAATGCCTGTTTTCACGGGGTTTGCATCGTAGGGAGCAGAACAGATAGTAACAAAGAGTAAAGATATGATGTGGTGGGTGGTGGAAATGGCATGAAGAGAAGGGGCTAGAAATTGAAAACGAGGGGGCAATTTATACAGAACGATCAGGAAAGGAAAGGCTTGCCCAGGAGGCAGTGTTTGAGCAGGGACCTGATGGAAGTGAGAGAGTGGGTGGGGAAGGGAGCCTTCCATGCAGAGGAAACAGCAGGGTGAAGACTCTGAGGCTGCGGTGTGCGTGCCAAGAGGCCAGCGTGGCTACTGCGGAAAGGAAATAGTAAAAATGAGATCAGAGAATTGCGAGAGACCCAGTGGTGAGGGGGCGGGGAGACCGTTGTGTGTGCTCTATCGTTTTGTTCAGAGTAAGATAAGAAGACTTTCAAAGCCTTTGAGGAGTGACATGATATGACTCATGTTTTCAAAGGATCTCTTTGGACAGTTTGCGAAGAATAGTCAGTAGGGCAGCATGGGTGAAGCAGGGAAGTTATTGCTCAACCTAGAGGAGAGATAGTGGTGGTTCGAGCAAATAGAAACACATATATAATACAACAGAGCCCGGTGTATAGAAAGCGCTCAGTCAATGTTATCCATAACTATTATTTCTAGCATCATCAAGTTCATCATCATCAACAAGAGTAGGAGGTCAGGCCAACCGGTGTGACTCAGTGGTTGAGCATCTATCTATGAACCAGGAGGTCATGGTTCAATTCCCGGTCAGGACACATGCCCAGGTTGGCTGCCTCCTTGTGCAGGAGGCAGATAATCAATGACTCTCTCTCATCATTGATGTTTCTATCTCCCTCTCCCTCTCCCTTCCTCTCTAAAACCAATATATATTGAAAAGAGTAGGAGGTCAGGCCATGTCCCTAGAGGGAATAAACACCAGACCCTCCTGGACTCCACATGGAGTTCATTGAACTTGATGAACCCACCATGGGAACCCAGAGCCTCTGGGCAAAGTCTCTCTCTCTCTCTCTCTCTCTCTCTCTCTCTCTCTCTCTCTCTCTCTCTCTCTGTCTCTCTCTCTCCCCACCCCACCCCCCACAAGAAAAGTGACAGGGCTTTCTGACACTACTTTAGTTTTGAGAAAGAACCGAATGGAAATTGTCTGAGAGCATAGAGTGTCTCAAGAATGGGGCAAACAAAAGAGAATCACTCAGGCTGGGCAATACAAGTTGCTGCTGCTTCTATCTGAGCATCTCATTTAATCTTCAAATTGTGTTCAGAAGTAGTTAGCATATCTCCATCCTCAGATGAGAAAAGTGGACCTTAGAAAAGCTAACTGCCCAGGATCTGTAATAGAAATAGCACTCTGACGCGGGGGGTGGTAGATCTCCAGGCATTCCAGCTCCCCAATACACAGCTCAGCCTTCCCAAGTTGGTTGTATACATTCTATGACATGGGTCCAAGGTCCCCAATCAGGACTCAGACCACAAGTCATGCCTCTGAGCACCTCCCCATCTTTGGATCTCCAAAACATAGACTCAACCAGCTCTGAACTCACTCTCTCTTTTGCTCCTGTGTATAAAGGTAGGTTCTTTTCTTTGTGGATCCCCAAGAACTGTCATCTGTCTTGACTGTTGCTTTTTGCAAACACAAGAATGATAAACTTTTACCTGGTAGAGTTTTCCAAACTTATCTCAGGGAAAGCCACCTATCTGCAGCAAGCAAGTTGACCTTCTAGGACCGTGGTCGACAAACTGCAGCTCTTTGGCCCCTTGAGTGTGGCTTTTCCACAAAATACCACGGCCTGAGCGAGTCTATTTTGAAGAAGTGGCATTAGAAGAAGTTTAAGTTTAAAAAATTTGGCTCTCAAAAGAAATTTCAATAGTTGTACTTTTGATATCTGGCTCTTTTGACTAATGAGTTTGCCGACCACTGTCCTAGGAAATTTCTGGCTTTTCTGTTCTAACAAAGAAAAACTCACTGAAGTTTTTTTTCTACCTGTGAAATATCATGTATAACCACATCAAAAAAAAATCAAGTATCTTTGGAGGAAGAGCTAATTCTAAGACCAGGACAGGGAAAAGTATAAGATAAGCCAGGATATCTTTATACCAGAAACACATGGACTCCACATGGAGTTCATTGAACTTGATGAACCCACCAGAAACAAGGAAGCTATCAAACATGATCAAAGATTACAGGATTTGTGTCAAATTGACTCAGGAGCCAACTTGAATAGGATCCCACTGGTCAAAGCTGGTGTAATTTAAGCATCAGTAAGGACAATGCACTCTATTAAAACACATCTGCCCTGGCCTGGTCTGGAGCATCATCCCGGGTGCCAGAGGGTTGTAGGCTCAATTCAGGGTCAGGGCACACACATAGGTTTCAGGTTTAATCACTGGTCAGGGCACATATGGATGACAACTGATCCATGTTTCTCCCTCATCTCTCTCTCTCTCTCTCTCTCTCTCTCTCTCTCTCTCTCTCTCTCCTTCTTTCTCTCTAAAATCAGTAAACATATCCTCAGGTGAGGATAATAATAATAAATATAAATAAATTTTAAATAAAAACACATCCAGATGTTTAAATCCATGAGTTTATAATGATACTGAAAAAATAAAAAAACACCACATTGGTCACTTCTGGAAAATACCAGGGAACAAACTCATTCTTTTGAAAACCGGCAAATAAAGGGAAAGAATCCAACATGTATTCTGTCTTTCCCATATAAATGATCCCACAGGTAACCAAATACTTCATGAAGAAAACTTCATCTTTATAGAAGAAGTATTACAGCTGAGAAACAAAGATTGAATGACTGTGGTATCATTTTGTAATAACTAATGGGCAAATCGGTCTAGGACAGGACAGGGTCGTGGACAGTTCCATGACCGAAAGACAGTTAGATATCGACACCTCCTGATGGAAGAACACGACACGGAAATAAATCAAGCCTCCCTGATCTATCTAATTGCCAGTTCAGGGAAATTTAGGAGCAGAAGAACACATTAAATGGGACCATGGCATTCAGCAAAAATCAGAGTGTGGGAAAATCTATAGGACAAAGGACCCAGTTGCTACAAAAAATAAATTCCGTGAGAAAAAAATATATACTGCAAGTGGGAATTACAGATTAAAGGAGACTTAAGAGCCATACCAATCAAGCAAAATATGTAGATCTTATTGGATCCTGATAAAAATAGAGTGCAAAAAAAGCCTGTGAGACAATCTAGGAAATGTCAATGCTGATTGGGTATTTAATGAAATTAAAGAATTAATGTTCAGTTTTTGATGTGTACATCAGTTAGCTATTGCTGCCATAACAAACCACCCAAAATGTAGTGGCTTAACTCAGGACTATTTTGTTTGTTCATGGTTCTGTGCATCACCACCTGGGGCAGGTGTCAGCTGGGATGGCTCATATCTGTCCCACATGGTGTGGTTGGTTCACTCATACGCATGGACTCTAGGGGAATGGCTATGCTCCATATGGCCTGTCATTCGCAAGGGGGCTAGCCTGGGCCTCGGGCTTCTTCATTTGGTGGCAGAAGTATTTGCAGCAAACGGCAAGAAAGAGAAGACCCAATAGGCAAGTGCTTTCTGAGCTCCCACCTTGCATCGTGTTTGTTTTTATCTCCTGGGCCCAGAAAGTCACGTTGTCAAGCACAGAGGCAATGTGGAGGGGACATCATAAGGGCATGAACACTGAGAGGCATGGTTCACTGGAGGTCATGCTGTAACAACCTACCACAGTGCGATCGTGGGATTATGATTGTAGTTTCAAAAGAGCGTTTATCAACTAAATATGCATATTAAAATATGTCTCTATATAAAAGCCTAAGTGACCGAATGACCGAATGACAGGTCGACCAGTCGCTATGATGCACACTGACCACCAGGGGGCAGATGCTCAATGCAGGAGCTGCCCTCTGGTGGTCAGTGTGCTCCCATAGCCAACCTCCCACGGTCCCTCCCCCCGGCTGGCTGGCCCGATCAGCCCCGATTGGGACGGGGCAAGATGGCCCCAATTGGCCCCGATCACTGGCCAGGCCGAGGGACCCCACCAGTGCACGAATTTGTGCACTGGGCCTCTAGTTTCCCTATAAAATGATATGCTTCTAAGTAATCAGGGTGAGGGATGGAGGAGTGGGTGAGTGTAGAGATGAAATGAGATTGGCCATGAGTTTTTGAGGGGTGGATTGTTCTATTACTGCCCCTACTTTTTCATGTGTTTGAAATTTTTAATGATATGGAGTTCCCTTTTTAATGTCTGGTCAACTGCCAGCACTAGGAGACCCAAGGGAGACAAGGGCATTCACACCATCGTTGTTCCTCCCAAGATATCATGTTCTGCTTCCCAAAGTAACGAGGAGCGAGGCCACACCAGGGAAACTCTTCTAGGCACTCTGCTGTCTTCCTCTCTCTGGAGAATAATGTGAAACTGAACTGCTTGTATAAGCAACATGGTAGGAATAACTCCATCAGCCCTGCATACCCAACACCTCTGATTTTATTTGTTAGTGTTCACTCCCCCCGCCCCCCCCCGCCCAGATTATTGGAGGACTTAGGACATGGACCTATTCTAGGTGATAAATTGCAAATCAGTATGATTATTAAAAGAAAGAAGAACGAGAGAATGAGAGCTCAGGAGCCCAAGGGGGTGGGGCTCAGAGGCAGGGGCCTCTATTAACAGAAAGTTCATGGAGGAGAAGGGAGAGACGAGGAGATGAATCACCTCCAACTGGGATCAACCAGCATTCGCTGCATGCATAATGTGTGTCGAGCATTTGTCTGGATAGAAAAAGGGAAAATTGTTAACGTTTAGACATGATTTATTCCCTTAAAGTGCTTGCAATCATTTATTCACTCAAAACACATATTGAGTGCCTACTGCACGCCAGGCCCTGTTAGATGCTAAATGGGAATAAAAAGATGATTTAAGATATTTTTTCCAATCTGTATTAATGAGGACAATTCCAGTTGTAATAATAAATTACAATTCAAAGAGGCTGAAGCAGAAAAGATTACTTCCTGGCTCAAGCAGCTGGAAAGTCTGGGGGTAGCTTCAGGCACATCTGGATCCAGGTGCTCCAGCAACTGTCACCAGGAACCTGTCTCTCTCCATCTCTTGGATCCACTTCCCTCTGCGTGGGCATCATTCCCAGACAGACTTACTTTCCCACCGGCAGCCACAGGTTTGCCTCCTGCCACCCTGGCAGCAAATGTCCCAGGATTGGGTCTCCCTGCAGCAGCCTGGCCCAGTGCCCGCTCCTGGTCAGGGAGAAGGAATTAGCTGATGGCCAGGCCTAGGCTGTGGACCTGGCTCAGAGACCGAGGAAGAGGTGAGTCCCACCCAGCAACATAGAGTGAGAGGATCCCCAAAGGATAACCACAGTGTGGCCCCCACAATAAGGAGCCTGGGTATTGGCCTGGCAAAGCCAATGTATTCTTTAGGTGCTTACAGTCATTCATTCATTCATTCATTCATTCATTCATTCATTCAATACATTTCCATTGAGTACTCCTGTCCCAGAGTCTGTTCTAGGTGCCAGAGTTACAGCAATTGGCCAAGACAGACAAAGCCGCTGGGGCTTGTATTCTAGAGGTAGAGACAGAAAACAAAAATGTCGACAGTAAATTGTTATTTAAACTCCAGATCATGATTTCCCAAGCAAGTAATGACGAAGTATCTGAAATGGGTTGGCAGGGGAGTAAGGGGTGGACAGGAGGGAGGGAAGCTGTGAAGGCCAGACGTGAGCCTGGGTCTGTCCTGGGGGGAACCCCCTGCCCTCCCTCAGCCCAGGCTGCTGCGTCTGTCCCTACCCTTTCCCATTAGGAAGTTGGCTGCTTCATAAATGTGTGGGGTGGGAAGAGCACTGAGCAAGGAGTCAGGGCCCCCCGCCCAAGCCTTCTGTGCCCCAGCTCACAGCAGCACCGCGGGCCCCTCAGCCTGTCTCTCTGGGCCTCACTTTCATCATCTCTAAACGGGGTGCCTCCTTGTTTTGGCAGCAATTTTTTTTTAGACAATGGTGACAGCACTCCTTGATTGCGGGGGGCCATCAGTTGTGCCTGGCCAGTGTGGCTCAGTGGTTGAGCATCAACCTATGAACAGGAGGTCACAGTTCAATTCTCGGTCAGGGCACATGCCCAGGTTGCAGGCTCAATCCCCAGTAGGGGGCGTGCAGGAGGCAGCAGATCAATGATTCTCTCTCATCATTGATGTTTCTATCTCTCTCTCCCTCCCTTCCTCTCTGAAATCAATTTTAAGAAATGTAAAGGCCATCAGTTGTCATAGTCTGTCCATTACTGACAGATCGGGCCTTTGTGCTTATTTACACATGGTTGGCATTGGGATTTAGGACGGTTTCCTTGCAGCCAGGGAGATGCTCAAGGACTCTCCCAGAGCAGTTAGGACTAGGTTTGCCAGATAAAATGCAGGACCCAGGTGAGGTTTGGGGGTATGAGAGGCAAAATACCAGTCCTGAACACCTAGCTGCACCCTCCATCTTTCCACTCCTTCCTCCCTCAGTTCTAGTCCGCCGCCTTGTGGGCCTCACTGTGGTGGGGCTGGGAGAAGCAGGGAGCCCCCCAGAGCAATCGAAGGGCTGGGAGGAAGTGGGAAAATAAGGGGGAGAGAGAGGGAGGAAGGGAGGGAGGGAGGGAGGGAGGGAGGGGGGGAGGGAGAACCTTTCTGGAGGCTCCTTGCCCTTGCAGGGGTGGGAAGTGGGGTGGATGCAGGCTCCGCAGAGCACCAAGTTAAGGCAGCAGCGGGCCCTGTGTTCCAGCCCCTGAGATGGTGGCGGCAGGAGCCATAAAGCTTCTTAGAGGTAAACTGTCTCCCTTTGAGGCAGCCCAGACGCCAGCAGAGAGAGCAGAACAGAAGCCGATTACAGCTGACAAGCCGGGGGGCTCTTTAAGCCTCTCTCGTTCTCACTCTCTTAAAGACCCAGTTCTGCCACCAGTCGTGTCGCCTCCAAGGGGGTGCAGGATTCCCAAACACCATGATAATCACGATTTTCTTCTCCATCTGAGGATGAGCATGTGGCGCATGGGGCAGCAGGCTCCAAACTGAGAGATGGAGATCTCATTCCCTGTCTCGTCTCAGGATCCCAGCACCCCACACCCAGCTCCTTGCCCCTGCCCTCCTCCCTCCCCCCGCCCCCCCGCAACATTAGCCTAGTCCTCGGTGACTTGAGCCTCTGCAACAAGCAGCTGCACCGGCGTTTTAATCCTGTACACACACACACACACACACACACACACACACACACACACACACCCACGGTGCTCTCTTCAAAAGCCCTGTCAGCTTCCCAAGGGCCCTCCCTGCACACAGGACTTCAATCCAGAGCCCAGAGGGACCTCAACTGTCAGCCTGCATCCAAGGCAGGGATCCCCATGCCTCGCTCAGCCCTCAGGGAGCAATCAGTCCCTGGGGGAGAGTGACAAGGGCAAGGGCCCACCCCACTCCTGCAGCCACCCATGAGGGAGGCTGAGGGGAGAGCCAGGAAAAGGGGGACCCAGGGATCTGAAGCCTCAGTGTGTCTGGGGAGGGAGAACGGTGGGGGTCAGGGGCTGATCACACCACAGATTAGCCAGTTCTTCTCCAGTTGCAATTAAATTTTCCCCAGGGAACTTCCACCTCCCAGTTGTATTTCTGCACCCTGGGGCCTCCCGGAGCTTGTCCACAGTCCTTCAAAAATGTGAAGGTGGGAGAAACCAAGATGGTGGCATAGGTAAACACCTAAACTGCTGCCTCGCACAACAATATCAAAACTACAACTAAAAGACAAAACGGACACCATCCAGAACCACAGGAAAGCTGACTGAGTGGAAATTCTACAACTAGAAGAAAAGAGGAAAGCACATTGAGACTCAGAGGAGTTGCAAAAGGCTGAGGTACGGAGAG
Source organism: Plecotus auritus (assembly GCF_963455305.1). NCBI lineage: Eukaryota > Metazoa > Chordata > Mammalia > Chiroptera > Vespertilionidae > Plecotus > Plecotus auritus. The sequence continues at coordinate 13,461,089 of NC_137774.1, forward strand.
TCGCACGCAGAGAGGACGGGTGGCTCTGTGCACAGGCGGCTGAGTGTGCGGCTGGCTTTCTAAAGCAGGAGGGAGAAGGAAGCTCCCAACTGCACTGAACTCCAGTCCTGGGCGAGACGCTGGGAAACCAGACTCATTCAGGGGGAATCTGGACTGTCAGGAAAAGAGAAAGTATACTGAGACTCGAGAGCTGCGGAAGGCAGAGGTCTGGAGGTACACACGTGCATGCAGAGAGGACTGACTGCTCAATGCATGGGAGGCTGAGTGCACGGCTGGCCTTTTAAAGCGGGAGGGAGACGGAAGCTCCTGATTGCACTGAACTCCAGTTCCGGGCAAGTTTCTGGGAACCCCAACTCATTCGGGGAGAAACTGGACTGTCTGGCAGCGGGCAAAACTCGAGGGTGGCTTTCTCTCAGAGGTGCTTGCAGTGATTACTGAGGGACACTAAGACCCAGGGGCCTCATAGGGCAGGGCTGACAGGAAACCAAGGCTGTCTGCTCCTCCCTGAAACTCTGCCCCATCCAAGCTGAGCACAGAGGCTTTTGCAAGTCTTGTCTCATAAGAGTGTCTCCAGCACAGAAGTTTTCCCAGCATAGACACAGCTGATCCTCACAGCCAATTGGGCTGGAGGTCAGTTCCTCCCAGTGATACCAACAACAATCAAGACTTAACTACAACAAGGCTTTACACACAGTCCACAAAGGGGTGTACCAAGAGTGTCCACCTCAGGTAACTGGGGAGGCTGAGCCACTGGCCCTATAGGACACCTACCACACAAAGCTACTCTATCAACTCAGGGAAGCAGTGAAAATGCGGAGACAAAGAAACAGATCACAAATGAAAGAAATGGAGGAAAACAAACAACTGGATATAGAGTTCAAAACCACAGTTATAAGGTTTTTCAAGAATTACCTAGAAAAGGCCGATAAATTTAGCGAGACCCTCGAGGATATGAAAAAGGACCAACTAGAAATTAAACATACACTGACTGAAATAAAAAATATTATACAGAGACCTAACAGCAGACTAGAGGATCGCAAGAATCAAGTCAAAGAGTTGAAATACAAAGAAGCAAAAAACACTGAGCCGGAAAAGCAAAAAGAAAAAAGAATCAAAAAAGTTGAAGATAGTGTAAGAAGCCTCTGGGACAACCTCAAGCGTACCAACATCCGAATTATGGGGGTGCCAGGAGAAGAGAGAGAGCAAGATACTGAAAACCTATTTGAAGAAATAATGACTGAAAACTTCCCCCACCTGGTAAAAGAAATAGACTTACAAGTCCAGGAAGTGCACAGAACCCCAAACAAAAGGAATCCAAAGAGGACCACACCAAGACACATCACAATTAAAATGCCAAGAGCAAAAGACAAAGAGAGAATATTAAAAGCAGCAAGAGAAAAACAGTTAATTACCTACAAGGGAACACCCATACGACTGTCAGCTGATTTCTCAACAGAAACTATGCAGGCCAGGCAAGAGTGGCAAGAAATATTCAAAGTGATGAACAGCAAGAACCTACAACCAAGATTACTCTACCCAGCAAAGCTATCATTCAGAATTGAAGGGCAGATAAAGAGCTTCACAGATAAGAAAAAGCTGAAGGAGTTCATCACCACCAAACCAGTATTATATGAAATACTGAAAGGTATTCTTTAAGAAGAGGAAGAAGAAGAAAAAGGTAAAGATAAAAATTATGAACAACAAATACATGTCTATCAACAAGTGAATCTAAAAATCAAGTGAATAAAAAATCTGATGAACAGAATAAACTGGTGAATATAATAGAATCAGGGGTATAGAAAGGGAGTGGAATGACAATTCTCAGGGGGAAAGGGGTGTGGGAGGTGCGGGAAGAGACTGGACAAAAAGCGTACCTATGGATGAGGACAGTGGCGGGGGGTAGGTAAAGGCAGAGGGTGGGGTGGGAACCTGGTGGAGGGGAGCTATGGGGGGAAAAAAGAGAACAATTGTAATAATCTGAACAATAAAGATTTATTAAATTAAAAAAAAAAGTGAAGATGTTACTGAAATGTCCCAGCCTTCCCTTCCCCAAGGCCAGCTCCTTCAACTTTGCCCCAGATGGTTCAGGGTTCAGGGTCATCACCGCCCGCATCCTGTGTGTCAACATCCATCTCACAGTGGAATCCCTAGGACTGGACACAAGGTTCCCACACAGAGTGGTTCTTTCACCTCCTTTACTCTGAGAACCATACCTTTATTAATGCTGCCCAAGATTTTGCTGATTCTAGCCAAAGGTTAGACTGAGCTCTAACCACTGACCCAGTTACCGCGAGGGAAGAAAACTTCCCAGATGTCAGATATTTAAAGAACCCTGAAGGAGAAAGAGAAACTCCAAAGCTCTGAGGTTGGCTTTCGCAAATACTCCTTTCTCTCCCCCATTTTCATTTCTGCTGTCTGCCATCCAGAGCCTGCCCTCCACCCTCCCTGGCCTTCCTTCCTCTTTCCGCTTCTCTTTTCCGCCTCTTCTCACGCAGACTTTGGGCAACTGCATGACCTTGGGCCAGTCACTTTTAGTAATCCCTGGCCGCTTATCTCCCAGAACCTGCATGAGACTCCGCGCAGATAATTAATGCATGAGAAAGCACTTTGAAAACTATTCAACACTGCACAAATGAAAGGCATTATTTATTTACTTGCCCATTTATTTATTAATCTTGCACATGACCCTGTACTGAGAATTCCATAAGGGGAGATAAATACGCAGAGCAAATGACTGCCTAGAAGAGCTTGAATCCTGGAAGGTCAGAGCCAGGGGGTGGGGGCGGGGGGCAGAGGGAGCAGAGAGCACAATCCCTTCGTGGTACAGATGGGCCTTCGTGGCACAGATGGGGGAACAGAGGCCCAGAGACTAGTAATAGCTGATGTTGTACTTTAGGGTGTTGACTTATTTAATTCTCCAAACTCCTATGAAGCAGGTACTATCATTACCCCATTTAAAAGATGAGGAAATGGAGGCACAGAGAAGGGGGTCATACAGTTAACGGGAGCACCATCGGAGTCCAGCCCGGACAGGCTCGTTCCAGAGCACATACCCCTTCACCACAAGGTCACCCAGTGCATCAGGAACAGAGGCTGCCATCCAGGGCCGCTTCCATTCCAGCCACCCCCACGTGGAGAAATGAACCGGCCGCTGAACATGGATGGGGGCCTGGAGAGCAGCACACAGTGGCATCAAGTGGTCCCCTCATGTGACCCTGGGGGCCAGTATCCATCCTTCTGTTCAAGGCTCCTCCCCCACGGCCCACCTGACTCTTTGCGGTCCAAGCCCCAGGGGCCTGTCCCTCTGACCTGGGCTCCACACGGGGCTGGATCATTCAAACCAACAGCCAGGTCTGAGGTCAGTGCAGCTGCAGCCAGGGCACAGGGACAGGTCAGGCACCAGCCTCTCCCGGGCCTCTTTCTAAGAACTCCGATCCACTTCCTGAGCACAGCCTTGCTGTCCTCCATCTTCACGTCCAGCCATCCCTTCGCCTCAAGGCCCTCATCTCCCTTCTCGTCCCGCTGAAATACTTCCCATCCTCCACGCTCTTCGGCGTTAAAAAGACCAGAGTCTGCATCCCAGCCCCGTGGCTTAGTAACAGCACTGCCTGGCCGGCCGTCTCCCCTCCTGGCTGCAGTGTCTGCCTCTGTGAAACAGGGAGGGTGCAGATGAAAAGTGAGGTTTACAATTGCCCTTCTCAACGCTGAGGTGCCAACAGTTACCTAGGGATCTTGTTACCAGAGACTGACTCAGCAGGTCTGGGCGGGGCCCGAGTGTCTGTGTTTCCAAGCGGCTCCCAGGCCCGCCGATGCCATGGGCACACTTGGAGCAACAGGGCTTTAAAAGGCCTCGCCTGATGCCCAGCAGACAGCGCCAGCTCCCTGGCGGTGGGAGGGTGTGGCTGGATGGACAGGGACCCAGGATACCTGGGGGCTCCATGGCTCCGGGAAAATGAGGTTGCTCCAGGCTGCTCCTCCCTTCACCCACCCTGGGAGCTTTCTACTGGGCCAGTACTTTATCAGGGGGTGCACTCTCAGCCTGTTTATACAAATCAAGTTGCCAAGAACCTCAGAGATGGCCTCAAAGGGGCCTCCCTCCCAATAAATGTTAGCTTTTTAAGAAATATTTTTTAAAATTAATTTCAGAGAGGAAAGGAGAGGGAGAGAGAAAGAGAGAGAGAGAGAGAGAGAGAGAGAGAGAGAGAGAAACATCATTGATGAGAAAGAATCATTGATGGGCTGCCTCCTGCATGCTCCGCACTGGGGACCGAGCCTGCAACCCAGGCATGTGACCCGACTGGGAATCGAACTGTGACCTCCTAGGACGATGCTCAACCATGGAGCCACACCGGCTGGGCTAGATGTTAGCTTTGAGAAGAAAGATGATAAGACAGTGGCACCCTGAGGGGCAGAGGGAGGGCAGGCACCCACACTTTGCCTTGGCATTGGGAAGGGGAGCTGGTGGCAGCTCTGGGGGCTGGCCCTCGGGCCTCTGCTGACTCTGAGAACATGCCCCCAAACTTGGGCTGAGCCCACTGCCTGCCTGCATATCCTGCCAGGCCCGTGGGAGAGGGATCCTGGATCCAGTCCTGCCTCCAGGTGCCAGCCACCAGCCCCTGGTGTGACCTGGCCCAGGCACCTCCCCTCTGGGCCCCGTTTCCTCTCAGTAACTCCGGAGGGTCCAATGGCTTCTCCCTCTCCCATGAGGCTGCAATCAGTGGTGAGATGGAGGCAGGAAAGGAGGAGGGTGTGAAGGGATAAGCGAGAGCGTGGCGGGGGATGGAGAACTAAAACACCCAAAGAGAAAAATTCCACTTGGAAACTAAATAGAGTTACTTTGTCAGGAAACAGGGCACACGGCACCATAAATATTCAAGTAATTTACTATAAAACGCCATCCTGTTTCATTTTGTTTTATTCCCCAGTCAAAACCACAGCGCAAACCTAAGTCAAAACATCAACAGTGCAGGCAGGAGCAGAGGAGGAAATAAACAGAGGGCAGCCTCACTCAGCACCAACTTGGGGCAAGTCAACCCCACCACCTGTCTCCATGGAAACGAAGCAGGACCAGGTGGGCCACTCTGAGGCCAGAGAACCAGGGCACTGGCTCCCTCTGTTGGGTAAAGCTGGACGCAGCTTAGCCCAGAAGGGAGCCCCAGAGAGGGGGGCCCCAGACTGGCCAGCCTCTTAAAAGTTCTGAACCGGAGCAACTGCCCATCCCGTGCCCTGTAAGCACAGGTGTCTCCATAAATGAGGCTGGTCTCAGGGGAAATGGAAAGAGTCAAAGAAACCAGGGTTTGCCCAGCCCATGTGGCTCAGTGGTTGAGCATTGATCTATGAACCAGGAAGGTCACAATTCGGTTCCCAGTCAGGGCACATGCCCAGGTTGTGGGCTCGATCTCCGGGTGGGGGGGCGAGGGGGTAGGGGGAAGTGCAGGAGATAGCCAATCAATGATTCTCTCTCATCATTGATGTTTCTAGCTCTCTCTCCTGCTCCCTGCCTCTCTGAAATCAATAATATATCCTATATAATAAAAAGCCTAATATGCAAATCCACTGAATGGCAGAATGACCGGTCGCTATGAGGTGCACTGACCACTAGGGGGCAGACACTCAATGCAGGAGCTGCCTCCAACCCACAGGCCCCAGGCCAGCCAAAGCAGGTGCCAGCTGGTCCCCCCCCCCCCCCCCCGCCCATCACCTCACCAGTCGCCCCACAGAGGGAGGCAACCAGCAACAATGGGGGGTGGGGCTGGCGAGCAGGTGGCACCAGGCTGGCCAAGGCGGGTGCCAGAGGGGGCCTCCCTGATCGCCCCATAGATTGGCCCTGATCGCTGGCCAGGCCTAGGGACCCCACCCGTGCACGAATTTCATGCACTGGGCCTCTATATATATATGAAAACGAGTTCGAATCCTGTCCTACCTCTCACTGGCAAGTTGTGCAACCTGTCAGAACCTTAGTTTTTTCATTTCACCTGCAAAATGGGGATAATTCCCCCAGCTCCTGTTGTTGGGAAGATTAAATGAGATCATCTATGTCAAGTATCTGACCCTCCTAGGAGCTCGCATCTCCAAGAAGTCCAGGGCCCTAAACAGGCCAGTCGCTCTGGGAAGAAGCTGCCTGCCCCTTCCACCCTCTTCCTCTACATCCTGCCCACCCCCTGCTCCGCCCCTCCTTCCCTGTGGGCTCCGCCCCTCCTTCCCTGTGGGCTCCGCCCCTCCTTCCCTGTGGGCTCCGCCCCTCCTTCCCTGTGGGCTCCGCCCCTCCTTCCCTGTGGGCTCCGCCCCTCCTTCCCTGTGGGCTCCGCCCCTCCTTCCCTGTGGGCTCTGCTTGCGCATGAAGTCCCCACGACAATGATGGCAGCAAGCATCGCTGAGCACTCTGCAGGAGCCTGTCTCCCTCAGGCCTCACGGCAGGCCGCCTTCACAGGTGTCCTATGTTGAAGCAGCTGCCCAAGGTCACACAGCGGTCAGCCTGGGGTGGGGCCCACATGTGCACCGAGGCCTGCCGGGCCCCGACGCTATGCTCTTCATTACCTCCTCGCTTCCTCTGCTGCCGTGGAGAGAACACGTCCCGAGGTCCGGACCCCAGCCTCAGCTCTGCCCGTGGTTAGCTGTGCGACCTGGCGGGTCTCTCTCCTGCAGAGCGTCCGTTTCCCCACCTGTCACAGGGGGCGGTCCCTAAGGGCCTCTGGCGCTGAGGTTCCCTACTGAGCTGGAGTAAAGGGGAAGTTTGGTTCTTCACCCCAAAGGTGATGACAGTGTCAGAGGACTGACAGCCGGGCCATGGGCACCTGCCCAGGGGCCTCCCCACCTCTCCTGTCTCTGCCTGTGCTGTCACTGCTGCCTGACAGGGACAGGCCCCACATAACCTCGATGGGTGGGGATCTCTGATCTGAGCTGGATGTAAACCTCTCACACTCATGCTCTCCCTCTTCCTCACTCACTCCAGCTCCCCAGGGCGTCTGTATCAAAGTGCTTTACCCTATGTCTCCCAGGGCAGGCTGCCAGGAGGCGCAGGAGACCCTGGGACAGGCCCCAGCTAGGGACAGAGACATCTTAGGCGGCTTCCCCAGGTGCCTACCCAGCCCTACCCAGGCAGGGTCTCTGCAGGGAGGTGTCAGCAGGAGGTAATAATGAAGGGGCGGGGGGGTGGGCAGGGAGCTGGTCCCTGATCTTTCAAATAAAGAACATCGTGCTCAGCCCCCACCAGCGGATGCCTGATGTTGAACCAGAAGATGAGTCCAGTGTGGTCCCAAAGAAGCTTCTCAGTCTGCCCGTGAGATGCAGGAAGAGAAAAAACTCCGGCCCTCTCTCACCACCCCCCAAAACCCCCTCCCCCGCTGTTACCAATCCCCCCCCGCCCCCCCCCCCCCACCCAGCCCAGTTTTCATTCATCCAATGGGGACAGCAGAACCCACCTATCTACTACCTCACTGTGATGGCGACCGGGCACATGCAAAAAGCTTGCCTGGGTCTCTGTGCACAGGAGGGCACAACCCATCATCACCATCTGTCCTTTCTCCCCCGCTGTCCCTCGAGGAGGCTCAAGCGCCTAATCTCTAACGCTCACTCAGCATGTCCACCTCTCAGGGCGGATGTAAACGTTAAGTAGCAAGCGTAATGCAGTGCCTCCGGAATCTCAGTCTGCATCTGTGAAAGAGCTAATACTGCTCACTCCTCCAGGCGACCAAGGGCACCACAGAGACGGGCATGGGGCTTATGTGGCATGTAGCATATGCCTGGCGCTCACAAGGGGCCTCAATACACGAGCCCCAGCTCTCCCGCCACGCTGAGGCCTGGAGTTCTGTGTTCGGTGCATCGCAGGATTTGCCGCTGGGAGCGGGCAGGGGTCATGTCCAGGCACACAGGGCCACCACGGATGGCAGCCAGCTGTCCTCCCAGGAGCTCGGGGACAGACATCTGGGCAGCGCCGTCCTTCTTAGCCACCGAGCGCTATTATTGCACAGGGACCACGTGGGTCGAGCCCTTTCTCTTCTGGCTAAACGGTTGTTGGCCGTTGAGCAGGAGAGGTGAGAGGGCTGTAGATCTCCCAAGGCCTCCCGTGGGGTGGCTGCAACAGTAGCTGCTCAGATTCATCGGGAGGGCCCACTCCCAGCAGATAAGCAGGCCGATATGTCTCCGTCAGAGACTCCCGCTCAAGGGCAGCACCATAAATCCTGGGGTGGGAGCAAACGAGCCAGCCAGCCAGCCACTCCTTGGCGAGCATCTTCCCTCCCGGGGCCCCGTCACTCTGCACTCGGCAGCCGGGAGACTGCACGGAGCATAATCTGCAGTTCTGCGTCTGATCCATCAATAACCCCGGGAGAGGCGCCTCCCTCCCGCTCTGCGCTGGCTAAGACAACTGCCTGTTCTCACCTCCCCGGGAGCTGGGAGCTTCATTCTCCCCCTGGACCAGGGTCTCTCTGGCTTCTTGGAACAGCTGTGTGGCTGCGTGCCTGCATTCTCCCGCTTGTCAAGCCTTCCCTGCCTGGGCTCCTGAGGACAAGGAGTGCTCCCGACATCCCACGGCAGTGGGTGGGGGGAGGGTGGGAAGAGAAGGAGGGGAGCCCCAGCAGGGAGAGGCGAGCAGGATGGCGGTCGAGAGCCACAGACTCAGTCAGTTAGGCTGCTTGGCCTCAATGGTCCCATCTGCACAATGGGTCTCCATTCATTCATACAACAGATATTTACTCATCAGGCTTTGTTCTGAATGCTCTGTGTGGCCACGAACAAAATAAGTCGCTGCCCTGAGCAAGCATGCACGCTGGCGCGGGAGATCAGCAGTGTCAGGTAAACACACAGAGAGGCTAGGTGATTTCGAGCCATAATGTCTATGAAAAACATGGGGGGGGGGGGGGTGCTGGGAGAAAGAGGTACTGGGGTGAGGACACCATTTACACGGGGGTTGAGGGGAGTCGGAGGAGGTTTGAGCTCTCAGTGGTAAGGAGTAGCCACGTAAGGACGTGAAGGACAAGCGTTCCCAGCAGAGGGAACAGCAAGTGCAAAATCCCGAGGCGGGATAGAGCGTTTTGTGTTCAGGCAGAAAGGGAGCCAGTGTCGCCGGAATAGGGAAGGGGGTGGTAGGCAATGAGGCCCGCAAGGGAGGCAGAGGCTAGATCCCACGGGGCCGCAGGACGCAGACGGGCGAGGATTTTGCTCGTAATGGGAGCCACAACATGTATAGGAAGGCTCTGATGGGAGGGCGATGCCCTGGTACCCGTAACCCCGAATCAGACCCCTCTAGCTGCTTTGCGGAGAGCAAGTTGAAGGGGACAGGAGAGGAAGCACTTGGTAAGGAAGGAGGCCCCCTAATATGTGCGAATATTTAATCCAAATGAGCTGAGAAAGGAGGAGGTAGAATGAAGCTCTGAAAGGGGCAATTCAGCCAAGATGAGAAAAGAGACAAAGCCACGTCAGCCTGGCCCTCCGTACACCGGACATCGGGAATCAGATGTGAGGAAGACACGATTCCTGCCCTCAGGACGCCCCAGGCCTGTGGGGGACACCAGCAAGGAGACAATGACTCCAGGCACAGGCAGCCAGTGCTCAGTCCTACCCAGAGAGATCAGGGAGGGCTTCCCAGGGGAGGCGACTATTGGCCAGCATTTATAGGAAGAGGGCGTTAGGACTGACAACACACAATAAGGGAACCGCAGACATAGTTAGACCCAAGGCCACGCAGAAGGACCGCGGCCTGGACTCAAGTCCCGCCTCCCTACCTGAAGAGGCCCAGGCTGGGTGACCGCCAGCATCAACGGCCAGATTCCAGCCCCCGCCTTTGAGTTTTCCGACGGAGGCCCCAGACGTGGTGGAGCAGAGAGAAGTCACCCCTGCTGTGCCCTGACCCAGCTCCTGGCCCGCGGGCTGTGTGACATAATAAAGGTCGTCTTCCATCCCTCTGTGTTGGTGCCATTTGTTACACAGGCAGAGTAACTAGAACAGCTCCCCATTGTCTGCCCTTGTTATGAAGTTCAAGTTCTCGAAAATGCCTTGGCAGGCCCCCTCGCCCTGCCCTGCCAGTCATCTGGGCTTCTGTCTTCCCTCCTCTCCTCGCACGGCCTTTGCTTCTGCTGGGTTGAAACACCGTGACTTCCGGACCAGGGCACGCTCCCTCGCTTCACATTGCTCTGCCCTTCGCCCTCCTCCACACCCCCCAACCACTCCATCTCCGAGTCTCACGGAGACCCCACTTCCTCCGGGCAGTCCCTTGTGAAGCCTGTGATGTGCCTCGGAGACTATCCCTCCATCCCGCAACACGGCAGTTACCCCTCACCCCACGGCCGGTGCCTGTCCTCCTGCCTGTTCCCTCACTCAACCGGGACCCCTGTGAGGGCAACAGCTTGGTTCCTTTTGCTGCGTTGCCCCCAGCACGATGCCTGGTCCAGGTGAAGAAATGCACGCCGGCGTGTAAGAAGGAGATCTTCCTCACCGAGAGGGACCACGCACACACGGGCGTCTCCTGAGCCCCTCCTATGCCCCAAGCACTGCTGGGTGCAGAGAACACCCATCTACCTCCCAAGTCTGGTGAGTGCTCTCAACCAGCAGGAAGCCAGGACGAGGCAGCCAGAAGGACAGCTCCCTCCAGGGGCCCTGAAATGTAGACAGGATCCCGATATGTGGACAGGGAAGGGCACGGAGCAGTCGGGGAAACACAAGGAACTGTCGAGATAAGTCCCTGGCGGTGCTGCTCGACGTGCTGCAGGTCCAGGGACCCCACGCTGAGTAGCTCTGGGTTCTATAGGACCCAGAAATGATTCAGGAAAGATGGATTTCAAAAGGGAGAAGCCAACCCGTGTGCCAGCATCTGGTCACTGAGAGCACGCAGATGGCAGCTGCTCGGAGCAGGGGCTGAGGACCAGCCCCGGGCGGAGCTGGAGTCTAAGAGACAGAGTAGCCCGACAAAACGCCTCCCCAGAGGCCACAGGGCCCCCCACCAAGACACAGCGCCCCTGTCCTCACTGGCCCCTGGTCCCGGGGCCTCCCTCACCTCAGGCTGGTGCAATGGCTCCTCCCCGGTTTGCAGTTACAGACCCTTTGAGATGGTCAGAGCTGTGGACCCTCCTTGGAAATATTCCCACGGACACATGCACTGACACTCTGACCTAAGATTCCAGAAGCTTCCAGAATTACACCAGTCCCCCTTCCCCCCCCCCCCCCCCCCCCGCGAAGTACTAGAATACTAAGCAGCCCCTTGGACAATGTGTGGGAGACCCCCATTCCAGGGCCACTAAAATCAGGTGGTGGGAGGGATGGCAAGGCACCAGGAGAAAGGTTGCAGGCCTGTGGGGGCTGGGCAAGCAGAGGAAGGGGGACTTTTCCAAGTTTGCCTGAAGGCAGGGCGGAAGCTGGGAGAGGTAAGCGGAGCCCTGATGGAAGAGTTCAGGATCCTGGGCTGGAGGATTGAGCCTTGGGGAGGGGAAGAGGCCTGTAAGGCGGAGGCAGGCCCAGGGGAGGGCAGGGGGCTGGCGGGTCCCAGGGGAGAGCCCTGGGTGCCGGGCAGAGGAGCAGAGCCCAAGTGCCTCTTGCCTCAGTCTTCCCACCTGTGGAATGGGAAGATGCTCCTCCTGCCCCCTTTCCTCCCCAGGGGATCCAGCGAGGAGGCTGAGATGAAGCCCACCTCGCCGGGCCCGGGCGGAGGAGCGCTGGATTAACACGAGGGTTATGCTCAGAAAGGAGCTGACACACAGAAGCACCCAGGCTTCCGGGGAGAGAGCTAACAGGAGAGAGTGATAACGCCGGTCAAGGAGGAGCGAGAGCAGCCAGTGGGTTTGCAGAGATGGGAGGGGAAGGCAGCTGCGACGACAGAGGGTTTGGGGAGGAATTGGGGCTGCCCCTGATGCCTCCATCGGGCCTCTGAGCCGGAAATCAGGCCCTTCTCGGGGACAGGCCTTTGGGGCGTATGAAAGTGGAGGGGAAGCTAAGACAAGGAGGTAATTGGCAAATTGGGCATCTCTGACTGGTTCCTGTCCCCTTGAGGACATCCCAGTAGGATTAGGGGGAGGCAGACCCAGCCCTGCCCCCTATTGTTGACCCTGGGGCACCCAGTTCCTGAGTATCAGAGACAGGAGGGCGCTCTGTGGGTGCTCACAACGTGCCGGCACCCACGTGGCTCTCTGCCTCTGCAGACTTGGAGCGCGGATCCAAGGCCTCCATGCAACTCTGCCCGCGTACAGACGAGGAAACCGAGGCACCGGGAAGTCAGCGTCCATCTGAGTCTAGAGTTTGTGTTCTCGGCCTCTAGTTCGTTACTCTGGCTCCAGAGGAAATGGTTGGGGCCCGAAGGGAGAACCTGGAGTGTTCAGACCTCTGCAGGGATCCCTCCCCAGGGCTCCTGGAGTAGGCAGCTCTCTGACGAGGCCCCGGAAGGATGAGGGGGCTGGAGTGGGAGCCAGCTGGTGGGGTCGGGGCGTGCAGAGGGCATGGCAGGCAGCAGACAGGGCAGCTGAGCTAGGCTGAGAGTAGATGAGAGGCAATTAACCATTTGTAACAGCTGTAACTTACTGGGAGCCTTCTACAAGATGGAAGGTCAAATCCACACAACGCACCCACACACCTCTATGAAAAGGACTCATTATCCCTTTGTGGCAGGCACTCAGAGAGGCTAAGTGACTTGCCTCTGGTCACACAGCTCGAGCCCCAAATAGAACAAAGGTGTGTCAGCCTCCAGCACCTGCTCCACCCACCGTCTACACTGCCTCTCCAAGCACCTACGTACTAGTAAGATCCTGCCCAGATGTGGGGAGATGGGTTTAGGTAGGAGGCAGATGGAGATCACCGGGGAAGCATCCCCCTGCCGTCTGACTTCCCACAGGAAGGGGAGGAGAGCCGCTCTGACCTCCAGGAGCAAGGTCGCTGCGCCTGGGGAAAGGCCCCTCGAGCAGGGGCCCCGGAGAGCAGGGAAGCCCCTGCCTGCGGCCCCGGAGGGCTGCCTGCTTTGCTGCCCATCAATCAGCAGGCCTCTCGGGGTCGCTGGCCTCTCTATGCCCACAAATGCCTGGCGGCACTGCCTCTGCCTCACATGTTAATTTTTCAATCTGGTAAAAGCTCTTTGTCTCCCAGCCGCCTCTCTGCCCTGCGGAGAACGCACATCCTGAATCCTGACTCTCGGGGAAACAAACGCTGTTAAAAAGCCAGCAGCCTTCAAGTGAGGCTCGAGGCACAGGGCACATGTGTCAGGATCCTGAGCACAGCCCTCCCTCGCCCACCAGCATGTCACTGAGTGTCCTCTCAACCCTCCCCCAGATCTGCCCGCGGTCACCCTGCATGACCGCCCCTTCTGGCGACGCTGGCATCTCTGAGCTGTACCCTGGCCACCCTGCCTCTGTTATCATCCCTATTACACCAGCTTCATTCATTCATGCATTTGCTACTTGGTTCACCCAACACCTACCATGTGCCAGGACCTACTACCGTGTTTCCCCGAAAATAAAACATCCTCCGAAAATAAGACCTACTTACAGGTTTCCTTCTGAGTGAAATATAAGGCATCCCCCCGAAAATAAGGCCCCCAGGCTCTGTCACCGCGCTAAAGACATGAAGACATTTCTTCACGAAAGAAAAATAGATCAGATAATGATTCCCGCAGGAATGACGGCCTATCTCCAGACTCTTGATATTGCAATAAACAAGCCATTCAAAGACAATTTGCGCATGGAAATTAATGACTACATTGAAAATAGAATGGAGAGAAATCAGAGTGGAAACTTTGTGAAACCTAAACTGCAAGAAGTTGTGACTTGGGTGAAGAATTCATGGGAGAAAATCACTGACAGTTGCATTGCAAATGCACTGCGAGCAGGCTACCTTGACAAGAAGTACTCATTTAAAGACAGTGCTATTGCTAAACATGAGAGATTTGGTCCACTGATTCTGAAAGAAATGGAGTCACAAGAAATTCACCAGGAAATTCAGGAATTGGATTGTTATGATGATGTTCCAGAAGATGATGACATGATTGACATTGAATAAATGAGTAAATTCTTGATACTGTAGGATTCACAGTTTGTCTGGTTTGTGTTGACAACTACTGTACTACCGTACCGTATACAGGTAATAAATTTCCTTTATTTTCATTTAACAATAAATGTGTACCGTATTCTTCTTCATGGAAAAATAAGACATCCCCTGAAAATAAGACCTAGCGTGTCTTTGGGGGCAAAAATTAATATAAGACACTGTCTTATTTTCGGGGAAACAGGGTATGTGCCAACAGCTGTGCTAGGCCCAGCATACCAGAGTGAAAGACATAGTTCCTGCTCTGGAGGAGCTCGCAGTGCAGCAGGGACACCATGGGAGTCAACAGATCTGAGCCGTTTCAGAAAAGCGTGGTGGAGGTTAGGGTACGGTAAGCCAGTGCTGTAGGAAAGGGGTCATCAGAAGCCATCACTGAACAGGGAGGGAGGGATGAGTGTAGTCTGAAAGGATGAATAAGAGGGAGCCACCTGGACTTTCCCTTTCCCTACTTCCCATTTTTTGAAATTTCACTTAGCGGACAAGGCCCAGCTTAAAAATTCCTCTTTGATTTCCTTAACCTAAACCAGGCTTGTGTTTTCCCCACTTCCCCACAATATAAGCCTTTATTCTTTTTTTAAAAAAATGTTGTTATTGCTTTTTAGAGAGAGAGGAAGGGAGAAGAATACAGAGATAGAAACATCATCAGTTGGCTGCCTCATGCATGCCACTACTGGGGATCGGGCCCACAACCTGGGCATGTGCCCTGACCGGGAGTCGAACCAGTGACCTCGTGGTTCATGGGTCGATGCTCAACCACTGAGCCACACTGGCCAGGCCATGCTCCTATTCTTATTAGAGTTCAGGAAGTGGTGCTTGCCAGGCCCTTGCCTGTGGTCATACTGCCTGCAGAGCCCACTGCTCAGGACAGCCATTCCCAGGATGGTCGGTGACCACAGCGCCCTCTGGAGGTGTCCGGTGCACGGCCTGTACAACAGAACATGGCAGCACTGGGGCCCCGAGTGATTTATCTTGTGTGGCTTGTCAGCTCCCCAGCATTCCCACAGCAGAACATCAGGTCAGTCCTCACTTTCGCCACTCGGCTGCCCACCCACCACTCTGTTCCACACCACCTATGAGGCCCCTCTCCTTTCTTCCTCTATACCCTGCCTCGGCTGTCGATGGTTTTTGCTGACATGGCCTACCATGTTTAAACCCATGACAGCCATAGTCCCGCCCAGCCCGTGTGCTTGGGAGTCTCCTTCGAGCCTGCGCTGAAGAAATATGTTAATCCATGAAATCAGGGTTGTGTCTGTGGACTGTAAATGGAAAAGAGAAGCAGCATCATTGATCATCCTCTACATGCCAACCACCATGCTGAATGCTTTCCACAACCACATACAGATTATTGTAAGAACACTAGAGGCCCCACGCGCGATTGAAATTGTGCGAGGAGGCACCCCACCTCCCGCAGTGGGAGGAGGCACCTTGCGGGGGGCTGGGACCCATGCCTGACTCGCAGTGTCCCCCATCCCCCCTGCCTCTATCTCCATCTCCGTCTCCGTCTCCGTTCTGGGCCTCACCTGCACGCTCAGCCTCCTCCTGTCTGGTAGTGACCCGTTATGGAGTCCTGGCCTAATTTGCATATTACCTCTCTCTCCCTCTCTCTCTCTCTCTCTCTCTCTCTCTCTCTCTCTCTCTCTCTCTATATATATATATATATATATATATATATATATATATATATATATATATATATATATGACTTCTATTTCAGTGGGCAAGACTGGAGGCACTTATTGAATGCACATGTCGACTACATATAGGGTTTCCCCCAAAATGTTTATACACTTTAACAGCTGATAACATACTTAATTTTCACTCCTTTTTAGGTTAACTGATTTGAAGTAATGGGTGAAGCCAGACTAAGCTTTGAACAAAGAAAATTTATCCTGAAGTGCCACGAGACTTTTTTTTTTTATGGCACAAAAATGGCAACAGTCGATGAATCGAGGGTGCACAAATGTTGAATGAAATGATTCTTGATGATTGTGATTCCATTGCTTTGTGTTATCAGCAGTGCCTGGACCAGAACGGTCATCAGTTTAAAAACAGGCATTGACCCCAAAAAAGTATTCATTTCTGTAGATTCTTTTAAATTTTGAAAATGTACTGTATGTTAATAAACACTGACTTTATAATCAATCTAAGTGTGTATACATTTTTCGGGGACACCTGTATATGTATCTACACATGTAAAACATCCTATGCGCCATCTTCTCCCTCAATAAAGCTCCCTCTGTAGGTAGTGTCCCATGGTTTATAGCAGTGGTCGGCAAACTGCGGCTCTCGAGCCACATGCGGCTCTTTGGCCCCTGGAGTGTGGCTCTTCACAAAATACCACGTGCGGGCGCGCACGTACAGTGCGATTGAAACTTCGTGGCCCATGCGCAGAAGTCGGTTTTCGGCTCTCAAAAGAAATTTCAGTCGTTGTACTGTTGATATTTGGCTCTGTTGACTAATGCGTTTGCTGACCACTGGTCTATAGTGATGAATAGGAGTGTGAACAGGACCAGACAAATGTGGGTTTGAGCCCGTCCTCCTAAGAAGAACCTGCGCCAGTCATTTAACCTTCCTAGAGCTCAGTGTCCCCATCAATGCAACGGGGTAACTCCAGGGCCCCTGAAGGCTGGAAGGGTTGCCTGGGTTACCCGTGCTATGAGTTCCACATGGTGCCTGTCGCACATTAAGCAATATATACTAGCTACTCAGATTATTATTATTTTTTAAATGTTCCTATTTTTATTTTATTTTCTAATATATTTTATTGATTTCAGAGAGGAAGGGAGAGGGAGAGAGAGATAGAAATATCACTGATGAGAAAGAATCATTGATCGGCTGCCTTCTGCACGCCTCCCACTGGGGATCGAGCCCGCAACCTGGGCATGTGCCCTTGACTGGAATTGAACCCAGGACCCTTAGTCTGAAGGCTGATGCTCTATCCACTGAGCCAAACCAGCTAGGGTGCTACTCAGATTATTACCATCATTATTCAGACACTAGAGGCCCAATGCATGAAATTCGTGCAAGAGTAGGCCTTCCTCCCTCCAGCTGCCAGCACCGGCTTCCCTCTGGCACCCGGCACCCAGGCAGCCCCAGCTTCGTCCGGAAGGTCTTCGGGAAGGTCTTTCGGAAGGACATCCAGCCTAATTAGCATATTACGCTTTTATTATTATAGATGGGCTTCTCTTCCTGTTGGAGTTTCCACATCAGCTCGGTGTATATTTGAGTGGTGAGCGTGAGTGATGGCAGGAGCTGCAGCAGCCCCATCCTCACGCCCATGCTCTTGGATCCCAGCAACCTGGCCGGCGGGAGTCCGTGCGGGCCTGCCAGCTCCCCTGGAAGGCCCTAGCTGGGACACTGGTTCTGCCAGATCCACTTTGCATGGAGCCACTGCCACAGCACCCAGGGAGGCAGAGGAAGCGGGAGTATTCACACAGCTCCCGCAAGGGTGCCACGAGGCTGAACAGATGATGTTTTCCAAGCTGTTTGAGACGATCAGGTGAAATTCCCTATGTAAATATGATTCCCTAATGGCTTCAGGCGGCAAGGGAGATGCCATTCAACTGACTATTTAACAAAGCTGTTTAAAGAGGAAAACTGTGGGGATCATGTTTTATGCATTAGCTGTGAAAAATTCTCTTTAAAATCTGTCTCCGTCGTCTGAGCGCCAGAGTTCCGATAAAGGGCCAGGTTTTCTGGTGTGTGTTTTACAAGCCTACAAACACACTCACGCACACTCACAGCCTTCGCGGCTTTCCCCCGGCCCCACCCCCACCCCTGGTCAACTCTTCAAGAGAGGCATTTAATCCTCCCCCATCCCCAAGATGTTCTGAGGCGAGCAGGCAATACCATTTTTCATGTGCGCGTTAATAATTCAAACTTCACACCAAGTTTTCAAACTGGATTGGCTTCCCAGGCTGATGTGGAAATGTCTGGGTCAAATATACTTTAAAGAAAAATCCCTTTAATTAGTTTCGTTTGAACATGACAGAAAGGCCCAGCTCGACTGCAAGGCAGTTTATTGCCGTCTTGACATTGCTTCCATGTTTATCGGTTAAATGATTCTATTGCGTCCGAGATAGGACATCTCGGCTCCAGAGGCCCTCGGAGGCTTGTGCATTTGCTCTTTCTCCCCTTGCCCGCTTCGTAGCACTGGGCCTCGTTCGCTCTGCTTTGAAGCAGGGAGCAGCCTGGCCTGGAGATCAAAGTCGTTTGGCCAAGGTCGCAGAACCAAGGGGAGCCAGAGTCAGTTTCAGAACTCTCGTCTCCCTGTGTGATCGCAGCACGTTGCTCCATCACCCCAGCCTGAGTTTCCTCACCTCTGAAATGGGAATGATGATAGAGTTAACGTGAGGATAAAATGTGGTCATGAATGTTAAGTGGCCGGTGCTCAGTAAATGCTTGATAAACTTGAGCTATGATCATGATGATCATTCCTCTTAGTCTCCTCCCAAGTTGTTTTTTCTCTCCATCCCTGGAGTTCTTGCATTAAAACCCTCTTCTGACGCCATGATGTGGAAGAAACCCGACTGCTCTCTTAAAGGAACAGACAAGGTTTCAACAGACTTATCCTCTAACCCAGTTCTTGTCAAGATTCAATGCGCACGCAAATCCCATGAAGATCTTGCTGAGTGCCAATGCTGGTTTTCAGCAGGTGCTGGGTAGGGCCGGAGATTCTGCATGTCTAACAGGCTCCCAGGTGATGCTAATGTGCCGGTCTATGGACCACATTTTGAGTAGCAAAGAGTAGCCCACAGGGGTAACCATTTATTCCTAGAAAATGTACATGGTGGAGAGGAAGGTGGAGGAAAGAGGGAGTACTGGTCTTTTTCCTCTTCCTCTTCCCTCTTTCCCTTCCTCTCTCTTATCTCTCTCCCTCCTTCCCTTCCCCCTTCCTGCTCCCTTCCCTCCATCTCTTCCTTCCTCTCTTGCCTTTTAGGGTTGCTTTGATATCAGACCTTCACAGGCTGGGCCTCCAGTGGGGAAAATGGAGAACTGAGAACCAGTCTAAGCCAGAAGAATTCAGCCAGTCAAGCCAGGCCTCCTTCCTTCATCTTTCAACGGCAGGAATTGAGACATTGTGGCCCGACGCTGCACGCAGAAGTGCCAAGACACGAAACACCCTCCTGTCACCAAAAGCATTTGTGCAGCGAAAGAGGTCCTGATGGCTGGGAGGCTCTGGGGCAGGTGTCTGCATCGCCCTCCTTCAGAAGCTGGGGCCCAGTAGCGAGATAAAGCCGCTGCAGAGGGAGGTCACCGCTGTTGTAATTTCCATAGCCACTGTTCTCACCTGATCACGAGGTCAGGGGTTTGCAGCCTGTTCCCAGGGACCCTGAGGGGGGCCAGAGGAGGAGAAGAGTCACAGCAACATGGACGCAGACTGCTCTGGGGACAGGCAGGCCGTGGGCTCCATCCGGGCTCTCCATCTCTTCGAGGCTGAGCCTGGACCTCCTGAGCCCGCCTCCTCATCTGTGACGGACAGGACGAGCACTTCCCTCACAGGGATGCGGGAAGGGTGAGGCAGACCTGTGTGCCCAGCGCCGTGCCTGGCGCGTCCTTCTCTCCCCAGGTCTGTGCTCTCCCTCTTCCCCGTCCGTCCAGGGAGCCGCGATTGAGTCTGCAAGTGACAAGGTGAACAGCATTGAATCACAGGGGTGGGTTGGTTCTTCTGTTTATTTCCCATCACAAGCCTATCCTATCTAATAAAAGAGTAATATGCAAATTAACCATCACTCCAACACACAAGATGGCTGCCCCCATGTGGTCAAAGATGGTTGCCCTCCTGTGGACACAAGATGGCCACCACAAGATGGCCAGGAGGGGAGGGCAGTTGGGAGGGACTAGGCCTGCAAGGGAGGGCAGTTGGGGGCAAACAGGCTGGTAGGGGAGCAGTTAGGCATCAATCAGGCTGTCAGGGGAGTGGTTAGGGGGTGATTAGGCTGGCAGGCAGAAACGGTTAGAGGCAATCAGGAAGACAGGCAGGCGAGCAGTCCTGGATTGTGAGAGGGATGTCCGACTGCTTGTTTAGGCCTGATCCTACCGGGCAGTCGGACATCCCTCGAGGGGTCCCAGATTGGAGAGGGTGCAGGCTGGGCTGAGGGACACACACCCCCATGCATGAATTTCGTGCACCGGGCCTCTAGTCTACTCCATAATTCAATTCACTGAGCCCTGGCTTAACCTAACCTCATTCTAAAGGCTCTGCTGCCCAATGGGAAGGACAGAAAAATAAAGCTGGATAAGCCTCCGTTCCTGCTCTCAGGGAACTTCCTGTCCCTGCAGGAGGAAGCCAGAGCCCTGCTCCCCAGAGGGGCAAAGGGAGCTGGTGCCAAACACGAGAACAATGGCCACAGGGCAGGAGACCAGCTGTGGGGACGGTAAGGACTAAAACTCATCTCCATTCGCTTTAGAAAAGGGTTAAAACTCCCAACTTTTTATTAAGGGAGGAAGCAAAAACAGGGATTCTGACTAGTGTCTGAGGAAAAGG
Source organism: Plecotus auritus (assembly GCF_963455305.1). Classification (NCBI taxonomy): domain Eukaryota; kingdom Metazoa; phylum Chordata; class Mammalia; order Chiroptera; family Vespertilionidae; genus Plecotus; species Plecotus auritus. The sequence continues at coordinate 13,481,592 of NC_137774.1, forward strand.
CCAAGGCATCCAAGATATCTGAGCATGCCCCTGGAAATGCACTCCCCACGTGACAACTCTGAGGTCAGGTATGTTGCGATCAACGCCGTAACGAAGGCACCCAAATAGCCCAGTTTTTTGGTGACCATCACAATTTCAAATAGGCCACATCTACTGTCTCCTTAGGTACATTTGCTCTTGCCAGACCAAGTGTCCTGATTTGGGGCTGGGAAAATGCAGTTGCCATAATGATCATACATAATCACCCCCCGCTCCTCACCCCCCGCCCCCCCGCGCCCTGGCTGCCTTGGTTTGGAGCTCCCGGCACAGTGCAGCAGAACCGACAGCATACCAGTCTTGCCTGTGTCTAAGCCGAATTCTCCTGGAAGGCTGGACCTGTACCTTTTATCAGTGGAGGCTCTGTGCCTAGGGACTGGGACACAGTGGCTGTGTTTTAGATCAAGAAATAACGAAATAACCAAAGGCCCACTGTATTTGGCATTGGTGAATGGCCTAATAAAGGGAGAAAGGGAGAAGGCAGGCAGGGAAGGAGGAAGGGATTAAAGAGAATGGGAGAGGAATGGATCCTTCCACCTGGGAGGAAGCGACCCTTTGAAGAGGTAGGGGTTGTGTCAGCTTGTGATGGTAATAAAGCCTGACTTATTCTGGCAAGTTCGCAAACCTCTGCCTTTCTCCTCCACCCCGATGTCTCCCCCCCCACTCCCCGTTAATGATCAAGGTGATCATGATAGCAATGCTGTTCTCTGTGAGTCTGGGGAAGCCAGCACCGCTGGAGGGAAAAGGCATTTGGAGCCACCTGCAGCTCTCAGACCACACGCAAAGCCTGGGGGTGCTAGGAGATTGGTGTAGCAGAGAGGGCAGGCAAGAGCTAGGATCCTGTTGCAAACCCAGCGCTGTGCCCTCCGCAACTCTCAGCAAGTCACAACCCACTCCTCCTACCCGAGCCTTGGTTTTCCCATCTGTAAAACGGGCAGTTGCAATGTGATCAGCGGGTTTCAAACTCTGTTACCCGCCGTTGTAAGCGTTCCGCAGAGATGGCTGGAAAGAAGAGACTGAAGAAGGGAGAGGCCCAGCCCCACTTTGGTCAGAACAGCTCAGCTTTTACCTATAGATAGACTGGAACGCGGCATAAACTTTCCCTTTGAAGAAAGGGTTTTGAGGTTAAAAATAAACTGAGAATTAATGGATTGGATGGCCTCTGAGGTTTCTCTCAGCTTTGACATTCTACTTCCCGTCCTTGAATCTATTTCTCGAGTCCCTTCTGCAAGGTAGGCACAATGTTGGCCAGGAGGGCCGGGCTGGTGAGCAAGCCCCCCCTGCACCTGAGGTGGGACCCAGGCAAGCCATGCGTGGTAGCCACCTTAAAGCAACAGCTGCAAGTACTTGGAGACAGGAGCCCGATCCTAAGGGCTCTCACTTGATCCAGGCAGGATGGTACCCAAACCACTTCCAGGAAATGATACACGGGAAAGAGGTTAGAAGACACATGAAGAGGACGAGCTTAGAGACCAAAATGTGGAAATGCCCTGACCTCCATCTCTCATCCCCCAGGACCCAGCTCCATGGGCAAAGGGACATAAGGACATCAGGGGCCCACAACCACACAGACGCTTTCCCTGAGCTCTTTATCACTGTAATCTGAGCACTTCATCGCTTCTTATACAACAGAGAAAATGGAGGCTCAGAACAGTGGCATGACCTGCTCAAGTTCTAGCAGCTGAGTCTACCTCTGCGTCAGCCCTGCTTGCCACCTGTCAGGGGTGGGGAACCTTCTTTCTGCCAAGGGCCATTTGGATATTTATAACATCATTCGCAGGCCATACAGAATTATCAACTTAAAAACCAGCCTGTGCCAAAACCGGTTTGGCTCAGTGGATAGAGCGTCAGCCTGCGGACTGAAAGGTCCCAGGTTCGATTCCGGTCAAGGGCACGTACCTTGGTTGCGGGGCACATCCCCAGTAGGAGGTGTGCAAGAGGCAGCTGATCGATGTTTCTGTCTCATCGATGTTTCTAACTCTCTATCCCTCTTCCTTCCTCTCTGTAAAAAATCAATAAAATATATTAAAAAAAAACAAAAACCCAGCCTGCTATATTTGGTCAAACATTTCATTAACTCACCCCTAATGCCTTGGCAGGGCCAGACCAAATGATTTCTTGGGCCTTATATGGCCCACGGGCCGGACGTTCCCCACCCCTGCTGTAGAGTCAAGGCCCTTTGGAGCCTTTACGGAAGGCCATCTGCTCTCTCCTTGGCTGGGCTATGGGGTGTCAAGGGAAGGGCTTGTGTCCAGGGTGGGGGCCGCAGTGCCACTGAAGTCTCAGTGTCTCCCTGAAGCCAGCAAGGTGGCAGCAGCAGAAATCAGAAAACCTTTGCAACGAGGTGGAACTGGAGTCCCAGTCAGGCCTGCTTCCCTGTTGCCCCCTCTTGCCTGCACTACCCTTTGAAGTCTGGAGCCTTTCATCCAGGCAGGTGGCGTTCCTTACATCACACGGGCTGGTGAGTGGGGAAGAAGGTCAACCTCATCCGTGCATGGCCCATGCCGAAGCCCCCAAAGAGGATGGTTTTCAAGAGCGGCACACTGATCATCCTCCACCGGCCCCCAACAATGGTTCCAACAGCAGGAATCAAACTGACCCGAGCTCTAATTCTGGCTCCTCCGCTTATTAGCAATTGGACCACGAGTGAAGTAGTGATCCCCCTCTGAATCTCAGCGGCTTTCTCTGTAAAATAGGAACACTGATACATTACAAGCTTTTCTCACTTCAGCAGCCCATATACTAAAATAGCGTACAGGGTTATTCCCTATTTTAGGAGCAGGATGTGATTTTAATTTAGTTTTTGTCTTATTCTGTTATATAGGCTCACAGCGTAAGCATTAAATCTTTATACAAGACTTATATGGAAAATAGCAGCCCTTGCCCTATTTCTACTTCCCATTTCTGACTTCCCTAAGGAAAACACTTTTAAACAGCTTTATTGAGATATACTCTACATATTGTACAATTTTCCCATTTAATGTATACGATTCAATAGCTTTTAGTGTTGTCACAGAGTTGTACATCCATCACAACCATTAATTTTAGAGTGTTTTTATTACTCCCTCCAAAAAAACCCATATCACTTAGTCATCAACTCTGTCTCCCCTTTCCCAGCCTTAGGCAACCACTAATCTATTTTCTGTCTGTATAGATTTGCCTCTTTTGGACATTTCATAAAACTATAAGTGCAATCATACAATATATGGTCTTCTGTGACTGGCTTCTTTCATGTAACATAGTGTTTTCAAGGTTTGCCCATGTTGTAGCATATATCAGTACTTCATTGTTTTGTTTTGTTTTTTCTTAATAATATTCCATTGTATGCATTTACTACATTTCATTTATCCCTTCACTGGGTGATGAACATTGGGTTGTTTCCACATTTTGGCTATCATGAATAATGCAGTATGAACATTCATATATAAGTATTTATGTGGACATATGTTTTCATTCTCTTGAGTCTAAACATAGGAGCGGAATTGCTGGGTCACATGGTAACTCTCTGTTTAACCGTTTGAGGAGCTGCCAGACTGTTTTCAAAGCAGCCGCATTGCTTTTACAGTCCCACCAGCATGGATGAGGCTTAGGGTTGTCCTTAGAAGGTTGAGCTGAGATAATGCTTATAAAGTATTTAGGATGGTTTCTGGCAAGTACTGGGAAAAACAGAGCAGTTCTCCGTTCCCCTTTCCTTATTACCATATCAGTGTCCTGACCACCTCCAACTTTTCCTAACACTTAGCCTAAATCCTACACAGTTTCCCTCTCCAATTTATTCCACATTCCCTGAATCAAAGGCACAGTTTCCCTCTCCAATTTATTCCACATTTACACTGAGTGGCCAGATTATTATGATCTCTGAACACATAATAATCTGGCCACTCAGTGTATATCCTATATAATAAAAGGTTAATATGCAAATTGTCCCCTCGACCAGGAGTTTGACCAGCAGGCAGGCCGGCCAACAGCCCATATCCCCTCCCCCTGGCCAGGCTGGCCGGAGCCCACCCATGCATGAATTCATGCACCTGGCCTCTAATGTACATATATATATACACTGAGTGGCCAGTTTATTATGTGTTCAGAGATCATAATAATCTGGCCCCTCGGTGTATATAGTGATGGTTTCTCCAACCCAATCCACCCCATGCACCCTGGGGACATTCTAGGAGCCCCACAACGCACCCCACTTGCTCATTTTCCTGGCGTGATTGGGAGGACCAGCTCTTGGCTTAACGGTGACTATTATTTGTGTTCCTGGCATTGTGTGGGTCTGCCCTGCCCGGGAGCACGTGGAAGCCTGCATCCAAATCAAGAATCTGCTGGTTTCCTGGGTTTGCATCTTGGAACACATGTGTCCTGCCTACCATTCAGTACCTATAGGTAAGGCCCATTGAACAAGGTCTGTCTAAATATAGACTTGCAGCCCTGACTACCTAAGGCGCCTTCAAACACAATAGGAAGCTGTAAAATGCTCTAAGATAAAAGGACATGCAAGATGCAAGAAATCGGTACAAGTAAGAGAACAATGGAATGGGAGATGCATCTCAAGACAGCCTTTCCTGACTTTGGACCCCGGTACCGTTAGCTCGATGCTCACTACAGCTCAACTCAAGTCTCTCAGAATGCCTCCTTTGTAGTAATCGGGTTTCTTATGGTTGAAAGTTATAAAGACCGAGTTCAAGACAGCTTCAGCTAAAAGGGGACTTTATTGACTCATTTAATGGAAAGAGAGGTGCATCTTACATGAGGTCACCAGGTCAGCATTCTCTCTCTTGTATGAATATGTATGCCTCTGCCCTGGGCCTTCTCTGGCTGGAGACAGGCTTCTCTGTGGGCTGGGTAGGTGAGACGGAGAAGTGGGGGTAGATGCCAAGCCTCAGATATTTCTGGGCTTAAATAAATCAAGCTTATTCATCTCAGGAGGGCAGGGAAGGAGTATGCTCCCCTCCTGTTTGTATATAAAACTCCAGGAGGGGGACTCGACTAGGCCTACCTTGGGCAACAGGACTACTTCTTGGCCATTCTCTGTAGAAAGACAGATGCCAACCCTGAGGCTCAAGTAGGGTCACCATCCTGGGGTTGGCAGTCCCAACAACACCACATGGAGGGGGAGAGGGGACATTCTCCCAAGGAAAGAGGGGGGCTAGTTCCTCAAGAGAGGAATGTTGAGTAAACAAACACAACAGGGCTCCCCTACACGCTTGTTCAACCTTCTCATGACGCCCCACAGCCCTCCCAGTGCCCAGCTCCTATGACAGTCACAGTCTCAGTCTTCTTACAATGACACCTTCCTCTTACTGAACGCCCGGGAACCGCCGAGCCCCTCCCCTGGGTTTTCTCCAGCCTCCTGTGTTCGCACCCCCATTTTACAAAGAACCCACGTCTCAAAGAGGTCAAATCACTTGCCCAAGGTCACACAGCTAGATAGGGGCTGAGCTGAGATTCAGGCGCTAAAGCAAAATCGCACGCTCTTTGCTTTGTTCCTTCTCCTTCGTGGAAACCCCGCAGCCAGCTGGCATCCCTGCTCTCTCTGCCTGCACAGTTGTCTTCTCTCCGCTTCCTGACAATGACTGAAGGCTTCTGAAGAAGGCTCGCTGCCTCTCTCTGTTCCCCATCATCCTTGGGCAGCCTGGCTCCCTCCAGAGGAGGCTGGGACATTCATTATGAGGCTAACAAGCTCAAGCGTCTGTCACTCAGTCACAGCCCCTGAGTCAGCTTTGAAGGCTGAGCGGCGGGGCTGTCTCCTGCGGAACAGGAGTGGTGGGGGGCTGCGGCGGTGAGGCAGAGCCTGGGTGCAGGTGCAGCCGCAGCCGCACTCGGGCAGAGGTGTCCCATCCTGAGTGTCTGCAGCAACTGGTAACCATCTCCTTGGGCTCGAGGCTGACAAAATGACAGCCTGGGAGTCAGAGACTACAGTTTCTATTTCCAGGTTTCAACAGGCAATAAAGCACGTGGGTTCTGAGCCAGGCTGCTGGGGTTTGAATCCTAACTCTCCCACTTACGGTCTCTATGAGCTTGGGGAAGTTATTTAACTTCCACTGTGCCTCAGTTTCCTCGTCTAGGTGTTGTCGCAAGAAAAGAGTAGGATAACACAAATGCCTGCTGTTGCTATTCCAGTGTCCCGTGGCCGAGGGGACAAGCAAGGAAGAGGAGGGATGACAACCTCTTAGGCTCCAGGGAAGAATGACTAGGTCTAGCTCCTCCCAGGAGCAGCTGTGACATATTAGCTAGCACCCCAGCTCTGGCTCCAAGATGTCCTGTGACCGTGGACCGTTCACTTCATCCCGAAGAGCTGCAGTTTTCTTATCTGCAGAGCAAACGGAATAACACCCGCCCTCTGTGTGGGTTATAGCGGCGGCAGAATCCTGGGTACTCTAACGGCTGGTTAGCCTTCACAGAGATGCCCTGGTAGGAATGCCAGGAGAGTGGAAGCAGGAGGAAGGTAAGCAGGACTTTGGGGGCCTGAAGGAGGTGGGAAAGATATGACCAGGCTCTGGCATAGGGTCTGTGGGAGCTACATCTTTGTCACTCTCATCACCATCACCATCACCATCACCATCACCATCACCATCACCATCACCACCACCATCACCATCACCATCACCACCACCACCACCACCATCACCACCACCACATCATCATCATCATCATCAAGACCTTGGTACTAGATGCCTGACTGCATACAGCAATGGGTAGGACTACTGATGTGAACCCTGCACTCACCTGTGGATAAACTATTCTCTACACCAGTGGTTCTCAACAAGGGATGACTCCCCGCAACCCCCCAAATAAAAAGAACATTTAGAAATGTCTAGAGACGTCTGGTTGTCACACCTGGGAGATTCTCACAGCTAGTGAGTAAAGGCCAGGGATGCTGCCGAGCATCCTACGATGCACAGGACAGCCCCCTAACAAAGAGTTATCTGGCTCAACATGTCAATAGTGCCAAGGCTCTGAGACCCTGCTCAATAGCTACATCCTTGATACTGAACGTGTGACTAAGATCCTGCAGCACATGGGAGCTTGTTTCTCAGCCCTGCTGAATAAGAATCTGTCCACCTATTGAGGTTTGAAAAACATGATCTTAAAAAAAAATGCACAGAGTACCTAATCAGCAAAGCAAACTCTTAACCACAGAGGCCAAAGGCAGGGCATCTGAGGCTGGGAAGAACAGAAGACAGACTAACAGGGGACAGCGGAAGGATGAATGGATTGGTGGAAGGAAGATATTTTTGCGGATCATCTAGCACATGCCAGGCACCATGCTCGATTCTTTGCACAGGTATCTCTTTGATCTCCAAGACAACCCTAGGTAGTAGGTTACTGATAGAGCGACGAGGCCAAACCATGGCCTCCCTATCATATTTCTTGAAGCTTTCCAGAATCTGTCTACTACTGTCTAAACCAGGTTATATAAAGGATGTCATTTCATACTTATGCTTGCATGTAAAACCTTATTTACAGCATTTATTGTTAACATCTAGAGTTTCACAAGTAGAGGCACATCATTTTTATATGTGCAAAGATGCAATTTTATCCTTTGTTTTCTCTTAAAAGATCAATAAACATCTTGTTTTACCTTCAACAAATGTATGAATTCTCTATTATCTGCATTTGTTTCCTTTTATTAAGAGAATAGATCTGAGGTTAACAATATAATTTGGTAACGTTGACTCTTTATGGTCCAAAAGCTCAATAAATGCATCATGGAGATATAATAAAAATAATATCCATCATCTATTAAACACCTACTCTTTGCAACGTGTCTTAGATCAGTGCCTCTCATCGACCACACCTCATTCCAATTTTTCAAAAAAAAAACGAAGACAGTCTTGGGCACGGCACTAAAGTGACAGGACCAGGAATGGACACGAGACCTGCCCAGCTCCAGAGCCCAAGTTCTCTGCGCGCCCCACACTGCCTCCTAGTCAGAGTGGCCCTTGGTTTGCCCTGGGATGCCCATTGGCTCTAGGGCCAGCACTCTAAGTTCTCATGTTGCCTGACTGCCCTCATCCCATCCCTGAGGCCTGTTTTCCCAGGTCTCCTCCTGCCCTCCTCTCCCTGCCCGCCCCATCAGCAGAGCCCACCTCCCCTCTAACCTCAAGTTAGCCCTGGGTTCAGAAGTTACGACACAAGATCCTCAGTACAAAAGCTGGATGGCTGTTGACCTGAATCAGGGCTCAGCAGACTTCCCCTGTAAGGGATAATGTAATGAATATTCTAGGCTCTCTGAGATACATGGTTTTCATCGCATTTATTCAGCTTTGTTATCACAGCACCAAAGTAGTCACAGACAATATGAAAACAAATGGACATGGCTGTGTTTCAATAAAACTTTATTGACAGAAACAACAACAACAAGGGGCAAGCCAGATTTGGCCCCAAGGCTATCGTTTGCCAACCCCTGCCTTTGTGATCTCTAGGGTATCTTTACACCCTGGTGCTTATTCTGTGGCTTCTGGGTGAGAGAGTCCCCCACTAGAGGTTGAGAAATGGTGGTCTAAGCCACAGCCAGCCCACCAACAGAGCATTTCTCCTTTAATACAGTTTAAACACATCTGAAAGCAGACCTAGTATAATGAGCCTGAATGAAGCCATCGCTCAGCTTCCGCCACCATCCACACTTCGCCAATCCCGTGTCACCTATTCCCCACACACATGTTTTTCTGAAGTATTTTAAAGCAAACCCAGACATCTCATTATTTCCCCCGTAAGTACATCAACACATCTCTCTAGCAAATAAGCACTTTTAAAAAAACATAACCACACAAACATTATTATCACCCTCACAAAATGAAGGATAATTTCTCATTAGCATCTGGTACCTGGTGCGTATTTAAATTTTCCTAATTGCCTCAAAAAATGTCTTTTTACAGGTGGTTTATTTGAATCAAAATTCAGATAAGGTCTACACATTGTACTCGTAAAGAGCTTTTTAAATTTTTGAATTGGTTGTCAACATGTGAATTTTTGGATTTCACATAAGCATCAGATTTTCAACTTCTCTTGGAAAAAAAAAGAAATATTTGCCACTTGGCAGCCTCATCCCCATGGTGACAGTAGCACTAAGCAGGCAGCACACGCCAGGGTTGAGGACCTGCGCTTCCCTGGAATGGTCCCCACTGCACCCCATGCTGTCAGTCCCGCAGCGGGATCCCCGCAGGCATTAGAATTTGTGGTGCCTGCTCTAAACATCCTAGTCTCCCTCCCACCTCACACAGGAAGTCACCTGAGCGGTTCCCTGACCCATCTTTCCCTCCACACCCTCCCCGCAAACTGTCTCTTTATTATTTTTTTAATTAATATTTAAAAAAATTGATTTCAGAGAGGAAGGGAGAAAGAGAAACATCAATGATGAGAAAGAATCATTGATCAGCTGCGTCCTGCACGCCCCCCACACTGGGGATCAAGCCCACAACCCGGACATGTGCCCTGATCTGGAATTAAATCATGACCTCCTGGTTCATAGGTCAATGCCCAACCATTGAGCCACACCAGCCTGGCTCTTTATCATTCTTCTTTTTTCAAAGCAAACCTTCAGCATCTACCCAATTCCAGGAGTAATGGTGCAGTGGGGGTGGGACAGAGAGGAAGGGTTGCCCAGAATAATTGGCCAGCCCTCTAGCCCCCTGGGCGGTTCCCAGGACACTAGGGAATCCCCCTGGCCCCTGAGTTACACCCTCACCAGCTCACCTTGAGCCTAATGCACACAGACCTCAGAACTCATTCCCCCACTAGAGAGCAGGCTTGCCTTGAATTCACTGTGTGATGTCGAAGAAACCACTCACCCTTTCTGGGCCTCAGTCGCCCCTTCTATACAATGTGGGGGTTAGGGAGTTGGGTAAAGGAAGGTCAAGTTGAGTTCCTGGGTAAGACATAAATAATTTTTGAAAATATTTTTTCATTGATTTTTAGAGTGAGGAGAAGGGAGACAGATAGAGAGATAGAAACATCAATGAGAGAGGAACATCATTGATTGGCAGCCTCCTGCACAGCCCCTACTGGGGATGAGCCCACAATCTAAGCTTGTGGCCTGACTGGGAATTGAACTAGCAACCTCATGGTTACTGGGTTGACGCTCAGCCACTAAGCAACACCGGCCAGGCGACATGAATAATGTAGAGCCAACAATCTAGTGATCCTGTGATTCTATTGGTCATACATGGCCTCTCCACCCCATCACCTGGATGGCCAAGGGCAAGGGGAGGGGACAGGTGCCACCCAGGGGCTGAGCAAGAAGAGGAAACAGTCCACACCCCTACTTTCCCTCTCCGTCTTCTCAGGAAAGTGACAGCGATCTTCAGGGTGTGGGTGCATGCTGGCTCTGGATTCTCTTTCCCTCTGGGTACTGAGCAGCTCTGACCCTCCACGCCTCAAAGTGGCATATAGAGGAGATCTGCCAAGGCAGGAGGGGTCCTGAGCAATGCTAAGGCTGCCTCTGGGCCTGGGTGCATAGGTGGGGGTGAGGGCTTCCTGTAGGGCAGGGGTGGGCTCAGGGTCTGAAAAATAGGATTTGGGCAACAGCCCACCCTGGGTACTCAGCCATGCAGAGGAGTCCAGCGAAGGGAAACCAGGTGGCAGTCCCAGCCCAGTGGGGGAGTCAAACACGTAAACAAGCCATTATAGTGCAACTAGAGGCCCGGTGCACAAATTCGTGTGCCAGTGGGGTCCCTCGGCCTGGCCTGCAGGATCGGGCCGAAACCAGCTCTCTGACATCCCCTGAGGGGTCCTAGATTGTGAGAGGGCACAGGCCAGGCCAAGGGACCCCACTGGTGCACAATCGGAGGGACACAGAAGGTTAGCCAACCGGGGAGGGATTGTGGGAGGGCTCCAGGGCATGTCCAGTCCGACTCACTCAGTCTGGATTGGCCAGACCCCAGCAGCGAGCTAACCTACAGGTCGGAGCGTCTGCCCCCTGGTGGTCAGTGCACTTCATAGTGAGCGGTTGAGTGGCCTTAGCATATCATTAGCATATTACGTTTTGATTGGTTGACTGGCCGACTAGACACTTAGCATATTAGGCTTTTATTATATAGGATGTGATAAATGCCTGGCACCTGGGAGCACAGAGGAAATAGTCTATTTGCTTATATATGCCTCTGCCTTGTTCCAAAAACGGTTTGAAGAGGTCAGCAAAGCTAAATACAGAAAAACAAAGTGGAAATTAAGTAAACGAGTAACATAATGTAGGGAGGACAAGGCGAAAGCAAGGGTGAAGTTAATACTAAAAATATCCACACTCTTCCAAGAATTGAGCCACAGGCTGGACTCTGAGCTTCCCAGCAGTCAATGCAAAAGGAGAAATGCTCCAACTTGTACAGCTCACGGTGCTCCTTCAAATGAAGCACAGGAGGAACTCTGGAAATGCACAGCCTTCTGATGCTGGGACCTGACAATTTTCCTTCCGGGTGGTTCTCAAGAACAGGTCCTGAAGCTCCTGAGGCGTATAGGGGAGCTCTCTATGCCACACCTGTAACTTTCCTATAAATCTGAAAGTATTCCAAAATTAAAGGTTTACTTTTAGAAAAATTTAAAAGTCCACAGGTGGAGCCCAACGGACCTTAACACTCCAGGCTAGACACAGGCTGGTGCTATTCTGTTTGTAACTCCAGGGGGCGCCACTCACATCTACACATTACCTGATACGTAGGTTCTCTCAATGCCTGCTGAGCCCCGCCCATGAGGCTCACTGGATGGAGCACAGTCCCATGCACTGGTTCAATTCCTATTCAGGGACATATGCCCAGGTTTCAGGCTCAGTCCCTAGTAGGGGGCCTGCAGAAGGTAGCCCATCGATGTTTCTCTCACATCAATGTTTCTACCTCTCCCTTTCTCTCCCTTTCCCTTCCTCTCATGCTAGAAGTGCTTGTCTATAATGTGTAAAGGCTGTGGACCCTGAAATGAGGAAGTACCCAACAGACAACCCAGATGTTTTAGGAGCATTTTGAGGGATGCCAACCGACAGGCGTCAACAACTGGGCATTTTTGTCTATGTTTATTGGTTCCTGTCAATGTCATGTACCTGGGCAGTGACAAAATCACAGACCAGAATTAGGAGTAGAACTTGCAGAACACGACAAGATTTGGGAGAAGCACCGTTGTGAATAAGCAAGTGGACTTTAACTGGCTCTCTTATTGTCTTTTTCAAAACTATTAACTTTCAAGTGACCCAATAATTATTTTTCAGTAAGAATCCGACTGCTCGTGGACAGAACATTATCCAGGACATCTGACTTTAAGACTACAAGGAAAATAAGACAATGGGGAGGTAATTATAGAAAGCACGGGAAAGGTATTATGCCGAATTTTGTAACAGACTGCCTAATTTTAGTCACTCAAAATCTTATTGTTACATTCCGAATCTCCAGTTAATATCTAGACCAATTCAACAAACTACAGTCTGCATCTGCGACTGTGCCTCACAATAGATGACAGGATTCTTAATCAGGAGATGCTTCTTAGAATGAGAATGCAATCATTTTATTACAATGCTATAATGTACTGTTTAGCTACATCTTTATAAGATAAATAAATCTACCTGAGATTTTCAGCCTTCCTTTCCCCCCCAAAAAAATGTCCCTGCGTAATGGGATGAATGAGCAAAGGTCTCAATCACAACTAATGACACAACAGTAAGCTTCCCGGAAGTAGCCAGCTCCGCCTGCAGAGAGATCAGGGAAGTCTTCCCAGAGGAGGTGACTTTGGACTGAGTCCTCAAGGATCAGTAGGAGGTTGCCAGTCTGACAAGAGAGAGTGAGCAAAAGGATTTCCAGGCAGAGGGAAAGGCAGAAGCCAGTGCATCAGATACCTTCTATTTGCCCTTCAAACGCTCTCTCTCTACCCTGCTGTGGGTCCTCTAGCTGTACTGAGTTAGGCCCAGGGGATGCTGAAGATGTTAGTGCATTCCCTGTCTCAGCCAGGATGGACTTCCTGCCCGAACCTCACCTGGGATCCTCACATGCAGAGAGCGATCATTTGTCTCCAGGTCTCTTCTGTTAAGGGCACTAATCCCATCATAAGGGCCCCACCCTCATGACCTAATTACCTCTCAAAGGCCCCACCTCCTAACACCACCACACTGAGGATTAAGGCTTCATCCTATGAATGGGGAGGGGAACACACACATTCAGTTCATAGGATTGCCTTATAAACAGACCCCCATTCAGCCTGCTCACCCATGCTCTTAGTTTTATGCCAGCCTCAAGCCAAAAATCCTATCCTGACTCACTGGGAAGTCAGAGGTGAGAGGGACACAGCTGTCTGCCTACGTTCCAATCACAGGTCCAAATAGGTCATTCCTTCTGTCAGGCGTTTGCCCGGAAAGGGCTGGAATGCTTGCCCAACACAGGAAAGTCGGTACTGGGTCAGGCACGAAGCCGGAGCCTGTGGTCTCGGAGAAGCTGCTCAGAAACACTTGCGCTTCCGCTCCTCTGCCCTCACCCCCTCCTGACCTTGGCCTTGTGGCATCTTCCCAGACACTGGCAGGGAAAGAGTCAAAGCCCAGGACAATACTGCTCAGACTTTCCCGCACATCAGAATTCAGGGGGCTGTTGACAACACAGGGATGGTTAACAAGCTCCCCTGGTGGCTCTGAGGCACACCAGAGTTCCAGCCCACTGGACCAGCGACATGTTGTGATGAGGTAAAAGAAAGCACTTCTCTATTTTGTGGGTATTTATTACTGTCATCACTACAGGGCAGGGCAAAGGAGGTTTACGGTTGTGAGTATGTGCAACACAGAGTTTATTCTTGTATTATTATTTATTAATTATGGCATTATTTCCCATACAAGCCACTGTCAACCTACTTTTGCCCCACCCGGTATCATTAAATTATTGAAGAATTGTATTTTACACTGTTTATAACAGCCAAGTAACTGGGCAATAATAAGTACCAACAATGATAATATCACAGGACTTATACTTACCATGTACCAGGTTCATTACATGCATGAAAACACATCTCCATATAACAAATTGTGGTGCGCACACACACACAGTGGCATAGTATTCAGCCTTAATAGCATTCAGCATGTTGACACATGCGATAGCATGGATGAACTCTGAAGAGGTTAAGCTAAGTGAAATAAACTGGTCCCAAAGGACAAATATCCTATGATTTCATGTACATGAGTAGTCAATTTCAGAGAGACAGGAAGTAGAATGTGGTTGCCAGGAGCCGGAGGGAGGGAGGAGTGGAGGGATAGTGTTTAATGGGGGTGGAGTTTCAGTTTGGGAAGATGAAAAAGTTCTGGAGATGGATGGTGGTAGCGGTTGCGCAACAATGTGAACGGACTTAATGCTACTGAGCTGCACACATAAAGGAGTTAAAACGGTAAGTTTTATGTGATGCAGATTTTAGCACAATAAAAAGAAAGCACACGCGTGCAATAAAGCCAGGCTAGGGGAACAACCGTGAATGTCAGCGTCAGGCAGGTCTGGACGTGCATCCAGCAGATGGATTGATCTGTGGCAAATATGACCTGGCCTCTCTGAGCTCCCAAATTCTCTTCCTTAGTGTGGGGGGAGGGGCAAGAACTAACATCTCTGGGTGTTTATAATGGCAGTCAGGTTGCAGACAGCTTCTCCAGTCACTGTCCCACAGCCCTTGGAGGTGGATGGGTATTGGTAACCGCATTTTGCTGTAAAGGAGGTTGAGATTCAGAGAGGTTGTGTGATGTGTCCAAAGTCACACAGCGGGCGTGAGAGTGGTAGGGTTCCGAATAGAAATAGGACTCTAAAACTGGGCACTGGGGTCCTCCAGACACCCCTGGCAGCACCTGCAGCATCTCACCTTGAATTTGAAGACTTGGAGGGTGCAAACCCAGCTGCCTGATTTAGGGCCTCGTCTTTAGGTGCTGGTGTAAAATGTATTGTGTTGGAGGCCATTACCCAGCAACTCGCAGTTTATGGGCCTCCTTTATATTTACAAGTCCTACGAATGTGCAATTGAAATAGACCCAAAAATGTGTCTCTAGACACGTACGTGCTTGGAAATCAAAGCACAACGGTGCAGGGAGAGGTTGTTCCGAAGGCTGAAGTCTAAATTATGGGAATCAAGTAGAAATCCCAGTTTGGGGAGGAAAGTTCAGAATGCACAAAGAACCAGACGAGATAACAGGTATCGCTGCCAAGAGAAGGGAATGGAACTTCAGCAGGAGAAAAACAAACCCAGTGGCGCTCCCCGCCGGAGAGCTAAAGGCTTCAGGTGGCCCATGCCTGCCTCGCTGCCAAGGGCCCCACCACGTACAGCCATAAAGACTGTGGACAATTCCGGGCGGGGGGCAGGGAGGGGGGACAATTCCGGGCGGGGGGCGGGGGGGGGCGTTTGAATGTTCAACGATACGAATGGCATCCCCGTAAACTGTGCAGTGGGCAGCCATCTCTGCCTCCACGGTAGGCAGATTTCTAAGGACATCACGGTGGAGATTCAAGGGGAATGATGAACAAAGACATAGGAAATGTCCTAACTTTCTCAGGACTTGCCGACCAGGCCTTAGAAGGTGAAAGGGATACCGCCAACATGTATGGAACCGACTGTGTGCCTCCACTTTTTACCCATTTTGTCCCATTTAATCCCCAGCATCTCCCTTTTGAATGATAAGGAAAGATGCTCAGAGAGGTTCGGTAACTTGCCCATGGCCACACAACAAGGGGGTGGTAGAGCCAGAATTGGAGCCCAGAACAGTGACTCCACATCAGCCCCTCTCTATCCAGAGTTGGGAAGACTCTGAGCCATGCTGGACATGGGTTTCTCTCAGCAAAACTGGGCTGAAACAGCCATTGGGGGCAGAGGCAACGAGGAAATTCAAGCCACAACAAGGCAACAGTGAGGGTTTAGGGGTAAACAGTAGGGGGTGGGGGGGACCCAGTTCCTCTAAGTCCTGAGGACTGGGGGACTGCAATGCAAAGCTCTGACTGTGGATCAGGAAGCTGGGGCAGGCACTGAGCTCAGGGCTGGAAGATGGGGGTCTGTGTCCAGTCCTGCCTTGGAAACTTGGGGCCCGACTTGGGGGCTGGGGGTGCATTTCACCCTCTGAGACACGGTTTCCTTACCTCCATACAGCACAGGGAGGTTGGTGTAGGTGGTATTTCCATCTCTAATATCTTCTGCTTCTGGAATTTTCCTCTGCTTCAGTCAGAAAGGCTGGCAGGATGCCTCCTCCAAGGTGGTGGCCTCTCTTGGTCTGGGTGGCTCAGCTGTGCCCTGTCCTTCTCCCCTAGCCCCACACTCCAGGGCTCAGGCCTCATTAGCTGACCGACATGGAGAGCGGAATCATCTCGCCTCCCTTGGTCCCAACACCTCCCTACCTTTCTGAATTTTTAAAAGTGCCTTTACTCAGAATTCATCAAAGATTCATCAGGCTTGGGATTGGCCCGAGCTGTTGCCTGAGAAGCCAAGTGGAGGTGGAATGAGGGAGGGAACCAGGAAGCCAGCAGTCTGTGCAGGTTCGTGAGCATCCAGAGCTGCACTGGGGGCCCTGTAGCCTCTGCCCGCCTCGATCCGGTGTGAAGGGCTGGGAACAAAGGAGGCACCCCGTCCGAGGAAGCTCTATCCCAGCTCTGGGAGGCCTCCCGTTAGCAGTCTGGGCCTCACCTTCCCCAAGGTGGGGTATAGCCTGTCTGCCCTCCCATTTCACAGGATGGGGGAGGATCAATGAGGCTAGAGGTGGGACCCCACTCTCTATGGGGAGGACCCAACCGACTTTTAATGAAGGTCTCTGAGAGCTGTTGGGCTGGTGCAATGTGACAGACAGGCAGAGGCAGGGGCCAGGGAGGTGGGCGGGCCCGGCTCTGCTCCTTCCTACTTGTAGCTTTGGCTTCCACCAGAAATTCTGTAAAGAAAGCAAGGGGGCAACATTCATTGTTTGAAGTCTGTGAACCATTGACCAGAATACCCCTTGATTTTGCAGAAGAGAAAACTGAGGCCCTGAGTAGACAAGTGATTTGCCCAAGACCATCCAGCCGGTCAGTGGCAGAGCTGGCTCCCAGGCCAGGGCCTGCCCTCGTCTCCTCTGGCCCCACCTCGCCGAAGCCGTTGTCGGGGTGCATCCTGGTCTCCCGGACCAGAGGAGACCTTGCAGCACGCAGGCAGCTTGCCTGACCACAGGAGGACATCCCTTGGGTCAGCATCACTAGGGTGGTGGCTCTTCATGATGGAATGTTCTAGACTCTGTATGCCTTGTAAGTGCCCCTGGCTTGAGTGGTTCTGTGGAACAAAATGAAGCCCCTCCAGCCCCAATGGACACTTGGATTCCAGTCCTGAGAGCACTGGGTCATGTGGTCCAGCTCTCCCATGTTCAGAAGAGGAAATCAAAGCCCAGAGAAGTCGTGGGCCGGATTGGCACCCGGCCTCCGAGTGCCTGGTGAGTGCTCTTTCCACCTCAGCATTGCCCCTCCCCAGGCCTCTGTCCCCCTTCAGGGGTGTCCCTCGGCCCCCACTGCCCCCTCCTCTCCCAGGAGGTGTGACCAGGCCAGAGGGCGGACGCCTCTGGGGGTCTGCACCCCTCTGTCTCAAAGAGGCTTGGCCAGCTCTCAGCCGCCGAACACCCACCGAGGACCTAGCGAGACAATAAATGACGATAATCACGTTTTTAATAATCGCCTGGAGTTTGTTTAACATACAGTCGCGGCCAGCAATAAATCCAAATTAAAAGCCCAACCGGGAGGCCTGCGTTAAGCTGCCGGGTTGGGAACCGAAGACTGAGGAACAGGAGGGGGAGGAGAGGAAGGGCGGGGCCGGGGGAAGGGGAGGATCACCCTCCAGGCTAGGATGCCTTCAGGAGGGCCAGCGTGGCCACAAGGACAGGGGCAGGTCGGGGCCTGGCCCAGCATCCACCCCAGCCCTGGCTCACGTCTTGCCTTCCTACCCCAAAAGGATTTCTTCAGTGTTCCCGGAGGAGGAAATATCTGAGGTACTGAACCTCAGAGCTGAAAAGAGGTAACATCACACCCCTGCCTGCAGGCACTCAAGCTCCCTAAGGCAGGGACCTTGCCTACTCAGTCCTGTGTCCCCGGCCTGGGCATCTAACAGGCGGTCAGCAGATATTCCTATCCATCTGTGCATTTGCTCTTCAAATAGCTGTTGAGCACCTGCAGTACCTGGGGATACAGAGATGAGCAAGATCTCCACTATCCAGGAGCTCACTGCCAAGGAAGCAGGAAAGCAGGTGGACGATTCCAATCCGTGGGATGCATGCTGAGAGAGAGAGAGAGAGAGAGAGAGAGAGAGAGAGAGAGAGAGAGAGAGAGAGAGAGAGGGAGAGAGCGCGCCCAGAGGGGCATGGCCAGGCCAGGTGAAGGGCAGGATTCACAAGGGCTTCCAGGAGGAGGTGTCTTGCAGTGGAGTCCTGAGGGCGAATCAGTGTTGGGGAGGGGTGGCAGGGAGAAAGTCGGGGTTTGGGGGTGTTACTGACCCGAGAGGAGTATTCCAGACAAAGGGAACAGTATGTGCAAAGGCAGGAAGTGAGAGAGAGGATGCGGCCTGTTCTGAGAGCTGAGGAATGTTCTGTGAGGCGGGAGGACAGAGTCAGGACTGGAGAGGAGGCGGGGTGAGGGAGGGAGGAGGTGGATGTCGGCCAGATGGTGAAGCACCGTGGGAGCACGCTACGAAGTTTGGACTTTATCCTGAGGGCAAAGGGAAGTTATTGAAGGATTTTAAGCGGGGGGATGACATGACCAGAATTACGGTCTGGAAAGCTCGCTCCGGCTGCAGCGTGGAGGATGGATTAGAGGTGAGGGAGCCTGGGGCCTGGCTGAGCGATGAGAAGGCTGCTGCAGAGATCCCAGCCAGGAAGAGCGATGGCCTGAGCCCAGCGGAAGCAGGAGGGTGGAGGGACCCACACACATTCCCTGGGAAATCCCAGGGCGGGCAAGGGCCATGGTGGCTGAACGCGGGGGTGACTGGGGTGGGTGGGCAGATGGCAGCGCCTCTGAGGACACAGGTAGCAACAGCCTGGCCGAGACACTTCCTCTCGGGGGAGAAGCGGCCACTTGCCCCCGTGCCTCTCTAAGGAGCAGACGGCTGGGCACAGCTGAGCCCCCAGACCAAGCGAGCCTGCCACGCGGAGTCTCGGCCCTGGAAGGGTGACCCTGGTCTTTGGGAAGGAAGCAGAAGCAAATTCCAGGACCACGGCGGCCGCTTGCCACAGTGCCTGCAGCGTCCGCGGGAGGACACGCTTCAGCATGCCTAGTGACTTGCCCAGGGGCCTCTCCCAGAAGGCAAAGTGTGAATCCTCCTGTGTCCGAGCTGGAATGGGCCGTCAAGAAACGTCTAGATCAGTGGTTCTCAGCCTTTCTAACGCCGCGACCCTTTAATACAGTTCCTCATGTTGTGGTGACCCCCAACCATAAAATTATTTTCGCTGCTACTTCATAACTGTAATTTTGCTACTGTTATGAATCGTAAGGTAAATATCTGTGTTTTCCGATGGTCTTAGGCTGCTAGCAGGGTCGCTCCTTACCCTGTAGATTCTGAAGTCTAGAGTGAACGCGACGGGGTGGGAAGGAAAGAGAATGGGGCGGGGCATCAGGCGATCTCTGTGAGTCCCGGCTCTTCTCCTGACACTGCGACTTCCTGACCCTCTCTGAGCCTCGGTTTCCTCATCCGTGAAAAGAGAATCACAGGGGTTGGAGGTACAGACTAAATAAGAACATGCACGACAAAGGCTTTCTGGGTTCTAAAACAACACAGAAGGAATAACAACTTCGTTTCTTGTTGTTGTTGCTCCTCTCACAAACACTGGCCCGTGCCTGCTGCATTCCAGATGTGCCTCCATACTCCAAGGAGGAGGCGGAGACGACGAAGACAGGGGCCACCAGCGGGAACTGCGCCCTCCTTGCTGGCTCCCGGCTCTCAGTGAGCCAGGACAGAGGGGATGAGGAGCTGGGGCTCAGTCATCTCAGCAGGAGGGCCTTTCCTGCCAGGGCCCTGGCTGGCCACCTAAAGCCATACCCACAGTCCCTCCGGGACCCCCAGATCCCACCCAGACCTGTGATCCCAGCGAGGGCGCTGCTCCCAGGCCTTCCCATATTCACTCAACCATCCTTCCTCGTATGCCGGGCACCGTGCTGGGCACTGAGCTCTCCACCCTCAGAGAACTTACAGTCTCATGGGCCCGAGAAGCACAGGGGGCCCTTCCGCAAACAGAACATGTGGTTTCCCATGACACTTAGGGTACAAAGCCCAAACCCTCCCTGGTCTCAGGGCCCTGTCAACCACGCTGACATCATGTGCCGGCTCTGCCCCTCACTCATGCCACGCCAGCCACACAGGACCCCACCCTTTCTTTAAACATGCCAAGAACGCAGCCCCTGCAAGGCCTGGGCACGCATCACTCCCTCCGCCTGGAATGGTTTGCCCCAAGCACCCACGTGGTTCTCTCCCTCCCTTCGTTCAAGTCTCTGCACAAATGTCCTCTCCTCAGGCAGGGCCCTGGCCACCCTATAAAGGAACCATTCCTGGCCCCTCTCCCACCCTGCCTCGCATTTCTTCAGAACTCTTACCATGAGCTTCCTCCTACATTATTTAGATTAGATTTTTGTTTGTTTACTTCTTGCTTCTCCCAGAGGAATATAAGATATGAGGTTAGAGACCTGGTTTTGTTCACTGCACCGTCTCAGTGCCTAGAACGGAACTCCATAAATATGGCTAGATGGATGGACGGGTGGATGGATGGACAAGATGTTCAGACAGGTGGACAAAGTCAATTCTTGTGGCCCTTGAAAGAAGCACCTCCTGCGTGTCCCTGCTTCTAAAATGACTTTTCAAAATCCCTTGCACATCTCTGGACTGTAGCAATGTCCATCTAAAGCAGGGTTTCTTTTTCCCCAGAAGCTATTATTCAATCGATGGTGTAGCTCTCAATCGATGGCATCTTAAAACTGAGGAAATGCACAGGAGCCCAGAGAGGCAGGGATTCATGCTCCCCAAGGACGCTGGGTGGAAACTTCCCCGGGCAAAGCATGTTTGGCAGAGCTCTCAGGACGAGTGAGCATTTTCTGCAGAAAGGACACCCCGGGCAGGAGAACCAGCACGTGCAAAGGCACGGAGGTCGGCAAGGGCACCGGCCCATTGCAGGAGGAGACCCACAGCTGGTGTGCCTGGGGTGGAAGATGTTAGGGGCAGTAACGCAAAAGGAGACGGGGGTGGGGGGCATTTAGAAAGGGCCTCAAATGTTCCTCTGTGGGTTCTGGACTTTGTTCTGGAGGCAGATGGTAGCCATGGAGGAGTTCTCCCTCACTCTCCTGTCTCATGTGGACCCCATATCCAACCACATGGAAAAGCATTCTTGTGGCTTAAACAAGACAGGGTGAGTCCTAACTCTGAACCCCAAGTGGATGTTTTCCTCCTTTCTCTCAATTATCCAGGTTATTTGTGACTAAGACCTCTTCCACTTGGCCTTCAAAGGCTGAGCCCCTGGGGCACGGCGTTCCCTCTGGCATGCCCTAGGAAGCTTGGGTGATGGCAGCAAAGCCGGACCTCTGCCCACCCAGGACCTCCTTCCTGCCCCACACAGATTGACTTTCCTCCTGCTCTGGACTAGCCTTCCCCGGGTGGGAGAAGGTCGAGGTCCAGCCCCCTCCTAGTAATTCCATGTGCTAGTCACTGTGCCCAGCACATCACATTCGTTACCTAGGCTCCGTGCGAGCTGAGTAATGTTATTATACCCACTTCACAGATGAGAAAACTGAGGTGACCATTCCAGCACCTGCCAATGCCTGGTCCATAACAGACACTTAATGAATGATTCATTTCTCCATAAACATGAACTCAGCACCGACTGTGTGCAAGGCCCTCCACCAGGTCCCATTCTCAGTAAGCCCTACGCATGGCAGGCTTACGCGGGTCCCCGTGCACAGAGCCCTTCAGAGGCTGCTCAGGCGCCACTTCTTCTGTGACCTCCCCACGCAGGACTTGTCACTCCTTCCTGCTTCCCGGGCATTCTGCGGGGCCCTCTGCACAGCATGAGGGGTTCCCCTCTCCGCTCAACCCTTCTTCTAGCACAGAGACTGGGCCTAGCACGCCACCCGGCACACAGTAGGCCTCCCAAAGACACCGGTTAAATGTGTGAATGAGAGGATGAGCGACCAAGCGACTGACAAAAAACGGTGCTGCCCTCACAGACAGCAGAATCAAAACGGGGGACACAGAGCTGAAACGGGAGTCAGGGCAGGCCAGCCCCCACCCCCACCTCCGTGCAGCCAGGCTCTGTGGAGCTCTGAGCAAGGAGGGAGGGGTTCTGGGCTGCCTCCAGCCGGGGACAGAGGGACCACAAAGGTCTTCACTGAGGAGGTAGCTGGACACAGGGAGCACTTTCCCAGGAGAACGGGGGCGGGGGCCTGGACGCTGTCAGGCTTCTCGGGCTGGTGAAGCAGCGGGTGGGAGCCCTCCTTGAACAAAAGACGCTGCCATTCCCCAGCCCCTCACCGGCAGAACAGAAGTAATCTTTGGGTTTTCAGCTAATTTGTTCTTCTAATGGACCCATCTTGTTATCAGCTATTAAAATGGGCTTTCCCCATTAGCTGCTGGAGACCAGCGAGGCAGCTGTTCCCCAGCCCCTCTGCCTTCACAAGGAGTGAATGGGCTGGCACATGTGTTCAGGAGTTCGGGGAGCGGGGGAGGAGGGCTGTTAACGCGCCAACACGCATTGGCTCAGAGGCATCAGAACCCTGTGGCGTGCCCAGTGAAACGTACACAGTGAACACAGAGTCGAGAATCCCACCAATATTCACACACGGCTGGAAAAGACTCAGCGATTCCTGCATGATGAAAAGACAGAGCGGAAAAGGGCCTGGAGACCACCGAGCTTCGGGATCCTCTTTTGATAAAGGGAAAAGCCCAGAGAAGGAAAGCAGTTTTCCTGAGGCTGCACAGCACCTTGATGCTGGAGCCAGGCCTGGAACCCAGGTCTCCCAGTTTCAATGGTTTCCCAAAATATGAGCTGCAGAGGCTGGCCCTGCAGAGCTGGGGTTCCCAACAGCTCCCAAGGGTCCCTCTTCTTGCTCATTTTCCAATCCACCAGCCTGTCTCCTAATCATAACCTAGTAAAGGCATCACAGCTCAGCCCACACTAGTTACAGTAGCTACACTCCCTGGCTTGTGCACAGCACTTTACAGTGTACAAACCGCTGTACCTTATTAACTCTCTGTCTCAAAGATAGACAGAGCTCGTGTTATTTTAACCCCCATTTTCCAGATATAGAAGCAAGGCTCAGAGACAGTGAAGGATTTGCCCAAAGCACACAGCTTGGAAAGATAAGGCCGGGATTCAAAGCCAGACCTCCAAAATCCAAATCCCAGACCCCCCTTTCCCCCAATGTACCCATCACCCCAACGCATGTGCCCCAACAAACGAGCCAGGCTGGAGTGCGTCCACAGACAGACAGCCTCCCCCACTCCCCCAGCCCTCCCCCAGCCAAGCCTGGCCCCAATCTGCCGACACTCCAGGCACTTCAAGTCCCTCAATCAATAGGCTCAGCTGTTGACAACAAGCAAGGGCCGAGCACTCCTAAGAGCTAATAATGCTTCGAGCTATAAACATGGCCATTAGCAGGCTCCCGCCATGCCAGGCCGTCTCTGCTGTGATGGGCCGGGGCACCTGCGCCTGCAGCCAGAGGCCATGGCATTTTGAGGTTGGCTGAACCCACTTGGCATGCCCACACTGGGCTGCTGCTGCCTCCTCCCTGCCCTGGCTTCCTGGGTATCCCTGCTGAGAACCCAAGAAGGGGCTGCCAGGATGGGGAAGCCCCAGTGGGACCCCACCAGAACCCCAGCAAGACCCTGTTCAAAGAGGCTTCCAGACTCGTGGCTCAGCCATTGACTAGCTGTTGGACCTTAGGGAAGTTGCTTAACTTCTCTGTGCTTCAGCTGCCTCATCTGTAAAAGGGGAGTCACCACCACCTCCCAAGGTGATTGTGAGGCTTAAATATGATCACGGAGCCTAGGAGAGTGCCCAGTGCATGAAAAATGTTTGAGGATTGAGGCAGCAGGAGAGTCACTCATGGAAGCCACCTGTGAGGGTGGCAGAAGCCAGCTTGGTGGGAAGCAGGGAGGAGCATGAGCCAAGTGACATAGCTTGGTTTCAAACATGGTCAGGCAGCAAGCAGAGGGTCCGCCTGTGTCCAGCTGATATCTCCAGATGATGTCTGCCCTTAAAAACCTGTTCATCCAGGGCAGGTGAGGAGGCGAGGGATGGCAGACCTGGATGGCACGGGAAGACAGTGACCTGCCACGATGCCAGCCCTGGGGTAAGGAGGGCATCGGGGGCCGCTTCACGGATCCTAAGTCTGGGCACAGGATCACAGCAGCTTCACCTTTCAGATGAATCCCGGCCCCGGCAGGGAGTTGCAACATCTGAGGGTTGCCCTTAATTAGTTGTTGTTCCAGCAGATAGAATCAGGGGGCATGTACTTGCCCAACTTCCCAGGGGGAAATAACATGCCTTCTTAGTAAGTAGGATTATTTGAAAGAGGTGTCAAAACAAAAGCCTTTTTTTCTCTTTAGAAATATCTCAATATTTCTGACTTTCCAGTGGATTCTCTTCTCTCTCTCTCTCTCTCTCTCTCTCTCTCTCTCTCTCTCTCTCTCTCTCTCTCTCCTCTTCCCCCCTCCCTCCTTTTGTCTTTATCCCTCTTTGTCTCCCTTTAACTCTGTCTCTCATTTATCTCTCACAGATAGTCTCTCATGCAAGCATATGCAATCTTATTTCTCCTACGACTTACTCTTTTCAGCCAGTTTAGAATCCTTGACAACTTTTGGATAAGAATTCCCACCAATGTCCCAAGACTGAGGCTGGCAAGTGCTTTTGGGGGGAAGGGCGGTGGGGCCGGTATCCTGGTTCAGCACCATGGACAGAGTTTTGCGTTGGCCAAGCTAAGACCTGCTGGCCAGGAGGAAGGGGGTGCTGCCCACAGAGGCCTGGAGAGGGGGCTGAGCAGTATGAGAAGAAGCTCTGGGACTGGAAAGGGGGGGAGAAGAGGAGCCCCCAGTCGATGGGAATGGGCGGGGCTGAGAGCAGAGTGAGGGTGAAGGGCAGAGGTATGAAAGGAGGTGAGAGTGAGTGGAAAGAGGTGAGGCTATGAGTTCAAGTGTACCTGAGCATAAGGGTGCGGCGAACAATAATGCGAGTACCCATGAGTGTATAAAAGATATGCATGTTTATTTGAGTAGATGTGAGGCAGGTGGGAGAGATGTGCAAATGGGTGCAACCCAGGATGACAGCGAGGCTTTCTGTTCCCTTCCTTATTGCCCCCTGGGAGACACCAGGGGTGCAGGGCTAAGTCCCAGGGAGGGCGAGTGGCAGGAGAGCTGGGCTCTCGCTTGGGGCTCTGCTTGCAGAGGGAAGGCAGGGAAGGGAAGCAGGCCACTCCACCCGGCTGGCGGGTAAATATTTAGAGGGCTGTTTCCCATTGTATAAACACTCAGCCTGTCTGTTCGGCAGTGTGTGCAGAGGCTGGGAGGGGAGAGCTGGCCCCAGGCCAGCAAGAAGCCTGTTTAAACCCTCTAACTCACAGCTCCCCCACCCACGCTGCACCGGCCTTCTGTCTCTCAGAGACACGCACAGGGCACTCAGCCCACTGGCACGCACGCTCACACTCCAGCACCCTGCGTACGGGGACATTATTACACACTCAGGGCTTATTGGTCCTCACACAGGTGCACATGTGAACACACCACGGCACCCCCCAGGTGCACAGCATGCACTCCTAGGTAGACAAATGCAGATAGCGCCTGCATGCCACCCCCTCTCTCTCCCCCCCCCCCCCCCACACACACACACCATATCTCATACACAACCAGACCACAAGCTCACATATCGTTACAGATCCATCCACCGTAGCCCGTCCAGCGTGGGTCTTCCGCCACACTCCCGATGTCAATGCAGGCACATTTGAAGTCGTTCATTTGTTCATCGCAACTTCAGTGCTGCCCACATGCCAGGCACCGGGCCAGGAGCTGGGGATGCGGAGGTGAAAGGCAAGGTCAGCCCCTGGAGAGTTCCCAGTCTAAAGGGGAAGACAGACAGGAAGCAAACAGGCAGGGCAACTGCAGGAGCCTGAGGCAGAGGGGGTGTGATCGACTTTGCAGGCAGGGTAGGGGGTGGTCAGGAGAACTTCCCAGAGGAAGCAACTGAAAGATGCGTGCCCTGGCGACAGCTGGGAGGGGCATTCCAGGCTAAGGGCACGGCATGTGCAAAGCAGCTGATAGCACAATGCTTTCAGAGAACACAGGTCTCTGCGCTGTGGCCTGAGGTGCAGAGCTGAAGAAGAGTGAGGGGTGGGGGGTGGAGGGTGCAAAGCCAGCCGAGGATGTGTGTTTCAGTGTTGCTTTGCTGAGTTCCTCCCTCCACCGATGGGAAGAAACCTGAGACAGGTCATCTCACCTGGGAGCTGGAGATCTCTGGGGATCCCCAGGCCCAGCAAGGCTTCCCCTTCCTCCTAGCTCAAGCCTCCTCCTAGCTTGTGCTGGCTGTGACCCCTTAAGGCCCTGACCCTGCCTCATTTTCCCGGACTCTTTCATGCCCGCTAGTCCCCTGCAGCCTTGGATTGCCTGCCCTTGAGTTAGCTCTACGCCAGTTGAAACCTAGGTGGAGCCTCCAGCTGCCCCTTCAGTGGGGGCTTTGCAGAGATAAGACTGATGGGGAGTGGTGAGGCGGGGGTGGGGGTGGGGGGTGAGCAGCTCAGCCACCTCCAGGTCTTGTGCTGCAGCTGTCCCAAGGACCCTGGAGGAAGCACCTGGACTCGGCTGAGGACAATGGGAAGCCATAGAGGGGCTCTAAAGAGGGAAGTGATGCTGCTGGATCTATGAATGATACAAACAAAGGGAAGATGCGCGTGATTGCCCCATGGAGTTCCTGGGACACTCAGCAGGGACGCGGCCATGGCCCCTCTGCCCAGAAAGCAGGGGTTTGGGGCTCAGGGTGCACTGATAGGAGCGGGTCACTAAAGAAGTCCCTTTCTCAGGCTCGAAGGAAGCACAGCGCTCCCATTCCCACCTCGTCATGAATGTGGGAGCCAGAGTCTGGCTCAAGGTCACTTTGGGAGTGGGCATCTGAGCTGAGCTTGAGCCCAACCTCCAGGCCAGTGTCACAAAGCCTCTGTGGCCGAAAGCTGACAAGGGAGCCTCACAGGAGGGAGGAAGCCACCCCAGCCCTCAGCAAGGGAGTGGGGAGCTCCCGCAGGCCCCGCTTCCACCACGTCCCATGTTCCTGGACTTTCTGTGACAAGGCCAGAGGGGCCTCTCTGCTGTGAGGGCCAGGCTACCAGGAAGTAGAAAGCCGTGAGAGGAGCCCCAACATCATTCCTGGTATCGAAACGAAAGCATTCCAACCCACCCCACAACCACAACTCAACACACACACACACACACACACACACACACACACACGCACGCACACACTCACTCACACACGCACTCACTGAAGAGCCGACACAGCCGGCCCTTCAGAGGCCCCTGGAGGCTGCCCTGGCTGCCCCTGGCTCAGGCAGCTCTCACCCTGGGACAGGGCAGGGGCCCTGCATGGGGACAGCAGCCGCCTCACCTGCCTTTCCTCCCAGGCCCGGGGCTCTTCCGTCTCCTCGGACATCCTCTGCGTCCCTCTCCTGCTTTCTGTCTCTGTCTCTATTTCTCTGTCTTCCTGGATCCTAACGAGTCTTTCTGCTAGGGTCAGTGGTCGGCAAACCGCGGCTCGCGAGCCACATGCGGCTCTTTGGCCCCTTGAGTGTGGCTCTTCGACAAAATACCACGG
Organism: Plecotus auritus; assembly: GCF_963455305.1. Classification (NCBI taxonomy): domain Eukaryota; kingdom Metazoa; phylum Chordata; class Mammalia; order Chiroptera; family Vespertilionidae; genus Plecotus; species Plecotus auritus. Next base: position 13,509,379 of record NC_137774.1, read on the forward strand.
CCTGGGCAAGTCTATTTTGAAGAAGTGGCGTTAGAAGAAGTTTAAGTTTAAAAAATTTGGCTCTCAAAAGAAATTCCAATTGTTGTACTGTTGATATTTGGCTCTGTTGACTAATGAGTTTGCCGACCACTGAGCTAGGTCTTCCCAGGTCTCTCTGGGTCTCTGTCCTGGTCCACGTGTGTCTGTGTCTGCATCTCACTGTCTTTTTCTATCTCTTCTTCTGTGCCTATGGCTTTCTCTGTGGCACCATCACAGACTAGCAGGGTGGAAAGAGCCCTTAGGCCCCACCACGTACGTGTGGAAATGAGGAAATTGGAGCCCAGCGAGGGGAAGGGAAGTACTCCTGCACATACACGTGGGCCTGCCGCACTGTGACCAGAGCCTCTCTTATTTTATCAAAGCTGCAATCTTCCTCCCAGGTCATGCTGCTGCCAAGCAGGAGAAGGAGCAGGAGAGAGAGCACAGTGGTGATTCCACAGCAGCAGGATGAAGAGGGAAGAGCTCTGGGCCAGTGGACAAGGACTAGTTCTGGTAGTAGCTCTCCCATGAGCATGCTGCTAACCTGGGCATGCACGGGCCATCGCCGAGCCTCGGTTTCCTCTGCTGTAAAGTGGAGATAATCAGAGCAGCCCTGCCTACTCCATAGGCCTCTGATGATTTTCTTGTTTAAGAAAGAATGTGGAACTACTGTAGAGTCAACTATAAAGCGTCAGGCAGGAATGGAGGGACGAACAAGGACAGTGACTGATGTGTGATAGTAATAGTGACCCTGATGCTGATGGTGATGATGGTGATGATGGTGATAATGATGGTGGTGGTGATGATGGTGAAGGTGGTGATAATGATGGTGGTGGGTGATGGTGTGATGATAATGGTGTTGACAGTGGTGATGGTGATGATGGTAATGGTGGTGTTGGTGGTGATGGTGGTGATGATAAAGGTGGTGTTGGTGGTGAAGGTGGTGATGATAAAGGTGGTGTTGGTGGTGATGGTGGTGATGATAAAGGTGGTGTTGGTGGTGATGGTGGTGACGATAAAGCTGGTATTGGTGGTGATGATAAAGGTGGTGTTGGTGGTAATGGTGGTGATGGTGGTGATGATAAAGCTGGTGTTGGTGGTGATAGTGGTGAAAAGGATGGTGGTGATGGTGATCATGGTGACCATGTTCACAGTAACTAGATATAATGCCCTGGTCCAACCTCCTGAGGCTGAGGTGTAAAACAATGGCTATGCTTTGGAGACAGCAGCCCCCCTCCACCTCATACCAGGGACTTCTCTTCACCCCAGCCAGCCCAGACTTTCCATCCCACCTTCTCCTTCAAGTTACCCCAAACTGCAGATGCAGGCTCCAAACCTTCAGCCTTCCCGTCTCCTCCAGCCCCTCCCCTGTACATACCACTCTATCTGAGTCTGTGTCACCCCTCTCTCTGCAGCCTCAGCTCCCCTTCCCGGCCACCTCCCCAGCCTGTTCCTTCCCTCCGTCACTCCTACGCCCAGGCAAGGAGAGTGAGCGCACTCACTGAGGCTATTTATACCCGGAACACCTCAAATTTCCCCTGTCTTGGCCTCGTTCCATTCAGCACTGGCCTGCAGCCAGATTTCTAAGATGGGAAGCAGGATGGACAGAGCCCGCCCTGCTGCCCACCACAGCTCTTACTCAGCTCCTGGGACAGGACCCCTGTGAATGTAAGAGGGATGCTCAAGGGATGGCACGAAGCCCAGCTCTCTGCCTCAGTTTCCCCCACATGGGAGTGACCTGTTAGTCTCTGGAGATGATGAGGAGAGTGTCTGTCTAGCATAGGTAGGGGTCAGTGGCTTGTAAAATGTGTCATCACCCAGCCAGTCCTCAGCAGGCTGGAGCCAGAGGTGAGGGGAGGCTATAGGATGGTCATGTCCTGTCCGTGTCATGGGACATCCATGCCCTCGTCCACCGCCCTCCTCTCAGCACAGGGAGGGGTCTGGACTGGTCAGGGGACCAGAAGGGATTGAGAGCAGGAGGGAAACAGAGCTGTTAGCCAGAATTGAAGGCGGAGGCTTGGAGCTCTGGTGTCCTATCCCAGTAACGCCTCCCATCACATCGCCCTCTCTCCTTGTGCCTCAGTTTCCCCTTTGCAGGAAGCACAGCCGCTGACAGATGCAGAAGCCCATTGGGTACCCTCTCTCCAGAATGGACAGGGCTGGCAGCCTCCCACCACTGTGACCTCCCCGGGTCACTCGCAGACTCCCCTGTGCCTCCTCCCCCTGGCGTGGCTGCGCCTCTGACAGGCACCACTCGGACATCCATCATCCCAGCAGAGGCCCCAGCCCCTGACATTCCAATTAAACACTTCACTCTGGCCTTGGTTGCATCATCTCGGTTTGGAATAACGTCATCTATCTTCCCCAGATGGACGGAGCCTCCAGGCTAGGCAGGGGGACAGACGTCCCCCCCTCCCATCCCCCATCCCCGGAGCTGGCCTCCTCACCACAGGGACGCCTTTCAATCAAGAGTAACTGCAGCTCTCTTGGGGAGAAAAGCCGTCAGCCTTCCCAGGGACAAGCATTCATCTCCGCAGGGGAGAGAAGCAGCCTTGGTCCCCGCCAAGGGGAGCCCGTGTTCATGCCTCTGCCCTTCCCATTCGTCGAGCTGCCCCTGGCCAGCCAGAACTCTGGGATCCCAGGAATATGGCAAGCAGGGGCCAGACAGGACCTGATGGGACTCAGTTTGAGGAGAGTGAGGCCTCGGGTGGGGGCGCTCTTGCCTGACCGGACAGCTTCAGCCCCTCCAAGAGGCAGCCTTCTGGGCTGAGAGGGAAAGAGGGCCCTGCCCTTGGGGGCCTCCTCGACAGTCTGTGTTTTGGGAAAGTCCCAGGCTGAGTCCTGCCCTGGGGAACATCCTTTCTGATGGGGACGAGGTAAGCCTGCCTGTGGAAAGCCTTGTCTGGGAGACACAGTCCCTGCCTTGGGGACCCCCCTCCCCCAGGCTTAAAGGGGACACACAGCCCTCCCTGGCAGTGGAGATGAGACAAGGCACCTGCCTTGGGAAACACCATCAGGGCATTCACGGTCTCCGTTACATGTTGAGTATCCCCCTGCACCCCCACCAGTGGGCCCTGGGAGAAGGAGAGCCCCTAAAGGAATGTTTGTGATCTTTGGCGTCAGGCAAACGTGACCTGAGTTCAAATTCCAACACGACGCTTTTCTTCCTGTGTGTCCCTGAACCAGTGACTCGGCCTCTCTGGGCCTTCTTTCTCTCCCTGGAAAATGGGGCCTGCCTTAAGGAGGAAGTGGTGAGGCTGTGTGTGTGTGTGTGTGTGTGTGTGTGTGTGTGTGTGTGTGAAGCACCTGACAGTGTCAGGCTCGTAGAGACCCTCAGGGGAGGGCAGGGCCCCAGGTCAGACCAACTCACAGGATGGGGCAGAGAGGCAGCCTGCCAGCTCAGGGGTCCTGGCCCTGACGGGGAAGGGAGCCCAGGTCTCACGGGGGAGTTACCAAACCAGCAGTGGGACCAGCAGTGGACTGAATCATTAGAATCTATTACCCCAGGAGAGACAGAAGAGGTTCCGCGGACGCCCCCACCTCCAAAGAACCGCTTCTGAGCTGGCACTGTTTTCTTCGGGGTTATTTTTAGCTTGTTTTCCCACTAATGATTCTTTTGGGTAGATTTCAGGGTTGTAGCTGTGTGTTCTCTGGGAGACAGGAACGGTATCTATACAAAGAGAGAGAGAGAGAGAGAGAGAGAGAGAGAGAGAGAGAGAGAGAGAGTTGTTATTCATAGTAATTTGACTGGATTTGTAAAGTTATTATTAAGCATTTGTCACCACAAAAGTCACTTTGATCTGGCTTTTCTTGGAGCTTTTCTCCATGCCCAATTTTGCTTCCTTATCTTACAGAGGAGGCCTGGAGAGTTTAGGGGGGCTGTCAAGAACAGAAAAATCAGACAACACTCTCCCCAGAAAGAGAAGGGAAAAGGCAAACCGTTTGAAGCTTGCATCTCAGGGGGAAAACAATGGGTGATAATGACAGCAAACAGCACACAGAGTCTTCACCGTGAGCCAGTCTCTGCTTCAAAGAGCTTTAAGCACTGCGAGGGAGGTCCTATCAATGTCCTCATTTTTCAGGTGAGGAACCGGGCACAGAGAGGTTAAGTAAGTTGCCCGAGGTCACACAGCAGACCTGGCCTGAGTTCAAATTCCAACGGTACTAAGCTTTCCTTCCTGTGTGTCATCCAGCCAGTGACTCAGCCTCTTTGAGCCTTCTTTCTTTACCTGGAAAACGAGACCTGCCTGGATTTGAACCCAGCAGTCTGGTTCTGGGAATCTGGCTCTGAACCACCCACTAGATAAGCCCCTGGCAACCGCCTGTGAGGATCGGAGAGATGGGTGGTGAGATGGCAACAAGAGTGCCTTCCCTTAGCCTGAGGAAGGGACAAGCACCTTCCAGTGGGGAAAGCAGTGCTGTCACCCCAGGCTGTCTCTGAGTGTCCCCTGCTGATGGATCTTGAGGAGGGCCTGAGAAGTCCTGGGGAGACCAGTGTCCGAGGGCATTTATCATCGATGTGCTCTGAGCAGGTGAAGGGAACACAGGCTTTAGAGGCGGACAGACTTGCAGTCAAATCCCAGCTCTGCCGCTCGCTAGCCGAGGGGCTTGAAGCGAGTTACTTTGCCTCTCCGAGCCTCAGCGTCCGCATCGCTAAATGGAGATGATGTTTACATACCACTCAGGATTATTGTGAAGGTTGGAAAGGTAATGGATGGGAAGCACCTGAGACACTGCAGGACATTGGTGTGCAAATGATTGCCTCTTCTGCCATTCATTCATCCATTCATTCATTCATTCATTGCTTAATAAACATTTCTTGAACACTTAACGCATGTATGGACCTGTGCTCAATTTTGTGGAAGACTTAAAGATGAATAGATATCATCTTTGTCCTTAAGGAGTCTATCAGTGAATCCGGAAGCTGAGAAGTCAGGTGAATGCTACCGACGAGCCAGATAGGGATTGATTCCATCTTGAGTGATGAACAAGGCTTTGCAGACAAGGCTCCCCGAGGAGCTGGGAAAGGAGGAACGGGTTTTCCAAGCAGAGGGAACAGCAGGCAAAAGGCACCGAGGCAGAGAAGATACAGCTTGCTAGTAGGAGAAAGGACTAGATGAACATCTGAGGCATTTGGATTTAATCCTGCGGGCAGTGGGGAGCCATAGATGGTTTTATAGCAAGAATGAGAGCTAAGGAAGCTGAGCATCAGCTCTGGGAGGCGGGATGGGAAGCGAAAGCAATGATTCCCATCGTGAGGGAGCCAGAAGGAGACCCTGGGATTTGATCCCAACTCTGAGATCCGCTCCCTGTGTGAAGCCAGGCACACTGCCCACAGCTGTGGGTCTTCTGTTCCCACCTGAAATGCTGGATTTCCCAGAAGTCCTATGATGGTCAAATCTATGGTATAAGAGCTTCCTCCCCAGTCCTCAGCACCCCGGACTCCCCTCTCATCTTCCCCAACAGCCAGCCTGGCATTCTCCAACCAAAGCAGGAGTCCTGGGCACTGCCACCCCCAGGAACCAGGCAGAGCTGACTCCAAAACTCTGTGAGGTCACAGGCAGAGATTTGGGAAACTCGGGAGAGAAGACGGGCCCCTGGCAGCCAAGTTGGCTAACAAAAGAGACGTTGGGAAAGGTGCAGGAACGTCGAGAGTTTACTACCATTTAGCTGATGGGCTGTGCAAAGAAAGCGTGCTCGTTCCTTCTCCATTTCCCTCTCTCTGGCTCTGCCTCTCTATTCTCTGCTGCACATTTGATCAGAGCTTTGCCCTGGAATTAAGTGAAGCCGTGTGGGGGTGGGGAGGAAAAGACGGGTGAGCCCAGCCCAGCCCATATGGCCTGAGTCCAAATCCTCCCTTGGCCAGGTGCCCGGGGGTGGTCCTAGCTTTCTGTCCGCATGTACGGGGGGGGGGGGGGGGGGGGGGGGGGGGCGGGGGGAGGGGGGAGGGGAGGGAGGCAGGAAAAGGGGGCAGCTAGAGCCAGGATTTGGCAGAGGGTGGGGGTTGGAGGGAGGGTCCTTTCTGACAAGGAACTAAAGGTTAGAGTGCTCTAGGGAAATGAGAGTAGAAAGACTGTAAACAGTTCAGGGGGCAGGTCATTTTGCAGAGTGTGTGTGTGTGTGTGTGTGTGTGTGTGTGTGGTCTGTGTGTGTGTGTGGGGTCTGTGTGTGTGTGTGTGTGGCTGTGCACACGCTTGCAGCGATAAGATGCTTTAGAAGCATCTCATTGTCTTTGACTATGTACGCGTAAAACTGTGTGTAACTGAATAGCCCCGGGAGTGCGTGTCATACAAGCATGTACATACCTTTGTGTGCAGGGTGTGTGGGGCGGTGGTCTGCTTGCCTCTCCAGCCTCCCTTCCGAGCCCACCCCAGCTCAGAGCTCCACCCCTGCCATTTCGGGATCACACTGTATGCCCCTGGCTCCAGGTCCTTAGACTGCTCCCTCTTCCTGCAGCAGCTTCCTCTCCTCTCTCTTCTCCCTACTCCCCCCCAGCCTACACCAACTTGTCTTTCCTAAAAGCTCACCTCCTCCAGGAAGCCCTCCCTTTCCCTGCAACACCCACGACGTAGACTGAGCTAGATGCCCCTCGCTGGGGCAGCACTCATGGCCACCCTATGCTGCAATCCCGAGTGTCAGCCCACTTACCTCTGCTGCTCAGTGGTGATCTCCTTGGAGACAGAAACCATTTTATTCAGCAGGCATCGCTCCAGACACAGAGCAGGTGATTAATAATTCATTTATTCAATAACCATTAACTGAACATCCAACAGATGTCAGGAGAGGGGCATACAGTGGGGACAACACAGACACAGCGCCTGCTTCCCTGGGTCTCCCCTCAATAGGAGGAGACAGACATACCAACACAACCCTATGCATGCTGACCCGCAGGAAACGGGCGTGAGGGTGCACAGAGTGGGGACGGGTGTGGGCAGAGTCGGGGAAGCTGCAGAGAGGAGGAAATGTCCAAAGTGGGAGATGGACTGAGTGAATGAATACGTAAGTGCAATGACCAAAACCAGAGTCCAAGGTCAGCGCTGAACCAGCAGCCACACCAAATCAGGGTGAAGCCCCCCCCAAAAAATGACCTGGGGAGCCTCATTCTCTCCAGCAGAGAACAGGTCGGTCCCAAGTCCATGGTGGGACTGAGCCAGGAGGTGGCACTTTGGGGATGGGAGCCAGGCCCGTCCCTCCACGGGCTGATATTCCTTGCCGTGTCAGGACCTGGCTGTGTGGCCTTGGGCCAGTCCCTTGCTCTCTCTGGAACTTTTCTTTCCTTATCTATAATATAGGAAGGGGAAGGATTCTGATCCATAACCCTAATTAAGAATCCCAGAGAGGATTTACTGTGTCGTGGTGTCTGGGTGCTCAAGACGCGGAGGGGAATTGAGCAAAGAGCCCTGCCATCAGGACGCGAACCCTGACTGACTCCATAGCCTCTGTTTGTCCCCTTTCCCCATGAGGCCATGTAACCATATCACACGGAGTCTGGGAAGACTCCATAGAGGAGACCCCGGGCGGAAACGTTAAGATAAGCAGGATTTTAATTGGTGGAGAAGAGCATTAATGAAGCATGGGGTATGGCAAGAGTGAAGGTGTGGCCTGGCCAGTGTGGCTCAGTGGTTGAGGAGCGACCCATGAACCAAGAGGTCATTAGTTCGATTCCTGGTCAGGGCACATACCCAGGTTGCTGGCTTGATCCCCAGTGGGGGCGTGCAGGAGGCAGCCTATTGATGTTTCTCTCTCTCTCTCTTTTTCTCTCCCCTCCCCTTTCCTCTCTCTCTAAAATCAATAAAAAAATATTTTTTAAAGAGTGAAGGTGTGGGGAGAGGAGTGAGCCTGGCATAGAGACAGACGTTCCTGGTGATGGTGGTGGCCAACACCTGGCCTGGCCGGGGCAGAGGATTCACATGGGGAAATAGTAGGACGTGCCTATGGCTCCATCCTGCAGGCTTTTGGATCCCAGCAGTCAGGGTAAGGTTGGCATGGCAGCTGGAAGAACTTGGAATAAGGCACAGTTAGAGCTGAGACAACCAAGAAGAGCATCAGAGATAAAGGTGATCTTGGCAGTGGCCTCCCAGGCTCTGGAAGGTCAGGGGAGTGAGGTGCCAGGCAGGACCCTTATGTGAACTCAGACCTAAGACCTGATTATAAGGGCCAGGTAAAAATCCGTGGCCCGATTACCAAAATAAATGAGTATGCATAAGCAAGCCCCGGAGTCTGTTTTGTTGAGCACACATGCCAGGCGCTGTTCTGGGCACTGGGGATGCACTGTTGAACAGTTCCTCTAAAAGAATCTTGGCCTTGGGGAGTTTATATTACATCAAAGGAGACAGATGCAACAGACAAGTTATAAGATTAAATGTCAACTGCTACGAATCAAAGTCGGGGAGGAGGACAGAGCAAAGGGCAGCGGGATAGCTGTGTTGTTTGACATTCGCCGGTCAGGGCAGGTGCTTCAGAGGAGGTGGTAGGTGAGTAGTGACCTGAATTAAGTAAAAGAGCAAGACCCGAGGTCCAAGGGGAAAGCATGCCAGATGGAAGAAACAGCAAGTACCAAGGCCCTGAGGCAGGAATGTGCTGGACATATCCCGGCAGGGAGGCCTTGGTGGCTCCAGTATAATAAACAGGACAGGCGAAAACTGAGTTTGGAAAAACAGCTGTGGGTCAAATCATCAAGGACCTTGTAGACCATAGCGAGCAATTTGGGTTCGAGAATTGTAAGAGTTGCCCTAACTGGGTTGGCTCAGTGGATAGAGCGTCAGCCTGTGGACTGAAGGGTCCCAGGTTCGATTCCGGTCAAGGGCATGTACCATGGTTGCGGGCACATCCCCAGTGGGGGGTGTGCAGGAGGCAGCTGATCGATGTTTTTCTCTCATCGATGTTTCTAACTCTCTATCCCTCTCCCTTCCTCTCTGTAAAAAAATCAATAAAAAATATATTTTTTAAAAAAAGAATTGTAAGAATCAACATTACAGAGCACACATTTGTGGCCAGTACTATGGAGCAATCAGTATACATTAACAGGAATTTTAAAAGTGACTGGGGGCGGTGTGAGGATCAACATTTAACAGATGGAGGAACTGAGGCATGGAGAGGTGAGGCCTGGACCACCTGCCCTGAGCTGCAGACCTGCTCCTGGCTTGAGGATCAGTATGGGTCCCAGCATCCGAGCTGGGAGATCCGTCTGCAGGGGGAGGCAAAGCGGTCCAGCTGCAGGCTAGAGGCTGAGTGGTCACTGTAATAGCCACAGGCATGCATAACTGCATATTAAACTGGGGCATATCTAACAGCAGGCAGGTGTAAGTTTGGGAGCTGAAGAAGCGGGGGAGGCAAGAGGCTGAGCCACTCCGTATGGTGCTGTGGAGAGGACACTACTCTCTGGGGGGAGGCTCGATGCCCCCAGAGGCCCTGCCGGCCGCCACAGCATCCTCCTCCCTGCATTGAATGGCCTGTGTGTGCCTGGTGCCTCCTCCGGCCATGATCGCAATAGCTCTGTCGTCTACCTAATCCTGGGAACCTACACCTCATGGTAAAGGTGGCTAAGTGGGTTACATACCTAAGTGATGGCTCAGCTACTTTCTAGCTGTGTGACTCTAGGCAAGAAACATACCTTCAATTTAAAAAAAAGTAAAAAAATAAAAAATAAAAAAATAAAATAAAATCAATGGAAACATAAAAAAAAATCATTTCAAAACCTTTGAGAACACAACAAGGCCAACTGTGTAGACATGGAAGCTGGCCAAATCCAGCCTGCTAGCCAAAAATGACCATTTCTGATTGTCTAGATTCAACATGAAACCCTGACATAAGGGAATCCTATCTAATAAAAGAATAATACGCAAATTGAAAAAAAAAAAAAGAAACATATCTTCTCTGAGCCTCAGTTTCCTCACCGGGAAACAGCAATAACCAATAGTACCTACTTAACAGGGTTGTATTGAGGACCCAGATAATGCACGTGAAATGCCCCACTCAGTCCCTGGCACGTAGAAAGCACTCAGTTGGCTATTCATATGACCAGGCACTCAATGTGGATGTGTGAAGCAAAGTTCTTGAACTTCCCCAGCGGAGTCTTATCTGTCTTACTCAATCTACGTTCAGGTTTCTCCCCCGCCCCCCGCCCCTCCTATCCTACAATAAAGCGTTCCTATGAAACCTTTTGCAAGAGAAATGGTGTAACGCAAAGAAGTAATTACCATAGGACATGTCTTGCTAACAGATGCACAAAATAAATAGAGATGAAGTGCAGATGCTCGCAGACGCAGTTCAAAGGTATGGTGGCTTGAGGCTGAGATGCTGAGTGTTATTCCCGAGGAAAGACCTTGGGGAGCCACCCTCGCTACTCAGGGTACACGGTGCCTCTATAACTGGCTCACTGCAAAACAAACAGCAAAAATGAAAAAGCAAAAATCCCCCTTGGATGTTTTCCAGTTAGCGAAAACAGGTACTAATCTGTTTTCTAAAAGTGAAGTGGCATATAGTGAACTTTTGAAAAGCGGGGGGATTCCTGTAGTCTGTTACTGAGCACAATGCTTCACACATAGAGTTTGATTTTTTAAAAAATCAAAGTAGTAAAAGAACAACTAACAAAGGTCAAAGTGAGCGGAAGAAAGGAAATAATAAAGATCAGAGTAGAAATAAAGGAAATAGAATCTAAAAAAAACTACAAAAGATCAATGAGACCAAGAACTGGTTCTTTGAAAAGGTAAGTAAGACTGACAAACCTTTAATAAGACTCATCAAGAAAAAAAGAGAAAGGGCCCAAATAAATAAAACCTGATATGAAGGAGGAGAAGTAATGACTGACTCCATAGAAATACAGGGGAGTATAAGAAAATATTACGAACAACTATATGCCAACAAATTGGATAATCTGGACCAAATGGATAAATTCCTAGAAACATGCAATCTTCCCAAGCTGAATCAATAAGAGTCAAAGAATCTGAATAGATAGATTACAACTAGTGAAATTGAAGCAGTAATTAAAAAAAACTCCCAACAAATGTCCTGGGTCAGATGACTTCACAGGAGAATTTTACTAAACACTCAAAGAAGAACTGACACCTGTCCTTATCAAACTACTCCAAATAGTTCAAGAGGAGGAAGGCTTCCAAACTCTTCTTAGGAGATCAGCATATTCAAATTCCAAAACCAGAAAAAAACACCACAAAGAAAGAAAATCACAGCCAATATCCCTGATGAACACAGATGCTAAATCCTCAACAAAATATTAGCAAAATGAATCCAGCAATATATTAAAAAGACCATACACCATGACCAAGTGGGATTTATTCCTGGGGTGCAAGCTTGGTACAATATATGCAAATCAATAAACGTAATAAACCATATAAACAAAATGAAGGATAAAATCACATGATCATATCAATAGATGCAGAAAAAGCATTTGATAAATTCCAGCACTCATGTATGATAAAACTCTCAGCAAAGTGGGAATAGAGGAAACATACCCAACATAATAAAAGCCATATATGACAAACCCACAATAAATATCATACTCAATGGGCAAAACCCAAAAACGTTTCTCTGAAGATCAGGAACAAGACAGGGATGTCCGCTTTCAACACTTTTATTTAACATAATATTGGAAGACATAGCCACAGGGATCAGTCAAGAAGAAAAAATAAAAGGCATCCCAATTGCCTTTAAAATGAAGAAGTAAAACTGCATATGACATGATACTGTATAAAGGGAACCCTAAAGATTCCACCAAAAATTAATAGAATTGATAAATGAATTCAGTAAACTGTCAGGACACAAAACAAGTATCCAGAAATCAGCTGCATTCCTATACACCAGTAATGAACTATCAGAAAGGGAAACTAAGAAAACAATCCCACTTACAATTGCATCAAAAAGATAAAATATCTAGGAATAAGTTTATCCAAGGATGTAAAAGACCTGTATTGGAGAATGAAAAGACACTGACAAGTGGAAGAAACTAAGCGGAAGCATATACCATGTTCATGGATAGGGAGAAAATATCATTAAAATGTCCATACTATCCAAAGCAATCCATAGATTCAACAAAAACCCTATGAAGAAACCACTGGTGTGTTTCACAGAGCGAGAAAAAAATATCCCCTAACTCACCACCGCGGTGGGCCTGGCAACATCTCTCCAGTCAGCATGTGCCTGGTTTGCAGGATGCCTGCCAACAGGAGAAGATAGGACAGACCATGTGCGGCTTCACTACGGGGAGCTCACCATTGGGGGGGCACCTGGGGTCTCCATGGAATTCTAGTCTAGCTCAGCTGGAGAGGGAATCAGAGATTTCCTAAGACAACCCTCTCATTGTACAGCTGCAAAAACTGAGACTGTTAATTTGGCATTTAAAAAAATCTTTATTGTTGAAAGTGTTACAGATGTCCTCCTTCCGCCCCCCGCCCCCCCGCATTGACCTCCTGCACTCCCCCCAGGCCTTCACCGCACTATTGTCTGTGCCCATGGTTATACATGGTAATTTCATTAGATACTTTGACTTTTTAAATTGAATTATTGGGGTGACATTGGTTAATAAAATCATATAGATTTCAGAGGCACAATTCTATAATACATCATCTGTATATTGTATTGTGTGTTCGTTCACCCCAAGTCAAGTCTCCTTCCATCACCATTTAATCCCCTCTTTATTCTCTCCTAACCCCCCTCCCACCCCCTACATACCTTTCTCTCTGGTAATCACCATACTGTTGTCTGTCTATGAAGTGGGTTTTTTCTTTTTTTGTCTAATCCCTTCACCTTTTTCACCCAACCCCCCCCCCCCACCCTCCTCCCCTCTCACAGCTATCAGTCTGTTCTCTGTATCTATAAGTCTGTTTCTATTTTGTTAGTTTATTTTGTTTATTAGATGCCACATATAAGTGAAATCATATGGTATTTGTCTTTCTCTGGTTTATTTCACTTAGCATAATACTCTCCGGGTCCATCCATGCTGTCACAAAAGGTGAGATTTCCTTCTTTTTTAAAATTTTTTATGGCCTAATAGTATCCCCTGTGTAAATGTACCACAGCTTTTTTATCTATTCATCTACTGATGGGCACTTGGGCTGCTTCCAAATCTTGGCTACTATAAATAACACTGCAATGGACATAGGGGTGCATATGTTCCTTTGAATTAATGTTTCGGGTTTCTTCTAATATATTCTCAGAAGTGGAATCACTGGGTCATACGGCAGTTTCATTTTAAATTTTTTGAGATAACGCCATACTTCTTTCCACAGTGGTTGTATCAGTCTGCATTCCCACTAACAGTGCATGAGGGCCCCCTTTCCCCCACATCCTCACCAACACTTGTTTGTTGATTTGTTGATGATAATTATTCTGACAGGTATGAGATGATATCTTGTTGTGGTTTTAATTTTCATTTCTCTGATGATTAGTGATGTTGAACATCTTTTCATTTGTCTATTAGCCACCTGTAAGTTCTCCTTTGGAGAAGTTTCTATTCAGTTCCTCTGCCCATTTTAAAATTGAATTTGTGTGTGTGTGTGTTGAGGTACATAAGTTCTTTATCAATTTGGATATTAACTTTTTATCAGATGTGCCAGACAACCAACCAGGGAGATGGCACCCCAGAAACAGACCAACTGAGGTCTCAAGGGAGTGGGGTCACGAGGTCAGGGGTAAGAGGGCCCTCTTACAAGGGAGTGGGGCGGCTCGCTCAGCCAGCTGTGGGCATCTGATCAAGGGGGCGGGGCCACGAGTTCCCCTGGAATTGGGCTTCTGATCGAGGGGATGGGGCCCCGTGATTGGCCGGAAGTGTGTACGTGAACAGGGGGGCAGGGCCAGGTGAACAGCCGGAAGTGCGCACGTGAGCAGGGGCTGGGCCACGTGAAGGGGAGGGGCAGGGCCTCATAGAGCTCACCTTACTGTCTGTCTGGCCGGAGCCTGGGGCTATTCCAGGCACCAGCCCAGAGCTGAGGATCAAGGAAACCCCCAACCATGGCCAGTTCTCTAGCTAGAAAGACTCTTGGCCCTGAACAAAATGGAAGCAGCAGAAAGGAGGGGCCAGCACATTACCGAATAATGTGCTCATTGGGGGCAGAAGAGTACACACCTGCCAGGTCCTCTCTCTAGCCTGGGTTCCCCTGAGGTAGCTCTTCTGACCCCCTACCCAGGTTCCAGCAGGCACTGCCAGTTGGGATCCATGAATAGGCCTCCTAAGTGCAGACAGGGCGGTCTGAGGGTGTGGTAGGAAAGGCCCCAGATAAGGTATGAATCCCTTTCTAAGTCAAAGACATGTAAGATTGGAATAGTTGGGGCAGCTGGCTGTGTCTTTCTCTTTTAAAAATCCTCAATGGATATTTTCCCATTGATTTTTAGAGAGAGTGGAAGAGAGAGGGAAAGATAAAGAGAAATATCGATGTGAGAGAAACACATCAATTGATTGCCTCCTGCATGAGCCCTGACCAGGGCCTGGGCCGGAAAGGTACATGCTCTTGACTGGAATCGAACCCGGGACCCTTTGGTCCGCAGGCTGAGCCTTGATCCACTGGGGCTAAGGCTGGCTGTGTCTTTCTCGTGCCAACTTCTTTCTCCCTGAGCCCTAGAACTGGCACTGCCAAGAGTAACAGGTCCATGGGGCTCTGGAATTGTTGGAGGTGAGGGGTGGGTAGCGGGTCAGCAGAACCTTCACTTCCCTGGCACAGGGAGGGAGGTGTACGAAGGTCAGACACACTGACCTGGCAGAAGCCTCTGGGTCCACATAGCAGGCACCGGAAGAACCTGCGGCGGAAATTACATTCTCTAAAGACAGCAGGCTGTCCCCACTCACAAACCTTCCTGACCCCGGGCCTCAGTCTCCTCCATAAGATAAGGAAAAACACAGAATGCCACATAGCTTATCACAACTGTAATCAACTATAAGCTCAGTGTGTGTCTTCCCCTCTGGAATGTAAGCTCCATGAGGACAGGCTAGGTTTGTCTTGCTCATTGTGAGCAGTGCCTATGATGTTGGAGATATTCACCATATTGTTGTGAAAGGGATGGAGAGAGAAAGAGAGAGGGAAGAAGAGAGGTAAAGGGGGAGGGAGGGAGAGAGGGAAAACTGAGGGTACAGGGAGACTCATTTTTTAAAATCACCTAAGAGCTAGGGGGAGGTGGCAGGTAGAGAAAAGAGCTAGAACACTGTGCCGAGTTTCCAGAAAAGACGGGTGAGAGTGGGGTGGAACTGCTGACCGCTCAGCTGCCAACCTCTGGGGAGAAGGGGAGCTTGGTCTCCCTCACCGGGGCAGTGGGTCCTCAGCTCAGAAAAGCAGACTTGTGTCATTCCTTTCCGGACTTCTTGTTGACAGGCCCCGTGCCCCTTCCATTTGGGCGTGAGGGACAGGGGTGGGAGACCTCCCTGCTTCTTTCCTCCTCTTTTAAGAGCCCTCCTGTCTCTGGAGGTGGCTTCTCCCACACACAGCCTGACTGCTAGCTTCCCTCTCACTGGGGTAGTTAATAAGCCCAAGGGTGATATTAATTGCCATCAGGCATTAGGAGTCTAATGAGAATCATCTTCCTTGATGACTCCAGCACCTTCCATCCCCAGGGCGTCCAAGAGCCGGCCAGCCCTCTCCACGCTGCACCTCCCAGCTCCAGACAGATGTGGCATGGGGGAGGGGAGAAAGCCGGGCTCTCCGCAGGCCCCAGCACACAAGCAGAGGCAGCAATTGCACGAAGCCAGGGAGGAGGGAGGCTTCCAGGAACCGCCCAGGCCCATTTTCAAAAAGAAAATGCCACTTCACTGGATGATCAGGAAACTCACAGGGTCAAGAAGTCTAGGTCCCAGGGAGGCAGATGGGGGACAGAGACTGAGCCCCCAGCGGGCCTTGCTCTGAACTACCTCGCTCCCCAGTCAGTCTGGTGGAGTGCAAATCCTCAAGAGCCTCACCCCACCCCCAAGGCTTATGTCCATAGGATTGAAGACCCTGTCCCTCCAGAGTAGTGTGGGATTGAGACCCGGCCCTTGGGTGTTGAGCCATGATGCCCAAGGATGCTGTAAAATCATTGCCATTGATTCCATGCCTGGCTGACGTTTGACAGTTGACTTGTCGGGTCTGATCTGAGTTGCGCTCTAATGGAATGGGCCTGATGGTGGGAAAGAACGCCACCCATCACCCCCCCCCCCCCCCCCCCCCCGTCCCCTCGCAGCAGGTGCCTGGGTGAGTCTGCAAGAGGGGCAGGGCCTGCAAAACAACCTGTGGGAAGGTACTTCCCTCCTCTCCACCCACCCCCTTCCCCAGCAGCCGAGGGGGTTTTCCCCTAGCTGCACCCCAGGACCCATCCCCAAAGGAAGCTGTGTGGCCAGAGCGGGACTGGGCGCCGCAGTTCGGCTGATCCCCATCCAGTGGCCCGCAAAAGCCCCACGCAGACTCTGGGGGTGGGGGTAGGGTGCCCCCTACCCGCGCCTCAGGCAGAGCGGCTGTAAAACACCTCTGGCGCCGGCTGGGAGCGTGCATCCGTTTCAAAAGGACGCCGGTGGCTACAGCGGCTTCTACCCGAGGGAAACGCAGCCACCGCAGCCGGCCCACTCGGGCCCCAGCGCTAGCCTGCACTGGGGAGGAAAAATAAAACATAAAACAGGGGCGAGCGGAATCGCGAGGTCGGCCCTTGCCGGAGTCTCATTAAGGAGCCACGCGCGCCCCCAGGCCTGGAATGCGGAATGGACACGTGGACAGGGGAGGGGGGACTAAAAAGAGGGGTGTCTCCGCGTTGCGCGAGTCGTGGGCCGCGCGCTCCGGGGCCACGTGACCACGGGGAATCTGGGAGGAGGGAGAGAACGAGCGCGCCCGGCTCGGCGCCCGCTACCGCCAGGGTGGGCTCTGAGTCCCGGACGCGGGAGGAGGGCGGGCGAGCGCGAGTGTGTGTCTCTCTCGAGTCATTTACGGCGGAGCAGCCGGCGCGAGCGCCGAGGCGGCGGCGGCTGCTTCGTACTACTGTAGCTCCCCCCACCTCCACTTCCTTTTTGCTCCTTGATTCTTCGCCCCCCACACACGTCCATGGGGAGCCGGCCCCCCTGCCAGCACCTCCTCTCCGCTCGGCCCCGTAGATACCAGCTGCCACCGCCCTGGCCGAGGGCTGCGCGGGCGCCGGGTGCCCCAGCCCCTGGCGTGACGCCCAGGTCTCGCTGCCCGCAGCCCGGGCTGGCGCAGCGCTACGCTCGCCCCAACTGACTCCGAGAGAGCGCGCCGATGCCCGGCAGCACCGAGACAGTGGGCGATCGGGCGTCCGGGGGGCAGGGCGGGGACGGCGGGGAGAAGGAGACGTCGTACATTCTGAACCCCGGAAAAGTTCAAGGTTTGTGCAGGTCTCCCCGGGGAAGGCGAGGAGCAAGGTGGAGCAGTGCGCCCATTTGCTGAGACAGCGAGACCTGGGAGCAGAGGGGGGCAGCCGGGAGCTGCGGCGGCGGGCCGAGCCCCTCTCCATCCCACTACGTTTACGACCAGGAGGCTGGCGTCGGCGCCCCAGGCGGGCAGGGCTCGGGTCAGGCTTTCCCTCTCCCCCGCTTCTCCAAGCCCCATCTCCATGGGGCAGCCTGTTCCGGCCGCGCCACCCTCGCTCCAGCGGCGGAGCCGCGGCCCGGGCAGGCGGCGCTGAGCCGGCCGGTGTGCAGCCCCGGCCCTGGGCGAGGCTGGAGAGCGCGCTGGAACCCTGCCTCGAGCTCTACGAGGGGACAAGCCGCTGGCCGCCCGCCCGCCTCAGGCATTCAGTCCCGGCGGCGTCGCGTAGGCTGGTGGAGACCGCATCGCCGGTCTCGGCACTACATGGAAACTTTTCCTTCTCCAGCTGGATTAAAGTTGCCCAGATTTTCTCTTTCTTTGCGAAAGAAATCATCCATTTGCACCTAACCTAGGATTTGTATGCTGGAGCTGCTGCAGGGCGCGTGGAGGAAGGAAGCCGCGCTATCCATGTGAGCATACTACCAAAACCGAAAAAATTGGGGCTTGTGTTGGAAATCTGCACCCTCGCGCGAGTTCGGATTCGAGCTGGACCGCGCGGCTTGGGGATCAAGCCCTCGGCTCTAGGCAGTCCCGAGAAGCCAGCGGCCGCGGGGCCCCGGCCCGCACGTGCGGTTCCCCCCTGGCCGCGCAGAGCCTGCAGGGGGCACCAGCCGGGAGGCGAAGGCTCCTCCCGCCGGGAGCTGCGCCCGCCCCCACCGGCTCGAGGGTGTAGCCGGCGGCGCCTGGGACGCCCCCTTCCCTCAAACTGCCCCTGAATTGCACTCCCTGGCCCCAGAGCCTTAGCAGAGACAGCGGGGCGCCACGGCAGTCCTGAGTCGGAGGTGACCAAGACCAGACAGGGGGCCGAGTCGTCGTCGACTGTTGCCCCCTCGGCCGCCCCCCACTCCCGCCTTGGCCATGGCCCCGAGGATGTTGCGCCGCGGCGGCGCCGCCCTGCTCTGCCTCTCAGTGCTGCTCGCCCTCGGTAAGTGTCGCGGCGCGGACTCGCGGGTGATGATGCGGTGGTCGCCTCTGGAGGGGCGCAGAGGAGACTGGAGAAAGGCGAACCCCCATCCCCGGACTCGCAGCTCGAGTTACCTCCAGCCCCCGAGCGCTTTGGCGGGAGCGGAGGAGTCCAGCCCCACCCTGGGGACCGAGCCCTGCCCAGGAATACGGGGGTTGGGGAATCACTCCAATCCGTTCCAGATTAGTAAGAAGGGTCCAAACCCGAGTGTCCGGGGGCGTGTCCACCCACGGAAATCTATAGGGATCCGAGGGATCCACTAAATCGTGTCTGAGCCGCCCCCCCCCGTCCCTCCCTCCCCCACAGCCAGCGGGGTGGGGGGCCGTTGGGGTCCGCGGGGACCGTGTCTCCCCTCGCCCCTGGCTGGCAGGCTGGTGCGGGGCCGCGCCGCCCGCCGCCTCGCTTCCTGCGGCGTCCCCGAGAAAGGAAGTGGACTGCTGGGGCTCGGGAGCCGCGGCGGCTCGCCCACCGCCGTCTTGTGAGCTGCATCTAAATGGCCGGCTTAGCCGAGCCCGGAGGGAGGGGGTCTAGGCGGCCGGCGCAGGCCAGGGCGGCGGGCTGCGGGCTGCCGGCAGCGGGTGGAGCGAGCGGGATCCGCGCTCTCGCGTTCTGCAATCTGTTGCGTCTGCTCCCCAGGCTCGCCCCGGGCTCCGTGGTAAAAGGTGTGGGAGAAGGAGGGGCCGGGTTGGCGCGTTTGGGCAGTGGGACGGCAGGGATACGGGTGGGGGACAGAGGGTCTCTGAACAGCCCCCCGGAAATGGGAACTCGGATCCGACGGGCCTTCCGCAAGCTGGAGGCGCTCCAGGAGGCGAGGGGCTCAGACTGAAGGGAGAGGGAGAGAGCTAGCTGGGGAAGGAGGAGAATGGAGAAGAGAAACCCGCTCCTTCCTCCCAACAAGAAACCAACAGGCCTGGGACACGTTTCCCTAACCAGCAGGGAGTGTGTGTGTGTGTGTGGGGGGGGGGGGGGTCGTTGCCCCTCGCTGAGGGGTGAACCTAGACAGGCTGGAGAGAGGCTTGGGTGGGGGGGGGGGCAGTGGGCTCTCCGCGTTGGGGGACCCTTGATGTGTCTACTCCGCTGCAGCCCACACCTGCCCTGTCCCTAAGAGCCTGCCTAGGCTCAGGGTGAGGGCACCCAAGGTCTCTAACCAACGGCTCTTACCCGGACCAAGGCGCTGCTCTCAAGGTTGAGAGCTTAAGGAAAGGTATGGCTCTGGGTATCTAGGGTCCTGAAGCTTGGAGGGATGGGGAGCCCGCTGGCCTTCCTTTGCGGGTGGATAGCTTCTTCCATCCTGGGAGCTGGTTTGTGTTCATTTCACCAGACCCAGCCAACCTCTCAGTTCCTGTATCAGAAGAATGGGGCAGAACAGCATGGGCGAGAGAGGTGGTTCATGTGTGTGTGTGCAGCTGGGAACCTGAAATTTGCAAGGCTGAGGGTGGGGAAGGGCTGGGCAGGAAGGATGGGTCTGCATGTCTGTGCCCTGGAGCTTGGCAAGCAGGGGATTTGGGCACCTGGCAGGAGGACACTGAGCTCGGGCCTGGGTCTAGGCGTGGTTCTGCCCCACTTCTGCATCTGGCTGCCAGAGTTTCCTTCTGATAGCTGACCATGGCCGCCCCTGCCCCGCTCCCCCCCCACCCACCAGGTAGCTCAAATGCTCTTCCTAGGTTCCCACCGCCCACCTTCCTGAGTCCTCGTCCTGTTACTAACTAGCCTTTCTCCGCCCTCACCTGCCAGAATCCTACCTTGCTGCCCTGGCGCTGCTTCTCTTGGAGTGGGGCAATCCGCCTCGTGTCCTCCTTAGATGTCTCCTCTGTGCCCTCTTAGGCCTGCACTGGTGGCGGCAGAGCCGTGGGCTGATCCTCCTCTGTCCTTGCACGCAGCCAGTGCCTGGTACCTGCATGGCCCAGGGTTGGCTGATGATCAGTAAGAAGCGATTTGAGGAGGTGGGGTGGGGGTCCCCCACGGAGCAGGCATTCCCCCCTCCTGATTATCTGGCACCCTTTCCAAACTCCTTCCCTGAGTCCCCATCCCATGCCTCAGTCTCCCCTTCCTCAAGGAAGAGTACCAGAAGATTCTGAAAGTTTGGGGACCCTCCCCAAATGGATATGGCCAGAATCACTGAAATCCCTCCTCCCCAAACCCCATTTCCCCTGGGCCTTCCTCTTTCAGGGCTGCCTAGCACCCCCCCACCCAAACCGTCCCTCTATCCAGGAAAGGGGTAAGGATTTATTCTCACTCAGGCTAACTCTTGGTTGGGAGTTCCGGGCTCTTTGAAGATGCTGGGGTGTGGGAGCAGTTGCAGTTTTTTTGTGTGTCTGTCAGGCGGAAGGTTCTGACCACACAGCCGGACTGGGAGCCAAATAGCCTGGGTTTCTGTCTAACTCTGGCGCCACAGGGCTGGGTGACCTTGGGCTGCCTCCCTCATGTTCCCTGTCTTCCACCATCAACGTGGCCTCTGGCCCATCCCTCGCCTTCTCACTTTCTGCCAGTACTGCTGGGCAGATACCGAACCCCACTCCCTTTCAGGGGCCAGCTCAGCCTGTGGGGTGACAGCCCCTAACCTGCTCCTAGGCTCCAGGCTTCCACCAGATGACATCTGAGAAAGCCACTTTCCTGCGTCTGGTCTTTGAGGACACTCTCTGCTCCATATTCAGTTTGAATAGGAGTTTGGGGGGGGGGTGGTGATTAAACCTGTTGGAGAGTTGATTGTGTCAGCCCCCTATTCAGTAACCTTCACTGGCTCCCCACAGCCTATAGGAGACAGATACACTCCTTGCCCCCGACCCCCCAGCATCCAAGGCCCTTTATGATTTTGTATCCAGCCACCTCTTCACTTCTGTGGTACTGCCCTCCCTCTGTCCTCCCTGCATCTTATACGAGAGCACGCTCCTCACCGTCCTGTCTCTCTGCTTTCGCACCACCACACCCTCCATCTGGAATACCCGGCCTCCAGAAATTCTTACCTAGCCTTCAAAGGCCAACTCCAACATCATCTCCTCCAGGGAGTCTGCCTGGATTACTCCTTAGCTTCTCACCAGCAGGCCCCATCCCTCCAGCAGAAGTAATTGACCTCTTTCCAGCGCTGCCTCGGCCTTCATGCTGCCTTTGCAGCACTCCTCACGGGCTGCAGTGCCTGTGTGTGAAGGGTGTGTGGGCATATTTCTACAGGATCCTCACAAACTCGCATTTAGGGCAGGAGGCATGTCCTTTTGGTTTTTGCCTCACTCTGCAGGGTTTGACACATAATAGATGCTGAGAAGAAATGAATGGGGTGGGAAGACAACTCTGTATATTGGGGGGCCCTCCCAGTGTCCATTGAAAAGGGCGCTCTGGGGTGTGGGGCAGAAGAGGGGGGAAGGGGGAGGCAGGCAGAGACACCAGGAAGAGAACAATGGGATGGAATGGGGCAGGGCCATGCCACGCCCCTTGAGTGGCCCACACAGGTTACACGTCTCTAGGGTGACATGTTATAACACAGCTCCATAGGCTACGAATGTAGTGTCCCATGGTGCTCTGAATACATGATCGCAGACTCATGTGTCCTCACCAGCCTGGCAAGCTCGAGTTTCTCCTCCACGTTGTGTCTATGCTTTGCGTGTCCCCCTGATTCCCTGAGCTCTGGGCTCCTTGGAGATGCAGGAGGGACACACAGAAGGAGGTCTGGGTCAGCATTGGGCTGTGGACAGCTCTCTCCCAGCTGGAGTGAGGAATGATGCTTGCCCCCACCCCCACCCCCACTCCCACCCCCACTCCCAACACACACACACACACACACACACACACACACACACACACACACACATCTTTCTGGCCACACAGAGCCCTTCGCCACAACACAGCTTTGTAATGTTTAAGACCAGTAGGTGGGGATGTGCTATAAACTTGGTGCTTGGCTGGAGGAGGTACGGCCACTCTGGAATAGCAGGGCGGGCATCTCCTCAGCCCTCACTGGGGGCCTGTCTGGAACCGATAGACCCCAGGCCTGAGATTGGTAACGAGTGCTCGTGATGCTATAGAAACTGAGACCCCGAGAGGCACCAGCTCCAACCAGCAGGGTCTGCCCACCCACCAAGGACAGGGTATGTGTGTTGGGGAGAGGATCTTGCTTTGTTGTTCTATGTATAATGATGTCCATCCACAAGGCTGAAACGGAACGAGGTCCACCCTCGTGTAGATGAAGAAATGGGCACGAGAGAAAAGGGGGGCAGGGACTGGCTGACATCATCCTGCCAGTTGGTTCTGGAATTAGGACCAGTACCAGAGCTCAAAGGGGGTTCCTGATGGACTGAGGGTCCGCTCTGGACCCCTCAACAGAGATTCCACCACCTCTGTTATTTCCTCTCTCTAAAACTTCATGCCAAGATGTGCTCTGGCCTCAGTCTAGTCTTGGGCCCAGGCAAGGGAGATAATCAGTCAGCAGTAGCTTTAATAAGCCTTGCCAAGCACTTGCCAAGAGGGGACATGGAGGGGTTCAGGAACAGATCTTCAGCTCCCTTATAGCTTGAAGTCCAGTTGAGGAAATGAGAAAAAGTCCTCGATTCTGAAATTCAAGGCAGTTTGAAATCGGGAGTCCCCAGGATACAAGAAACAGGGGTTCAAATCATGACTTTGTCAACTTGCTGTGTAGCCCCAGGAAAATCACCTCCCTCTCTGAGTCTTTTCCTCCTCTGCCAAGCGCCCTACCAACTCTGTTGCTCAGTGATAGTGTCCTCAGCTTTAAGGTGAAGCCTCTCGTCACCTCCTTTATGTTTGTCTGCCCTACACCCATGCCCCCTCCACTGATGATGCACACAGCAGATGCTAAGAAGTGGAGACGATTCTTCCTCCCCATTCCCTCCCCAGGGTCTTCCTTACTTCTTCTCTGCCAGTGCTCAGTACAGACTGTTGGTAAGAGATTAATGAATCAGTTGTGTGTGCTTTCTTAAAATAATTTTTTTTTCTATTTTTCTTCTTTGTGTTTGTAAATGAAAAGTGGGCCTCCTTATCATCAATTCGGCTGGCTGTGCCATACTCCAGCGGTCCCCAGGGATGAGGCAGTGTATCAGGGAGTACCACTCTGCTAGTTTGCACCTGTTTCTGGAGGACAAATAGAGGGGGGAGGGAGAGGTGGGTACTGAGACAGGTGAGGCCAGTGCAGTAACAGAGGGGACACGCTCCTCTAGGGACACGGGAGTCATGTCTCCTTTCCTGTTTGCCTCTTTCAGCTCCTCTTCCTCTTGAATCACCCCCAACACACACACACACACACACACACACACACACACACACACACATACACACACACACGCACACACATCTTCGCTCCAGGCCTGCTGGCTGACAGACAGCCCAGCAGGATGAAGTGGAAAATGGAAGCAATTACCTGGATTATTCAATGTTTGTTGCATGAATGAATGAATGCAAGAATGACTAATTCAGTGCAAAAATAAAAAAAGGTAGAATATGTCATTGAAGAAAATCCCTTTTGCCTGAATTATTATCTAGATAATTATCTACCTTTGAAAAGTTCTGCTTTTTATCAAACTCGAATCCTTCCTGCTACACTGTCACTCACACCTTTTTGACCTGTGCAGATGGGCAACTGATCACACCCTTCTCTTAAATGGTTTTTCCCGTTCAGTTCAAAACAGAGGCGTGGGCAGGTTGCGTGCTTTCTGGCGGAATCTCTCAGCTTATCTCTGTTTCCTCGGCCCATCTCTCAGGACCCTCAGAGCTGGGAGAGCAGGGTCCAGGGTCACCTGGATAAATGGGACGACACTCAAAATGGTCCCGGTTCTCAGAGGCATCTCCATCCAAGAATCCAGGTCTGAACAGCATCAGACCCCACAGGGCAGACCCCTGGCCGTGAGAGAGAACAGGCAGCCAGGACACCCTCAACCCTGAACTTCTCCCGGGAAACACACCCCAGAGGTGGCCGGCCCTTAGACAGATTCAGCCACAGTTACACTGAGGGACATTCTCTGCTTTTCTGAGGGAGAAGAGGTGGTGGTGGGGGTGGGGGGGTGTAATATGGTTTCTGCCCCCAGGGAGTGCCCAGAATGACAAGAGACAGAATGTCATCTTCAGAGAGGCCCCAGTCTGACTAAGGAGGCACAGCCCAGCTCTCACCAAAGTTGACCACCTTTGTCCAGAAGTTATAGGACCCCACCTTGCAGGCCTCTCCCCACCCCTGCTTCCTCCAGCCCCCAGGGCTGTTGGAGAGCCTGGCTTTGGCCAGAAGCGAGTGTATGTTTGATGGCTTGGTACAGATAATGCTGCAGACTTGTCATGGCAGGAGACGGTGTCGGTGGGAGCTGACGGCACAGGCGCACACTCACAGGCACTCCCACACAGTTGTGGGCACACGCGGATATGACATGCTTGAGAGTTCTAACGGTTCTTTGGAGTTCAGAACCACGATCCCATTTGATTCTCACAGCAGCCACTCGGTGAAGGCAGCGATGGTGATCCCATTTTACAGAAGGCAAAGCTGAGGCTCAGCAGAGTTCTGGCCGCACCAGCTCTGAAAGTGAGGTTTTCTGACCCTGCCTATGGAAGTCATCTTGTCACCTCTCTCTGCCTCGCACATACAAGGAACAGCACAGACTTGGACAGACAGGCACACACAAGCGAAGCCCCCCCCCCCATCTGACCCCATGATCTATCCAGTCTCATCTCGAGCCTCTCGCCCCCTTGCTCTCTAGGCTTCTTCCGGTGCCTGAACGCGTCATACTCCTTTCCATGTACATGCTGTTCCCTCCAACCATAACACTCTTCCACCCCCATGGCCTACGCAGCCTTCAGGCCGGAGGGTATCCACATTTCCTCCTGGAAGCCCACCCTGATTCTCAGACGAACCAACTACCGCTTGCAACTCCTTGGTGATTTGCCCTGTGTGCAACTGTGCTGCCTGACCTCTCTGCTGGCTGTCGGCTCACGTGGACCTGGGAGGTGTGAGATTCTTCCCTGCCACTGGGATGTCTGGAATAAAGTGGGCATTTAATGCTGTGTCAGAGGAGTTGGTAAATGCGCACATGCACACGTACTTGTACACCTTCCCTGTCACTCAACAAGTGTTCAGTTAGCACTTACTATGGGCCAGGCACTGGTCCTAATCTGTGAGTACCACAAAATCCCTGCACTCATGAGCCTATGTTCCTGTGGGGTGGGGGAGAGCAGACAGTAAATAATAAATATATTCCATAAGTCAATTATATAATATGTTAGAAGGCAAAAAGTACTAAGGAAAATAAGGAGAGAAAAAAAAGCGAGGTAAGAGGAATTGGGAATTGGAGAGAGAGAGAGTTGGGAGGGATTATGCAGTATTAAAATGAATGTGCAGTTAAGTGTCATTAAGCAGACTCGAAGGAGGGGAGGGAACAAGCTAAGCAAATACCCGAATATTACAGAAGGACCAGCCCTGGGGCAGGAGTGGGCTTAACCTTTCAAGGTACAGCAAGGAGGCCAGAGGGGCTGGAGCACAGTGTGGATGGGGAGGGTCGGGGGAGATGGGGTGGGGGAGGGAGGCCCTGGTAAGACATTGACTTGTGGGCTGATGCAGGGGGGAGCCATAGCAGGGTTTGGAGTAGGAGTGACCTGAGCTGACCCGCAGCTGCAGGCTTGCAGAGCTGCAGAGTCCACAGGGATGGGGACTGGCCCCCAGTGCCACAGGGAGGGACCTCTGTCTGTCTCTTCAGCTCCTTGCTCCTCACAGTCCCGGCTGTGGCTGCCTTCCCGCCACCCCATGGCCACCCATGGCAGGCAGGATTGGGGTGCAGAGGAAGCAGACTGCAGCAGAGGCCACCCAAGGATTGGCAAGGCTGTGTGGCCGCCCAGGTGTCTTCCGTGGGCGGGGCCTCCTGTCTGTGAAATGGGGCTGCAGCGCCAGGTGCCTCCACAGCCACTTCTTGCTCAAGCCCCACCATCGCTTCTGCGACCGGGGCCAGATTCATGTCCTCATCTCAGCTGGGGCGTACGGGACACCTAGCCATCCTCCGTTTCCTCGGCAGACTCTGTTTTTGTTTAAAACGTATTTTTATTGATTTCAGAGAGGAAGGGAGCGAGAGAGAGAGAGAAACATCACTGATAAGAGAGAATCATTGGTCGGCTGCCTCCTGCACACCTCCTACTGGGGATCGAGCCCACAACCCAGGCATGTGCCCTGACTGGGAAACCAACCCATGACCTCCTGGTTCATAGGTCAGCACTCAACCACTGAGCCACACCGGCTGGGTGATTCCGATTTTTTAACGAAGTATCTACCTTTACATGAAACGCACTATGGGGGTGAGGGGGTGGGGGTTTCATGCACTAGCTTGGGCAGTGATCTTATACCACTCTGACTTGGGGCGTATGACAGGCTGTTGTGCTCAGGGAATGCAAAGTCCAATTTCCCTGGATCCCCGAGCGCCTGGCAGCGACCTGGCTTACCTATTGCTTTGACCTCTCTGCCTGTCCCTGTCTTATGTCTGCAGGTGCTCAGATGGCGGCCCCCTCCTCCCACCACCAGCCACCTGCCACCACAGGACCACTGCAGCCCATGCCTCTTAACCGAGGAGGTGACCTGCCCCAGACAACCCACACCCTCCCTTGCCCTGTGGGGAAAGGCAGGTGTATAGGGCCTTTGTCCAATAGGAAGGAACTCTTGGATTGGAAATAGGAAAAATTGCCATTTTCTCAGCTGCCAACACAGCAGAGAAATGATCTCAATTTTCTGGGGCTGTTTTCAGCAGGAGAAAAACTGCCAGCCGCCAGCCCCGTGCATGAGAGGTCTGAAACACTGGGGAAAGGAGCTGGAGCTGAGGGAGGGGGTGGGGAGAGAAGCAGAGGGGACTGGCGTAGTGCAGAGGACTGGGCTCCCCACTCGGGCACTGCAGCCTTCCTCCTTGGGACCCCCCCCCACCCCCCGCAAGCACCCACTGACCACACACCTATGTTGGAGCAGCTATTAAACTATCTAGTTATCTTAATAGTTCCTTCTATTAACTGAGCACCTACTATGTGCCACGCCCTCTGCTGGGCACCAGAAATCATTCCCTGGGAGCCAGCAGTCAACTGCTCTGTTTCAGCATGGTCCTGATGCTCACAGCTCTCCTCCTCGCCCTTTCCCTGCACTCGGCTCTAAAACCAAACTGCTGGGCTTCATCACTTCCTGTGTGATTTTGCTCAAGTTACTTAACCATTCTGTGCCTCAGTTTCCTCATCTGCAAATGATTATAAACATACCCAACTTATAAGGTGTTGTGATGATCTAATGAGTCATTATTTCATGTCAAATATTTAGAACTAGAGACCCAGTGCATGAAATACATGCATGGGTAGGGTCCCTAGGCCTGGCTGGCGATCAGGGCTGATCTGTGGGGTGACTGGTGGGGCAATTGGGGGTTCCCCATTGGCATCCGCCTTGGCTGGCCTGGTGCTACCCGCTCACCAGCCCCACCTCCCACTGCCACCGCCAGTCGCCTCCCTCTGCAGGGCAACCAGCAGGGCAATCGGGGGGGCTCCCTGCTGGCACCGCCTTGGCTGGCCTGGGGCCTGCGGGCTGGGGGCAGCTCCTGCATTGAGCGTCTGCCCCCTGGTGGTCAGTGTGCATCATAATGACCAGTTGTTCCGCTGTCCGGTCGATTTGCATATTAGGCTTTTATTATGTAGGATAGTATCTGGCCCTATTAAGTCTCCAAAAACAACACCTGTCAGTATTAGTGTTATTTATATTATTAGTACATGCCAGACACTTAGTACAGACCATGTTTTCTTCATTCTTAGTACACGGTACTTGTCTCATGAGGAGCTTCTAAGGTGGTGTCCTGCGGAAATGAGCCACGTCTGCACATATTGTGATAAAATGCAGTCACAAGCACGTTGGAAAGGACACAGAGTGTGTGGAGCAAGAAAAGTCTCATAATTGTTCAAGAGATTTGGGGAGGCTTCATGGAGGAGGCGCCACTGTGGGAGGCCTTAACCAGGTTAGAGAATTCTGTCTCTGAAGACGAATAAGTCAGCATCTACCGTGTGTCTGACCCCCTGGGGAAGACAGAAACGCAAGGCAAAACTGGTCTCTAGCCTACCAGCTCTAAGTCCAGCGGGGCGAGAGCAAGGCTGCCTATAAAGCAGTAGCAGGGGGCTAAATGCAGGGTGCACGGTTGGTAATTCATTACCTGGATAATTTCTTAACACGTCTCAGAACTTCGACTCTACCGTTCATGGAGTACTGGGAGCCTCTGAGTGTTACAGAGGGAGGGAGTGGCAAGATCCAGGCAGGGTTCTCAGTGCAGACTTGGTTTGGGGCAATTTGCAGACTGGGGCAATGTTGAAGGAAGCTGGTGCAGCAGCTGGTCTGGGAGTGAGGGCTCTAGGGAGGGGGAATGAGCACTCGAAGTCACAGAGATTCCACCAGGGCCCTGACTTCTCTTTCCTGCTCCTTGGCTTCCGCCTCTGGGAGATTGCATGGCAAATGTGAGGTGCAGAGCCTGCAGCGTAAGGCTCAGTCTTTGGAGCTGTCTTTGTTATTTTAGCAGCGAAGGCTCAGGGCGCGGAGGGGACTTGTCTACCGCACACAGCCAGTGCTGACCCCCTCGGGGGACTTTATGGTGCTGTCAGGAGTCCTGGGGAAAGTGGCCGAGGGCCAGAACAGAGAGACAAGCTCTCCCTCACTAGTAGGAGAGGCCCCGCCTCACCCCCACTGGCAGCCAGAGGCTGAGGGGTCCAACCTACTTGGAGGTCAATGTCAGCGTTTGAGCTCCTGGAGAGCCGTGTGGGGATGGTGGTGGGGTTTCAAGTTGCACAAATGTAGGTTGGACTCCCAGCCGTGCTGCAGTGTCGCTGGGTGACCTGGGAGCCCTGCCTGGCGGGTCTTCCTGCGCCTCAGCTTCCATCGGCTGAATGGGCGTCCCGGCATCATCTCTCCCGGGCTGGACTGCTGCAGGCATGAGATACCACAGTGTGTGCGCAAGGGCCCAGGGCTCAGTACACACGGTGGTTTCTTATTTCCTTCCTTTCTGCCGGGAGCCAGGCCTCGCTGCCTGGAAGCACATTTAAGACAGCGCCAAAGGCTTCCCGGAGAGCTGTGTGCTGCTGCTTGGGTTGTTCTGCTTTGTTTAGGGTCTGATTTTTCTCACCCTCAATGCCTCCTAGCAACATGCTGCTTGTTTTAAGAACAGCTGTGGCCAGCTGCCGGCCCCTGTCCCCGCTCTGTCTTCCCCCCTCTTTCCCTTCCCAGGAAGGCAGCCACAGGCACGGCCCCCACGCCCAGTGCCTCTCCAGCCCCGGGTGGAGGAGGCATTCTGGGTCCAGCAGCTGGCCCCACGGCAATGCAGTGCCCGAATTGTACAGGCTGGCGAGGCTACGGCTTCCCAATATTTGCATCTCCGGCAGCCCTCAAGGTGGGCAGAAAGGCTGCCTGTACACCGTAAGATTGGTGACCCCGCCTCCCCTAGGCAGGCCACACCATTGCCAGAATTAGGTCCAGGCTTCTATGGTGTCCCTGACATGGAGCCTGGGCATCCCTGACACACGTGCTCTGATCCATCCTGCAGCCCGAAAGGGCGTGGAGACCCTGGTCCCTGAGCTGACTCCTCTCCCTCCACAGTCTCAGAGTCCCGATCTGCAAATAATAGGAGGAAAGCACGCCCACCCTGTGGGGGCCAGGTAACTGAGTTATGCACCCGTGGCTCCATCAGAACTCTGTGCATGGTCACTGTAACCATTTATTCACTGTGACCTCGAAGAGTCACCTCTCACTACCCGATCCACCCAGAGGGCCCTGGACTCCCCAGCCTCCCACCACGTTCTTCCTCTGCCTCGGGGATTCTCTGCTCCCGGCTGTTCGATCTCTCAGCCAACTGTGTGGCCTCAGACCAGTCCTTTCCTCCCGCTGCAGTGGACTGTCCCTGTCTTTGAAAGATGGGTTTACTGAGCTGGGTCAGTCCTGTCCAACAGAAATATACCATGAGCCCCCTATGTAATTTAAGTTTTCCTAGTTACCTCATGAGAAAAAGTAAAAAAGAAACCGGTGAAGTGAAATTTTAATAATACATTTTAACCAATAGATCCAAAAGATTATTTCAGCATGTAATCGGCATTAATGAGATACTTTACATTTTAAAAAACGTTACATTAAATCTTCAAAATCCCTTGTGCATTTTATAGCTGCGTTCTAGCACATCGCCATTCCAACTGGCCCCATGTCAGTTGCTAGGCGGCCACGTGTGACAAGTGGCCACCATCCTGGACACGCAGGGCAAGGTGTCCAGGGGCCTGGAGCCAGTGCTCCGAGGCCCGTGAGCAGGGCCACTCTCCTTGGAGATTCCCTGCTCGGCTCCTCCCCAGCCCTGGCATGATTCATGTTGGCCGTGGCGACTCCCATTCATGCCGCTTTCCCTCCCGCTCTGCCCGCAAATCTTGTAAACCGTGGGTCAGATGAAGTCAGCCTCCTGCTCAGAACCCTCCACCTCTCGGAGAATGAAAGTCAAGTCCTCACGTCACGGTGGCTGGCAAGGCCACGTGATCTGTCCCTTTTCCCGGCAATGCCTCTCTGACGGTATTCCCTCTGGCCTGCTCCACTCAGGCCACACTGTCCTCTTGGCTGTCCTCGCCCAGGCCAGGCCCTGAGCCTTGGGAACTTGGACCTTGTTGCATCTCTGCCTGGCATTTCCCCCCAAATAAGCATGACTTGCCCCCCTCCCCATTGCCTTCAGGTCACCACTTAAAAGCATCTTACCCGAGTGGCCCAGTCCAAAAGATCCCTGCCCCCTCACCTGCTTCGTGTTCCTTCACCTGACATGTTGTATGTTATGTGTCTTCTTGTCCATGATTGACACCACCGCCCCACTGGGAAGGAAGCCCCTGAGAGCAGGGGCCACGTCGGTGTCGTTCACTGCTCTATGCCCCACCCCTGGGCTGCAGTGAATGAATAAAAAGATTGCTCCTTCCCCTCCTCTCACCTTTCCACCCAGGGAGCCACTGGGAAAAGAGATATGAGAGCTAAATGAGTGACAGGGACCCATTCATTTATTCATTCATTCATTCATTCTCACACGCCTCTGCCATATCCTAGCCTTGTGGGCTTGGGAAAATTACTTTACTGGCCTTGTGGCTCAGTTTCCACATCTATAAAATGGGAGGAGTGCATCTTCCTCATAGGGTTTGTTGTCATGCATAGACAAATCAACGCATGCCATGTACTTGGGAGCAGTGCCCGGCTTGTGATAAATGCTCAATAAAAGGCAGCTATAGTTTCATTCAGCGCATGTTTTTGAATGCCAGGCCAAGCACTGTGACAAACACGGGTCGTGCAACAGCAAGGGCGTGGTTAGTGATGCCATAGACCAGCCTTGGGCAAACTACGGCCCGCGGGCCGGATCCGGCTGTTCTATCCGGTTCTCTTGCTCTCTCCTCCGCTCCTTTACTTTGAATTTATATTAGTTCACACAAACACTCCATCCATGCCTTTGTTCCGACCCTCCGGTCCAGTTTAAGAACCCATTGTGGCCCTCGAGTCAAAAAAGTTTGCCCACCCCTGCCATAGACACTGACGTGGGCTAGGATGCAAGCGACTGGCCTCACCCGGACTTCGGAGAGGGGCAGTTGTGGCGTCCTGTCATTTTGCAGCAACCACTGCCAAAATTGCTGTGAACCACTGATACCCAATAGATAGAAGATGCCATTGCTACCCCACTAGTGCTACGCCTCTGGCTCAGGTCACAGATGGGAAAAGGCAGAGTGGGACTCTGGCCCCGGACACTGTGTCTTCCACTCCTCCTGGGCCCTAACCTCCTGACTCTGTGGCTCTAGGTCCCAAGGCCCATCCATCTCCAGCCCCCAGTGTCGTACAGGGAGCATCACACCCATTCAGCTTGATCCTTGTGTCGTCAACTCACCCATCGGGTGCCCCCATTACAAAGGGGAAACCGCGGCACGAAACGACCAGCTTTCCTCCTCCTGTGTCTCAGCCTCTGCCCAGCATGCACTCCCTGCACATCCCTTTTCCTCAGCCCCTGGCTGTTGTCTCAGTCTCCCCACCAGATTGGTCAGACCAGCGCTCTGCAGGCCTCGGGCCCCTCCCACACCCTCAGAAACCAGGTTCTCCTTCTCCCTGTCCCTGCAAAGCCCATCTGCATAAAGCCATCCCCGGGCCTTGCCTTTAAAAGTCTTCATCTTTTCTCTTCTCCCTAAACGGCCCCTAAATGATTTCTGTAAATTGCTCTAAGTAGCTCCAAAGAAAAAAAGAAAAAGAAAGAAATAATAATAAGTCAGTGACTGGCTGCCTGACTGGAATGTCAATGGCTCTCCTCCTGCCTAGCCGGAGCTCTAGCTCCTTCCCACCGCGCACTCAGACACGTGACCCCTCTGCTCCCAACCCAGGACAGGGGGGCACTCATGGAGTGCTCAGGCAGGAGGCTGCCCAAGTCGGGTGCATCCCCATCAGACAGGGAGCTCCTCGCGGTAGCAACATTTTCCCTTTCCTCTCCCCTCCCCCTACCAGACTGGAGACTCTCCCAGGGGAGAGTGTGCCTTCCTCATCAGACAGGGGGTTCTCTCCCGGCAGGACTGCAGGGGACACTCAGAAGCCCCTCTGATTCTCTTTCCTTGTTCTGCAACCAGTCCCCCACCCTTCCACCCCCAGAGCCTCGTTCCCTTCACCTCAGATTAGAAATCTGGGTCCTAATTCCTAGACTGAGATCTTTCACTGATTCAATCAAACATTCATTCATTCATTCATTCATTCGTTCGTTCGTTCATTCTACTGAAGCAGGGGTGGGGAACGTCCAGCCCACGGGCCATATAAGGTAAGGCCCGTGAAATCATTTGGTCTGGCCCTGCCAAAGCATTAGGGGCAAGTTAAGTGTTTGAGCAAATATAGCAGGCTAATTTTTAAGTTCATAGTTTTCTATGGCCTGTGAATGACTTATAAATATCCAAATGGCCCTTGGCAGAAAAAAAGGTTCCCCACTAAAGCTTTCCAAATACCTACTGTGTGCCAGACACTGACTGGAAACGTGTCCTTCTTCAGATTTAGCCCCTTTTGAGGCAATCCTGGGACCGGGGCCCCCAGACATGGACCTGGTTCTCCTTGGGGTACGGCATCCAGCCAAAGGGCCGGCTGGGGCCCCATGGACGTGACCCAGCCTCAGCCCCTGACCATCTTCATGGCCTCTTGGGCTCTTTCCAGTGTGGGCCAGAGAAGGGCCCCTCCGAGGGAGCAGAGGTCAGAGGTGGGAGGACCCTACCAACTCCAGAGAGGTGCCTCTGTGAGAACCTGGCCTGTCATCCTTCCATCCAT
Organism: Plecotus auritus; assembly: GCF_963455305.1. Taxonomy (NCBI): domain Eukaryota; kingdom Metazoa; phylum Chordata; class Mammalia; order Chiroptera; family Vespertilionidae; genus Plecotus; species Plecotus auritus. The sequence goes on from NC_137774.1 coordinate 13,543,127, forward strand.
AGTCTCTACCCATAGCCTCCTCCTCACTGCCTGCCCATGGGGCTCCACAGGTCATGGCCAGGAGACTTTTCTCCTAGCAACCTAACCCCTAAGTGAGCAAGTCTCTTCCCTCTTTTGGGCCTCAGTTTCCTTTTTTGAGATATGACAGAATTGGATTCAATGCATGTTTTGTTTTGTGTTTTTTATTTTTGGCCAGGAAAATACACCATATATAATCTATACTAATAAAAGGGTAATACACTAATTAGACTAGACATCTTCCGGAGGGCCTTTCGGATGTCCTTCCGGACAAAGCCATGGTGGCGGGACCAAGGCAGAGGCAGTTAGGGGGATCAGGCCAGCAGGGGAGAGCAGTTAGGGGGATCAGGCCAGCAGGGGAGAGCAGTTAGGGGGATCAGGCCAGCAGGGGAGAGCAGTTAGAGGGATCAGGCTGGCAGGGGAGAGCAGTTAGAGGGATCAGGCCGGCAGGGGAGAGCAGTTAGGGCGAGCAGGCCAGCAGGGGAGAGCAGTTAGGTTGAGAGGGCGCAGGCTGGGCTGAGGGACACCCCCCCCCAAGTGCATTAATTTCATGCACCAGGCCTCTAGTAATATATAAGAGTTAATACATAAGTTATGTATAATACAAAAATTGTATATAATACAGGTTATATAAGATGCAGATCAAAGCAGAGTTGCTGGTTGAATGGAGTGGAGGTATCTTCCTGAGGCCCCATCTGTCTCACTTTCTCCTGTCACCCCCTGGCAGCCCTGGAGACACCCCCAATGAGCCCAGCTGGCAAGCCCTTGGTCCACATAATCCATCCCTGAGGCCCCTTCCAGTGTGCAAATGGGGAGTCTGGGTAATGCTGCCCGATGGGGGCCGTCTCTTCACCTCTCTGTCCCCGCTCTGCTGGGTCCCCACTGAGTTTTCCAGTGAAGGTGAAGCCCATGAGAAGAACTGGCTCTTGCTGGGCACCCAGCTCCCCCGAGGAGCCTTGAATGAGTCCAGCCCCTGACAGAATGCAAGCCTGAGACATGCTCAGGATGCCACAGGTGGGCCACCTCAGGTCAGCCCTGCCCACCCCCGATGGAGGGCGGAGGGCGGATAGTTCCAGACGCCCATGTTCATCCTGCCTGCACGCCCTTTGATGTGCAGGAGGAGGAAGGACGAGAGCAAACACAGACACAGCCCTCCGCTTGCTCTCTGATTTAATTGGAACCCAATTAAGTGAATAATTGTTACAAATGTGAAGCCACCTTCCACCAAGTTGGAGATGTGAGCCTGCGGGAATCAGCCTGAGTCTGTAGGATGCAGGCTGGCCCCCGCCCGGCCCAGCAGGTCAGGGCTTTCCCAGGGCAGGGAAGTGAGTGGGGACCCGCAGAACTCCTGACCCTGCAGCTGGAAGAGACGCAGGGGCCAGTGCAGCCCCTGTTGCTGGAGCCTCAGTCTCAGTAGTCACAGTCAGCCAACTGTATTGACCCAAGATGACCCACCGTTCCAGACCCACAGGCACTTGCTCTGTCCAGGTCCCAGCACACGGAAGTAAGTGGCACCATTGAGGCATGGACAGGGGTCCCCAGGAGAAACAGGGAGGGAGGGAGGGAGCCCAGTGGAAAATTGCAAGCCTTGTCCCGCTGGCGTGGCTCAGTGGTTGGGTATCAGTCTATGAACCAGGAGGTCACGGTTCGATTCCTGGTCAGGTCACATGCCTGAGTTGTGGGCTCGATCCTCAGTGGCGGGGCATGCAGGAGGCAGCCGGTTAATGATTCTCTCTCATCATTGATGCTCCTATCTCTCTCTCCCTCTCTCTTCCTCTCTAAAATCAATAATAAAAAATATTTTTAAAAAGCAGAAAAGGAAATTGAAAGCCTTAAACAAAACCTTTCAAGGAATGGGAGAGTGGGGTTCCCTGGGCTGCCCAGAGTGGGTCTCTTTATTATTTTTTTAAATATATTTTTATTGACACCCTCAAAGAATGGCTTGAGGCTGCCCTAGCCGGTTTGGGTCAGTGGAAAGAGTGTCGGCCTTGGGATTGAAGGGTCTCAGGTTTGATTCCGGTCAAGGGCATGTGCCTCGGTTGCAGGCTCGATCCCCGGCCCTGGTTGGGGTGTGTGCAAACACAACCAATCGATGTGTCTCTCTCACCTCCATGTTTCTCTGTCTCTTCCTTCCACTCTTTCTAAAAATCAATGGAAAAATATCCTCAGGTGAGGATTAGAAAGCAAAACAGAAAGAATGGCTGAAGCTGCCACTCTCACTGTGCAATGCGGAGGGGAAGGGAGAGGGGGCAGAGAACAGATATGCATTTGGGGAACCTGTGAATTCCCTTTCTCGCAAAAGGGAAGACTTCCTGTGAGAATAGAACAACTTCAGGCAGGGGTTCTCGCTCTTGGCTGCGCACGCAGAGTTCTCTTTTAAATGCCGATGTGTTGGCCCCAGCCCTAGAGATTCTGAGTTCACTAGCCTGGGGTATGTGTGGCCTAGGCTCCCAGTGATTCTAAAGGGAAACCGTGGCTGAGACACTACTAGAGCAAGATTTAAACATAGTGGGGGTGGGTGGGGGGGGGGTGCAAGAACTACCTGCTCAGGCCCCACCCAGACCGGCTGAATTAGGAAGGCTGGGAGGGGCCTGGAAAGCCTACATTTTAAAAAGCTTCTTAGAGCTGGGACAGGCCTAGAGGGGATCCCACTGCCGGGGGCCCCACTGCGAAGGGGAGACTTGGAGGCACTGGGGGTCAGAGGGAAGGAGCCCTGGGAAGGAGGAGGAGTGGAGACAAGGTGTTGGTGATGGACCTGACCTATTTTTAAATGATTTGAAGAGAAACTATTTTTCGTGTTCTATGTCCTCATCTTTCTCGCTCTCACTTAGACCTCTGTTTCGGGATCCAGAACTCAAAGTAACACTCTTAGAACCACTGCCCAGTCTCATTATACACAGAGCAGGCACTCAGGAAACATTTATTGAGCGAATGATAGGGCAAGTCTGTTTGGTGGGCTAGATGGGAATGTAACTACTACTGATAATATTGTCTCTATAGAGAAAGGTGTTGAGATGCGTTTCCAAGCTTTGATAGCCTGTTTCCACTAAGCGTTTGATAAGCAGCCCATCTATAAGTGGGGGAGAAGGAGAGGGAGAGGGAGGGGGGAGGAGCGAGAGAACAAGGTGGTTCTGCCCTCCGCGACCCGGCATGGACTCCAGCCTCACAGGTCTGCACAGAGGTGTAACATCAACACCCAGATCGAAACTCAAGGAGCATTTATGCAGAAGCAGAGAGGAACGTGGTGGTGGTTTTGAGGGGAGAAGCAGCAGGGAAAAGCCAGAGAAAGCCTGGTGTGTTCAGCGTCTAGGGCAGGTGGACCCCTAAGTTCAAGGGCCAGAGGAGTGTGGCCAGCAGAGCTGGGGGCTCCGGCTGAAGCTGTGACCCACACAGCGGGTCAGGGCACTTCTCACAGGGCCTCAGCTCTGGCAGAGCAAAGATTCCAGGCGGGAAAATGACAGATGTCACTGGCGACTGGGAGCTGTGACCGGGAGGCCATGAGGCCACGGGATCGCCTGAGCCGGAGCTCCTGGGCCCAGCCCAGCCCACAGGGGGCGCTCTGTCAGTGTTTGCTGTGGGAAGGGGGCAGGGACAGGCCCCACCGGGGAGCAGGCAGAAACCAGGAGGGGTCTGAGGTGGGGAAGAGTGTTCCTCCTGCCTTCTCACAGTGTGGGGTTTGGGCAGAAGCTGCCGGAGACCAAGGACGACTCTGGCTTGCACCGTCTAAAGGTTTCAGGAGACCCCAATTGGACCGTCGCAGTCCTTAGGGAACACCATGGAAAGCCGAGAGAAGCAGAAGTGGTCCTGATGCCTGGGCAGCAAGGCACCCCCTTCCGTGAGCCTCGGAAAGGGCAGGCGTTGGGCAGCACCTGTGAGGGGTTTTGAAGGTCAGCCTCCAAGGGATAGCCTTTGAACTCAGAATAAGGGGCTTGGGAGACCCTGGCTCCCTGGGGGACCCCGGCTCCCGGGACTGCCCTCACCAGACCAGGCTGTCTGCCGAAGCCAGGCTCAGCTCTGCAGGGAGCTCTGACCTCTGCCCGGAGGCTGTCCTTGTCCCCAAAGGCCCAGCCCTACTTCCTGCTGAGGGAGGACTCCAGAGAGGCAGCCATTCACAGGGGAGATGACCCTGATGGCCTTGGGGGAGGCAGCCTTCCCTGACCACACAGGGTGACAGTGATTAAATGGACCAGCAGCTGGGCCATCCGGGGCCCTCCCTGCTGCTAATTTGGGTCAATTAAGCCAATTTGTCTTTGTCTGACTGCAAGTCCTTTTCCTGTAATGGCTCTGGCCCCTCTGGGGCCTCCGAGGAAGGCGGTCCCTGGCTACAGGGCTGCGTCTCCCCCAATCCTCTCCCAAAGCCCCCGGCTCAGGGACATTCTTAACCTTGTGACCCCTCCCATGGCGCTGCCCAGGGCTCCACAGCTGTCATCCCTACGGCTGACCGGCTGACCTGTACGGCTGACCTGTAAGGTAGGTCAGGCAGGGTTAATCCCCGTTCCACAGATTAGCAACCAGGGGCCCTCTGGGGAGGGGATGGCTCCCAGTCAGTGTGACTCAGGGGCCTGTCTGTCTCTAGAGCAGGCCGAGTGAGGCGGGGCCTGCCTCATCCACAAAAGGGCGGAAGCAGCATTTTAGGTGAGGGTGGGGTCAGAGGCCAATCCCCAGACTGAACCCTGAGTTGTGTGAGCTCAGACAGGCCCCTGGATTCCTCTGGGCCTCAGTTCCCCCATCTCTAGCACTGCAGGGCCTGCAGAGGAAGTTGGGCCAGGACCCTACAGGTCTCCCATGTGATGGATTGCCCTGAAGAAGCAGGGGTGCAAGGGGAGGGGCGCTCTCTTCCGTCTCTGTGTCTGTGCTGAAGAGTGAGAGCAGGTGGGCCACTTGGCCACATCGGAGACGGCAGGGACAAGGAAGATCCAGTGCCCCCAGCGTCCCCTGAAGGAGGTGGCTGCTCAGATTTGATCCCCATGGAGCCCACCTGGGCCTAACGCTCAGAGCAGAGGGAGGGCATGGCCCGGGGCAGTGGTTTCTGGGGCAGGTCGGAGAGAAGAGAATGGGGCAGCCGTGCACTGGCAGAGGCAGTGTCCACCATGGAATTGGTCCATCTCCCCTTTCAGGCCCCACCGACGGCTTCCTTCACCCGTCCTTGTGACCAGAGTCGTTCACAGCCAGGGCGGGCAGTGGGGAAGCAGGTCTGAGCCGATGGAAGCAGGGGCCTGTTGCAGAGATGTGAGTCACCTCTCAGGAGACCTTTCCAGAATTGCTGCTGCAAAACCCCAGACCAGCTCCAGCGGCTTCCCCGCGGGCTGGGCCTGCCGGGGTGACCCCCTGGCCTGCGTCAGTTTCCGAGGGTTAGGCTCTTGCTCTGTCATCCTGTGGCTGCATCTCAGCTGACAGGAAGTGGGCTGGGCGAGGGTCAGGGTGCAGGGTAGTGACCAATGGAGGAGTGCCTCTCAGTCATCTCCTGGGGCATTTCCTTGGAGGGTAAGCCATATTGCATCTCAGGCTGCGACCTCAGATTCCCCAGCCTGTGGGCGGGCGCAGGAAGCTAGAGGGTGACAGACTCCCAGACCACCTGGAGCCCTGGGGCAGAGGCTGGCAGGGTTGGAAGTGGCCCAGGGCGGGGCTGGTGGGGTGACTGAGGCCCAGCGAGGTCCCACCGGAAGGAGATGGCTCCCCACCAGCACACGCAGATGTGTCCCACGGAGGCTCAGCCGAGCGTTGCTGTCCTGGTCATATTTAATACACCTCCATGCCATGCCAGGTCCCGTGGAAATTGGGGGTGTGTGCCATGCCTGCCCCTGCACAGGCATCCAGGGGACAGGGGACACAGTGATGGCCCACGGGGATGCCAAGTAAACCTTGGCCTGGAGCCTGCAGGGGGCCCTCGGGGGCCATTCCTTCCCTGATGTGGGGTGTGGCTGGTCCTCCTCTGCCCAGCTCTGTCCCCTGGGTGTTCCTGTGCCCCCGAACACTGCCTTCTCAGCCTCATTGTGGCCCCTCTTCCGTGCCCACCTCCCTCAGTCCTGTGCCCCTGTGGCAGCCTCGCCTGGGCAGTCTCAGTCAAGCTCAGAGCACTGAGCGCTAGACCTGCCGCGTATCCAGTCTCCTTTGGATGTCCCACAGGTCACCCAGCCTCTCCCCGGCAGGCCCGCAGGAGAGCCCTTTCCAAAATGAAAATCAGACCGTGTCACCCCTTTGCCTTAAAGAGTTTCCACCCATCCCCCATTTCTGTGTGCAGGATGGAATCCTCCAGGCTCCTCCCAGTGGCCTCCAAGGGTCCCATGATCTGGCCTTGCCCACCCTCCCGTGTCATCACCCCCCTCTCCTGCCCTCTCTCTCCCCAAACTCACATTCAGTGCACTCACCACCCAGATGACCATCGCTGCCTGGACTCACTGAGCACAGAAGGTCCCCAGGTTGTCACGCTGACCTGCCCCACCCCTTGCTCTTCCGGGCAAACTCTGACTTGCTCTCCCAGCTGAGGGGTCTCCTGAGCTTCCCAGGTGGGCTCCATTGCTCCCCAATTTGTGGGCCCTCAGCATCTTAGTGGCCTATGTGTCTGTCCCCCTCGGAGACCAACTGTGACCTCTCTGTGCCCACCCGGCACATGGAAAGCCTCTGAAAGCCCAAATAAAGGAATGAGTGCATTTTGAGTCAGATGAAGTCCTAACGAGAATAATTTGTTATTAATACCATTTATTACTCAGCGCTTCTGTGCCAAGCACCGTGTGTAACACTTGCATTTAAGCCTCATGGCAACCCCATCAGGTGTCTGTTACTGTTGTTAGCGCCTTAAAGGAGAGGCTCATTGAGGGTGAGCAGCTTGCTCAAGGTCACACAGCTAACAGGAGCAGGACGGAGATTCAAAGCCAGGTGTATCCGAGTCCAGAACCTGAGCTGCACACCTCTGCTGCTGCCACCCAGCTGCCCAGCGCTGCCCAGGGTACCAGGGGAGCCTGCGGGGGCCAGCGGACGTGTAGGCAGCACCGACAGGGGCGAGCCTGTCCTCCCTGCCTAAGAGCTGCGTGCATTTCCTACTGCAGTCAGCCGTGACGTCCTGGGAGGGCAGACTCAGGTCCCTCATGCCTGACTGTCACACGGGCCACTGGGGCCCTCGGTGCAGGAGCCAAAGGATGAGTGAGGCTCAGCCCAGCTCCGGAACCACAGGGCTCTTCAAAGCTGGGCCCCGCAAGGGTGTCCCCTTTTGGAATAAAGGGGTCAGGTGTACTCAGCACCTCAGTGGGTGGGGTTGAGCAGGAGGAGGGGTCGGCCTTCTAGGCCAGTTCCTAGCGGGTCCTTCCCTGGACATCCAGGGCAGGCCCCATGGAGCCAGCCTCCCCCAAACACACCCCTCGCATCAGAACAGCCTGACCCTGTCCTGCTGTCCCACTTGGCCTTCGGACAGGGACCTGCCCTGTGCCTCCAACAAGCTGTGGCCTTGTGTATAGCAGGAGGGCTGGGACGGCCCTTCACAACCCCTCATGAGCACCAGGATTCCACGCACCTGGGGAAGGTTTATTAGCCAGCTATCGCCGTGATAACACCGCATGACAACTGCCCCCAGATTCCATGGTGTAAAACAATGCACATGGACTTCTTGTGAGTCTGTGGGTGCCTGGGGTTTGGCTGTTCTAGACTGGGTTGGCTGGACTCCAAGCTGCTGGTTGGGTCCTGGTCTGTCCGTGTTTCTTGCATCCTCTTTGGACCAGCTGCCTCTTGAAGCTTATTCTTCTCGTGGTAAAAAGGCGAATTGAGCCCAGCCAGTGTGACTCAGTGGTTGAGCAATGACCTATGAACCAGGAGGTCACAGTTTGATTCCCGGTCCGGGCACATGCCCGGGTTATGGGCTCCATCCCCGGTAGGGGGCATACAGGAGGCAGCCAATCAATGATTCTCTCTCATCATTGATGTTTCTATCTCCCTCTCCCTCTCCCTCTCCCTTTCTCTCTCTAAAATCAATAAAAAACATATATTTTTTAAAAAGGCCCAATTGTGCAAGCACATTTCAAGCCTCGATGTGTGTCCCATCTACTAAATTAGCTAAAGCAAGTCCCGTGGGCAAGCTCCAAATCAGGAGGTGGGGAAGTACACCCCACCCACCACAGGGCCATGGCAGGGGTGTGGCTGACTCACAGAATCACAGTTGGAAGGTCACTCAGGCCAACCCTCTGCCTGTGTAGCATCCCCAGGAGAAATCATCAGCCTCAGGTGGCTGGGATCCTTCCAGGGATGGGGAGCTCACTACCTCCACGAGGCAGCTCTTCTATTGCTAGGCTGCTCTGACCCCAAGAAATCATCGTCTCATTTTTACTTCCAAGTGTGCCTCCCCCCAGATTTCGTTCACTGATCTTAGTTCAACCAGTATCTAAGGAAAACTTACCCACCGTCAACTGGGGCCTGGGGATATAGAGCTGAGAGTCACCGTCCACATGTTCAAGGGGCCACAGACAACAAGGGAGACAGACGAGTGTGCGAGGCGACAGGTGCGCAGGTCGGGGGGGGGCGCTGTGGTTATCTGGGGAGGACCCCTAACCTTCGTGGGGCGGCAGACATAGATCTCTTCCTCAGGAGGCCTTGCAAATGCGCTGGCGCTAGTCAGACCCGGGTTTGAATTCCAGATCCATCATCCGTTAGCTGTGACCTGGGATGTGGGCAGGCGTCAGCATCCCTCTGTATACAGTTGGGAAAATGGACACATGCTCTCCTGGGAGAAGGGAGGCTAGAGGACATAAGACACTGAGCACCTGGACGAACTCAGGGGAAGGTGTTGTCATCGTTATTGTTGTGCACTGTTCGCCCCACGATGGACGTAGCATTAAGCACACCTGCCCTCATAAAGTTAAACCTTCGACCTTCGGAAACGCCTTTATGTTTGTCCCCGAGTTGGAGTGAGCAAAGAAGTGTTGAGAATGTGACTCTGTTATCTGCCTCCGTGTGGCTTCCTCTGGGAATTGAGGACCAGGGACGCTCGGTCAGCAACGAGACCCAGCTGTGGGCGTTCCGACTGCGGAAGGGGTAGAGCAGATCTTTCCAGCAGAGACGGGGGAGCGGTGGCCTTAGCATTGAAGAGGGTATCATGTGCTCTTGGGGAGCCTCTTCCAGGATCTGAGGGCTGCAGGGAACCTCAAAAATGTCTGATTGAAAACCCCACCTGTTGCTTGGCGTCAGAAGGGCCAGGGCTGTTAGCGGTGACATAGGCGCCACTGGTTCCCCTCCACACTCACAGCTGACATGACTCCTCGGTTACGGCTCTCCGTCCCTCACGTGTGAACTGAGTCAGTCATTCCCCTCTCAGACTCCTTAGTGGAGAGAGAAGAATCTCTAGACAGCACCTTGCAGCAGCCCAGGCAGGCTTCCTGGAGGAGGCAGGATTTCAGGATCCTTAAATGGAGGGTGGATCACAGGGAGCAGAAGTGGGGGAGGCCTGTTCTAGGTGCGGAGTGTGGGGGAACATGAGAAAGAGAGCTAGATGGACTGGAGGGATGGGAATGGCGATGGGAAACAGGAAGAGGAAGGCCGCTGCAAGCAGAAAGGGCCATCAGGGGAGGAACCTGCCAGCAGTCTCTGCCCCTTCACTGCAGGATGCTGGGAGCTGAGCGGGTGGTGCAGGGAGCCCGTTCCTTCCTGGCTGGGCCGGCCACCCGCTGGGGTGTTGAGATACCATCAGCTCAGGAATTAATTATAGCACTTGCTTCTCGTGCTCCGTATCAGCCCCTCAGAGCGGTGGCTTCATCCATCTCCCCTGCTTTTGCCCTCCTGTGCGCGCGCGCGCGCGTGTGTGTGTGTGTGTGTGTGTGTGTGTGTGTGTGTGTGTGTATCTGGGAAGGGAGCAGTGAGACAAGGCCAGGCGCCACCTCATGGTGTGGCTCCCCATCGCCCATGGCATGATGGGCAAACGTTTAAAGGCATAGGAGCTATTCTTCATGTAAAAGTCTATGAGAATCAGTGACTACAGAAGCTGCTCCGGATCCCTTGCAGGGCCCGGGACGCTTCCATAGAGCCCCAGGGCTCCAAGGAACACAGTTTGAAAACCCCTGCGACAAAATCCACTCACTCCTCTGCCTGGCATGCGAAGCCCTTTGCCCGCTGGTGCCGCCCTGCCCACCCAGTCTCAGCCCTCCCTGTTACATGTCACTCAGTCCAAAGCTGCCTTTAATCCCAGCCGCCACCCTGTTTTCTCCACCTAAAAGGTCCCTGACCCCCCTCCCCCCCCCCACTAGGCCCCATCACACCCAGTCAGTTGTTGAATTTCCACCCTTTTCTTTAAGACCCGACTACTCAACCACTCAAATCACTCCTCCTCCTTCAAGCGGTTCTGTGTCGGCATCTGGCTCTCCTCAGAACACCAGGAGCGCTGCACTTCTTCAAAGGCCCGAAGCACTTCCTACCTTTTAGCGTGGTTATTTATGTACTCGTCTGGGCTCCCTGTTAGCCGGCAAATTCCTCAAGGGCAGAAACTATCTTCTTTATCTCTGTCTCCCTGGCAGTTCCCACAAGGTTCTCGAGCAGAGAAGGGGCTGAATAAATATTTATTTGTTGAATATCTTTATTGGGTTCGTGGCAAGCCCTAGCGTTGCAGTAGGCAGTCGGGCTGCATGGTGAGAGGCCCAGTCCCTGCCCTCAGCGAGGCTCTGTCTGAAAGGAAGCAAAGCTGCAAACCCGCATTTGCAGTGCAGACAGAAAATAAAGTGCAGCCTGATGGCTGTGAGCAGCTCCGAAGCCAGTGCCTCAGCCAGGCAAGGCGTGGTCCAGGGAGGGCTTCATGGAGGAGGTGGCCCCTGGGAGAAGTCAGAGGCCAAGCCGTCAGGTGGAGTTGTGGGGAGCAGCTCAGCAGGCAGACGGCACAGCATGTGCTAAGGCAGAGAGAGCGTGGCTGGAGCTGCCCAGGCTCAGGCGTGTCCACGGGGCGTGGGGGAGGGGACTCGAGAGCAGGCGGGGCATCTAACTCAGAGCACCGAGGGGAAAGGGAAACCCTCGTGGGAACATTGGGCTGGAGAGCAGGAAGCTTCCAGTGGCCTCCTGGGCTGCAGTTAGCGTGGCGCCGGGGGCCGGAGGCAGCTGTGGGACCCTAGGCGGGGGTTTCTTCCTCTCGGAACCTATCTTTCCATCTGTACAGTGGGTGGTTTGCCCCCGAGAGTCTTGAAGACCCCTGTCCAGCACTGAGTTAGAAATGCCAATGGAGTATCAGCTGGACAACTGCCATTCAATCAATGTGGTGCCGAGAGACACCAGGGCAGGGCAAGGCCGATCATGGAGGGCCTCAGGGGGGAGGTGGTGAGGGGAGGGGCTGTGAGCCAGGGTTCGTGAGAAGCACTCTGCGTGGGTTCCTGTATTCACTCCTCACAATACCTATATGTAGGTAGGTTCTGTCGGCCCCATTCTGCAGATGAGGATGTTGAGGCTTAACGATTAAGGGACTGAATCCAAGGCTGCGGTTTTGATCCCCTGAGCCTCTCCCCAGCTGGCAGGCGGCTCTCATCTTCCAGGGCTCCCACCCCCCACCCCCTCCTGCCAGCCGTGAGCTGAGGCCCCGAGTCACTCCTTGCAGGTGGCAGGGCCCGAGTCCCTGGGCTGGCTCCACTCTCAGTGCACACACTCTTTCCGTCCTGGGGGTCAGCTCAGGAAGGCGCCTCCCTTCCCAACCACGCAATTCTCCAGGCTTCCCGCAGCCTGGCCGGAGCCGGGGCTGCACCAGGCTCTCTGGGGAGAAGACACTGGAGAGCTGGTAACTGAGTCAGGGAAACCTGCCCGGGGCTCCAAGCACAGCAAGCGGCCAGTGGGGGCTCCTTCTCCAGGGCTGACATGACAGCTTGGGTTGTCTCACTCGCTCCTCCCCAACGGGACGCTCCCTGAACTGGGCCTTGGCTCCTGTGACCCTCATCCCCAGCTCAGGAGTCTGCCAAACCCCACTCTGCCACTAAAGCTCCGGGACCTCCAACAAACATCTTCCCACCCCTAGGCCTCCCTGAAGATGGGGCTCGGGAGAAGGCTCGCCTCCCGGGATTGCAGTGAAGACATCCGAGGTGGTTCAGGGAAATGCACTGGGGACTGGCGAGGAGGTCCTACCTTCCTGACCATGCCCACCTCGGGCGCAGGTTGGGAAACATAGTTCTGCTGACGAATACACCTGGTCCCCCACTTCCAGGCTCCAGTGCACCCAGGAAATGAGCCCCAAGTCAGGCAACTCAGGAGGGCCCATGAGGCTTAACCCAGCTGTGTGTCCTTGGGCAAACCTCAGCGTCTGCTTCCGTTCCCTCATTGGCAAACGCAGGGATGCTGTTCCGGGGTCATTGTGAGGATGTGTGACACATGTAGCCCGGCCCTGCACTCCATACGCAGCCTCCACAGGTGAGCTGGGTCCTCTTGGCCCACCCCGCACCTCGGGGGCCCTGCGGCTCCCTGCAGCCATGACCCTGGACTGGGGCAGCATGGGCTGGAGGGGTGATGTGGTTCCCTTGCTCTCCCCAGGCCCCGCCCCTTCAAGGCCCAGCTCCCAGCCCACCCCTACCCACCACGGGCACACACTCCAGCACGCACACTGCTCTCTGTCACACACACACTTTCTCTTTTCTTTGTTTGCGGCTAATTGTTTATTAGGAGATGCAGGCGGCTGCGCCAGTGGGAAGGCTCAGCTTGCTCCGCTATAATTAGGATAATGCACATTAGTCATTTAGTGTAACTCCGAGAGCAGCCCCCTCCCCCGGGCTCCCCTGCCCCACTGCTACTGCTGCAGCTCACTCAGCTCCTAGGCCTGGCCATACAGGTTTGCCCAGGAGGCCTGGGCCCAGGCCACTGCCCCCAGCCTCCCTCTCCCCACCCCCTGCCCTCTGCTCACCTCCTTCACCTCCTTCTTCCTCCCTGATGGCCACCCCATCCCCTCTCCCTCACCACCCCCCCCCCCCGCCCCGTAATCTCACCTCCTGTTTCCGTTCTCCTTGTCCCCTCTTTCTCTACCCCTCCCCTCTTTTCCTGACTCTAGCTTTCTTTCCTTTTCTCAGCACCCCCACCCCCAGCTTTCTCATCCTTGCCTTATTTCTCTCTCTCTCTCTCTCTCTCTTTCTCTCTCTCTCTCTCTCTCTCTCTCTCTCTCTCTCTCTCTCTCCCCCAACTCCTCCTGGGTGGCCTGAAGCAGAGGTCTGGTTAGGTAGGTTAAGGGTGGGGAGAGGCCCCAGGGGTGGAGACAGTGCAGTGTGTGGTGTGACCTGGTGGCAGTGTCCAGGCCTCCCCCTCAGGCTGCACCCTGGAGGGTGCCCTCCTGCCTGCCGACTCCCCTCTGCCCTGCCCTGAGGCCCAGCATTTGTTCCCAGAGGACTGGACTGGCAAAGACAGGCCTTTGTCTTCAAATGGCCCTTCCCATGAGCACATCAGTATGGCTCCATTGCCCCATTCCCCAATTCACTTATAGTCTTCCCCAAATCCAGGCCTCACAGGAAGCTAGTGTGTTTGGGGGGTCAAGGTGGGGGCTCCCAGAGGGCTGGCGGGAGCAGGGGGCCCTCGGCCTCACCTGGCCTGAGCTGGGCCAGGCGGCAGGGTGGTGGGTGTTACCAGTCCACAGAACAAGGGCTGTTCCAACAGCGTCCTTTTGTCCCCAGTCCCCCAGCCATTGGCAGACTCCAGACCTGTCCACAAATGAACTGCCTGACCCCTCTTCCTCCACCCCTGCGCCCCCACCCAACCCTTTCCATCACAAAAGGGACCTCACATCAGGCCCATTACAGCTGGGCAGACTGCGGTCTGGGGCCAAGGGGTTGTTTGGGAGGAGGGGGGGCAGGGGTGAGGATGGGGCCCCTTTCTGATTTTCAGAAATAAAGGGAAGAGCTGTTCCCAGGGGTGAGGGATCTTGCCTGGCAATACAAGGCCTCCTTGTCTCCACAAGCCTGTTGGAGCTTCTGGTCCTGATCCTGAGACCACAGATGCAGACAGACCCACAGACAGACACACGCCCACAACTCACAAGGGCAGGCTCAGGGCACCGCAGTGTAAGGAGCCAGGCTCACTGCGCCTTTGGCGGGGGCGCGGGGGGGGGGGGAGGAGCAGGAGCAGGGCTCCGCTCCTGGACTTCTTCTCCTCGCACCGCCCCCCCCCCCCCCAACTCTGCCTCTGTGCCCCAGGCTCCCACAGCCCAGCAACCCCTCAGCCCAGAGACACTGCTCCATCTGGAACTGTACATCTGGAGGTCGTTGCCCCCAGGGGTCTCCATCCCTTCCTCCCGGGCTTCCTTCCCCTTCTCAGCCTCCCTCTCTGTCATGGTCCACGAGGCTCTGAACCCCAGTGCCAGGTGTAGCTTACAGGTTCCCACGAGAGCGGAAGCTGTGGAGGAAGGGATGACCCTTGCCCGGCCAGTCTCTCAGGATCAGGAAACCTTTATTCCCTTGGGATTGCTTCCCTCAGGGGTCGAGGTGACAGGGCCAGCAAGGAAGTGCCCCTGGGACTAGCAGGGAGCCAGGAAACTAGAAACTGGGTTCCTCTGGGTCTCAGGTCTGCCTCGCTGTGTGTCAGCAGAGCGACCCTCCCTGGGCTTTGAGTGGCCCAGGAGCAGGTCCAGCTGGCCAGTCCAGCCGGCAGGGGCGGTCCTGGCAGCCGCCTCTTGGAGTCCCATGGCCACCTGACCTTCTGATGCCCTGGTCCTCCGTTGGGCTCCCGGAAGCATTCCTAGCCCCACCTTAGCTGAGCCTCCCCTCCTCCGGGCCTCCTCCTGTGTCTCTCTGAGTTCTTCCCTTTTCCCCGCAGGTGAGAGGTTGCAGCTCAGCGGCAGGCAGCTGCTGGGGAGAAGGATTTTAGGCAGAGGAAGCAAAAGGAGTGGTCAGGTTAGGATAGATGTTCCGGGATAGGGGAGGGCAGGGTGTCTGCAAGAGGAAGACCAGCACAGATTGTGTGTGTGTGTGTGTGTGTGTGTGTGTGTGTGTGTGTGTTAGCAGGGTCATCACAATCACTCATTCATGGGGTTCTGTGCTGGATGCCCCGGATACAGAAAGCTACAGGGCCCCCACCCTTATAGCAGGCAAATCGGCCGCAAGAGGAGGGTAGGGGTTCATATGTGTAGGGGTGGGGAGCCATTCTCTGGGTCTCAGAGGATCTCTGGGCCCTGTGATGATAATAATTTCATTTAATTTATTTAATGATGAGGATAGTAGCATGCACACAACAGCTCACATTTAAAGAGGGTTCACTGTGGGCCAGGCATGGTTGAAGCCCTTTGCAGGTGAGCTCAGAACGCGCACGTTCCATTCTCACAGAAACCCAGTGAGAGAGGACTCGCTGTCACCCAGTTTACAGTTTAGGAAACCGAGGTGAGGGCTGCCAAGTTATTTGCCCAAGATGATTCAGCTAATAAATGGCAGAGCCAGGCTGCTGGGAGCCTTCCTGACCCTCCGTGTCTTCATCCATAAAACATGGGGAAGGGACCTGATCTCAGGGAGTTAGTTCCCAGGCTGATGGCAGGAGATGACCTGGCCAATCACCAGTGCTCCTGGGAGTAAGCAGGCAGGGGGTCTCCAGGCAGGGCATTTAGGGCAAAGTGGGGGAGGGTGCCTCTTCTGCAGGCCCCTCCCCGCAGCTGACTTAATCCAACATTGTGTTCCTGCCAGGTGTGGGGGTGGGTGGGCGGCAGTACGGGAAGCTGCCTCTCCAGGATTTACAGTCTCTGAGGAGAGGAGGGATTATGGGCTGCTGGAGGCTTCAGTTGCCCTCTCCTCCTCCACCCCACCGCCCCCCACCTCCAACCCCCAGTGCCCACTGCAGGAGTAGTTATCACATGCACGCTGGCTGCAAGTCCCGCCCGGGAGCTCCTGCCCAGCTCAGGCTGCAGGCACACAGTGTTGGGGACACAGAGGCCAGAGGAAAAGGGAGCCGCCAGGTTGGTGGAGGAGACACTGCCCTGCTCTGGAAAGGGAGCAGCGAGGTGAGAAGGAACTATGGAGGGGCTCCGGTGGGTGTGGGCATCTCTTTCAGGCCCCAGACCTCAGGGAGGTACCCATTCTTCTGCTCGGCTCCTCCTCCAAGAGGTGGCTTACCAAGGCTCCAGCCTTGGGTGGGGACACCCAACGTACATGGCAAATTTGTCAACTTACAAAGAGACAGAAGCAGCCCGTGCGAGGTGCCAGGCGCCAGGCTGGGTGCATAGGGCTGGAGCTGGGTCTCAGTCCCTGCTGGCTCCCTGGCCAGCATCTTTGTGCGAGACCCAAACGCTCAATGGTTCTGTGATGAAACTATAGCGCCTGGGACCCTTGGGAGGCCCTGTCCTCGAGGGTGGGGGAGGGCAGTGTTTGGGGAACACCCAGCCCAGCTGTCATACACCCTCCCCTTTATCCTGCTGAGCCCTGGGTGGTCCAGAACTCACCAGGACTCCCTGCGCACACGGCCCCTGCTCGCCCCTCGGATGCCCATGAAGCAGGCAGGGAAAGGGACTGCTTATTTCTCCCAGATGAGGAAAGTGGGGCCCAGAAAGGGGAGGAAACTGCCCAAGGCCACACAGCAGGCCAGCGGCTTCCTGGGCTGGATTCCAGGGGCCCCAGCAACTAGCCCTCTTTCCAGCGTTGGTGCTGCTTTCGCGGTCCCAGGGAAAATCTGCTTCGTGCCTGTCAGCCCTGTGTTTGTCCCATTCAACTTAACCTGCTGGAACCTAAACAAGGCACGTGCGGGAGAAAACAGCTCAGCCTTCCTCCTCTCAGCACCAAAGGACCAGGCAGTGTGAAGTGAATGAAGGAAGGAATGAACACGGGGGCCGACTCTGTACCGGAAACCACACCCAGCAGTTTGCCTATGTAGTCGGGGCCACACTATGTGATAGGTTATATCCAGGGTCAGAGTGGTTAAGTAACTTGCCCAAGGTGACACAGCACAAAAGTGGCATTTGAATGTTGTTGTGGCTCCCAAACCACACAGGTTCTTCCTTCCTTCCTTCCTTCCTTCCTTCCTTCCTTCCTTCCTTCCTTCCTTCCTTTCTTCTCTCTCTCTCTCTCTCTCTCTCTCTCTCTCTCTCTCTCTTAAATTTATTCTCTTGTGTGTGTTTTTCTAATTCTTGGAACAACTTCAAACATTTTCCTTCATTTTTAATGACATTTATTGTTTTCCTTCTAATTTTATAAGCAATCCATGTTCACTGCAGACGACTGGAAAATACATAAAAACATAAAGTAAAAAATAACAATCACCCATAATCCTCACCCCCCAGAGACAACCCCATTAGCATTTTGATGTATTTCCCCCAGAGTCTGCATTTTTTTTATATAAAATTGGTAGCATGCAGTATTGCTAGTTCTGCACCCTGCGTTTAGTTCAAACTATTTGCCGTTCTGAGTAAATTGTTGTTTTTTTGTTGTTGTTTTTTTTAAAAAACCAACCTCAATCTGTAATGGCTGCATACACCCATTCTAGGTGTTTGCTTTCATTGGATCATTCCCTGCTTCCGGACATTCGTTTCTAATTTTTTACTAATAAACATATTGCGGTGAATATCTTCCTGGGTAAATCTTTGGGCTGGTTTCTGCTTATTAGATTCCCAAGGGGGAGTTTTGGGGCCAAAAAGAAACGGTTCCAAGGCCTTTAAAACGTATTTTGAAAGTGTGCTGTGGAAAGCGCGCCCCGTTTACCCTCCAGCAGGAAGTAGGAAGCGTGAACACGCCATTTCCTAAAACTGTTGCTAACACTGGGTGTTACTAATGGGAAAAAAAACAAAACCCACAAAAACAAGAACCTCTCTGAAGCCATAGGTTTTCGGCTCTGCAGTGACTGGTATGTTGGTTGATAATTCCCCGTTTTGCTGATGGGAGGCTAGGGCCCAGAGAGAAGAACTAGACGTACTTGGCCTAGGTCAGATGCACGGATAAGCCAAGGAAAGGCAGGCCTGGAACATAGGCATCCTGCCTCTTAGAGCCTCTTTCCTGGACCCTCTTGGGGCGCTCCCCCCACTGCACATCTCCTGGGCCAGGGGCCTCTCCGCTCGGCCACATCCCTCCTGCAGGCCTGGAGGTCTGGGTTGGGAGGGATCCCTGGACATAGCCCATCCCTGGCCTCTTGATCATGGACCACGTGGCCCCTGGGATCCTCACCACCTGCACAACCGTGGTTTTTGCTCCCTCTCTTCCATTCATTTATAGATTTGGCAGCGCGCTGGTCTAGGCTCCAGGCGATTGATCATTCACTGTCGGCCACGCTGCCGCGTGAGTCACAGCCCCTTCAGTATATCCCAACCCTTCCTGCTTAGCCCTGTGTTTTCCAAACTTCTGTGATGATCACAGGCCTGGGATGCTTGATACGCATACAAATCACCAGGTCTTTCATCTGCAAATTGACGGTAAGCCTGGTTCTGGCCCTAGAATCCATTTGCTATTGTTGTTTTGTTTGTTCCGACTGATTCTTACATTCAGGCAAGTTCAGGAGCAAGTGGGGAAGGATCCCCAAGCACTGACATCTGGTGGTGTAGTGCCTACACACACACACACACACACACACACACAGAGGGAGAGTTCAGTCCCCTCGGGCCCTGCTGGCTGCCCTGCTGTGCCCTTAGCCTCAAATTCATCAAAGCTAATGACAATCTTTTTTTTTCCCTCTGATTTGCAAGCGATTAGTTTTAATTTGGGGACAATTAGAGGTAGAAGTAGGAGGCATCTGATCTTGATTAGAACCAGGGAGATGGCCAGAGGCACCCCACCTCTCACCCGCCTGGCCCTTGCCTCCACGCAGATGAATTTATATATTCAATGTTGCGGGGCGGGGGGGGATGGGCACTGGCTTCTGTGCCTGGGCAGAGGGTGCGAAGGTTGTCGGGGTGGCCAGAGACCCATGCTGCGCTCCCAGAGACCTGGGGCCAGCCTGAGATGAACAGGGAGGGCCTCTGTGCAGCCACTGGCCCCGTAAGAGGGTAGAATTGACATTTGCTAAGTACCTACTGTGTGTCACCCCGTGTACTATGCAAAGCGGGTCCAGACCCAGTGTCTGCCCCTACCCCAATCCAGCTGGAAAGGCAAACACATACACAGCTACATGCCTTCTGGTGTTGGAAGTGGCTGGAGAGACTTCTGTCTGCACTGGCAAAGGGGCACACGGGCCAGCACCCTGCCCCCAGGGAACATTCGCAGAAGTAACTAATGAGATAATTTGCATCTCGCACTCATACCAGGACGAAGCTCCTGCTCAGGCAGAACCAGAGGTGGACAGAGCACAGCAGCAGCAACACACCATCCAGGTGGTGGTAGTGAGAGGCATCAGGGAAGGCTTCAGGGAGGAGGTGATGCCTGGGCAGGTCATGGAAAGATGAAGGGACCCCACTACATAAGCACTAAAACTGTTGTACCCCAATCCCATCTTGTCTGCTCCCCTTTCTGAAAGCTAGCTGTTTTCTTACTACAAGTCGCTGCCCCTTCCAGAATCTCAGTCTCCTTATGTTCAAGGTTGCTGGGAGGGGTCCAGAGCCCTGTGCCAGCAACCCTTCCCCTCAGTAGCCATCCAGGCTCCTCCTGGGTGCAGACACATTTCTCCAATTCCTCCCTCCACTGCCCTTCTGAGTCTGCCGCCCAGCTGGTGGCCCCTGCTCCGCTGTGTCGCCAAGGGGTCCAGATGGCCAGCCGTGAGGTTGGGACGATAAGAGGGTCAAAGGGGACTAAGTGCCACTTAGCAGGCTCTGGGGTCTCCGGCAGCTACTACGTGAGGCAGGGCCAGGGGTCTGACTTCCGCATCCCCGCCGTGTCCACCTGGCCTGGAGAGTGGGCCCCTTGCAGCTCCCTGACCACAGCTGCCATTCTCCACCTGCAGCAGGACAAGCTCGGACGCCCCTCCCCACTCAGCCGGCACATCCCTCTGCGTCTCACAGTGTGCCTCCTCCTTCCTTGGTTTCTTGTGGCTACTCTCAGCGTCCCTGTGAGGGTGCTGATGGCACCGCCTCAGTGTTAGAGGTGAAAACGGAGGCTCAGAATGGAAGCAACTTGCTCACCGAGTGTGGCAAGGAGGAGCCTTGAACGTGCGTCCTCCCCAGGCCTCCGTCTGCTGCTTCCAAAGCAGCTGGTCCCTGGCTCAGACCATCATCCTGGACTCCCAGACTCATGCCTTGGGGCCAGCCTCGTGCCAGGTGGCAGGGGTACCTTCTCAGAGCCTCTAGGGGGGCCTCGGGGCGGGATTCCAGGGACCTGCCTTGCAAACAACTTCCTGTCCTCATTTGGGACTCAGCTGCCCACCTCCACCCCACCGTCCGCAGCGGCATATCCTGCAGGCTGCAGAGGAGGGAAGGGTGGCCTGGGAACGGCGTTCTGGGAATGGAGGGAGCAATCTGGTAGTAAAAGCATGGGCTGCCCGGAGCCCAGCAGTGTCCCCGGCTGGTCCTACGGGCGCTGCTCAGAAGGCACGCTGAGACCAGGCGCCACTCCTCTTAGAACCATGGTCCTAGGGCTTTGGCAGAAATTGAGCGTGCATCTTGGAGGGCTTTGTGGAGGAGGTGACTCTGGAGGAAGATTCAGATGTGGATGTGTGCAGGTAGGAAAGGAAAGAATTCGACCCAGAGGGCACAGCCTGAGCAAAACAGGGAGACAAGGCAGCATCGGCAAGTGCTATCGCCAGGACTTGTCCAGTTACGTTGGCAGTGGGGCTTGGGAGGAGGATTCCTGGGGGAAGGGGACCCTGGAACCCCGTTCTAGAGGGCTCTGAATGCCACCAGCATAGTCTGGATTTTATTTGGGAAGCAGAAGGAGAGACCATTTAATGATACTTACCCACAGTTGCATTATGTTGTATAATTTGTAGAGCCCTTTCTTATTTGATTCTCAAAAACCAAACAAATGACAACACAACACCTTGTGAGACAGGATTGCTATTATTACCCCGGTTTCAAAGGGGAGGAATGTGACTCAGGGGCCCTGGGAGGACCCAGAACTGGTTCTCAAACCTCGAACCTCCACCTCTGGGTCCTTCCTGCTCCGTGACAGTGTCCAACGGGTGAGCTGGGAGTGAGGGACCAACAAGGTCCGATCTGTGTTCGCCAGGAACCAATCACTCTGGCTGCTATGTACGGGAGGGGATGCCAGGGAGGGGGTGAGCTGGAGAAAGGGGAGACTCAGACGGTGTCACATTGTCATAGCAATAGGAGTGAAGCCAGACTGGGGCAGGGGCCTGGGGTTGGAAGACAGGGGACATACCAGCGAGTTAAGAGGTCGAATTGCTGGAACCTGGCGGCTCCTGTGAGGATGAGAGGAGGGGACTGACTGAGAGGAGGGAGAGGTCAAACCCGAGGCCAACACTTGGGTTTACAGACTGAGGATGGAATTCCCTGTATCTGTAGGGTGTGGGAGGTGTATGGAATATGGGGGAGATATGGGGTTCCTGGGAACCCACACCATCTGAGGCCGCTGGGCCGGTGAAGGGCTTGGGTTGGAGGGTCAGGTGGCCCCAGGTTCGGGGATAAGTTACTTAAGCGTCTTGCACCTTTATCCGTAAGATGTAAAAATAGGCTTTCAAAAAAGAGAAGTTATTGATGGAAAACTGGTTCAATCAATGGAGATTGTAATCATATTTGCTCAGAGGATTGATCTGAGGATCAAATAAGCTAATGCTGTTGAGCCCTCGGCGAGGTGATAATGGTGAGAGTTCACACTTCCTCCTCACCACACTCCGCCCTCATGCACACGACTTCAGTAAGTCCTCATAGTGGCACCTCGAGGCAAAAACATGTTATCCTGGTTTCACAGATGAGGGTGCAGGGGGATAAAACCTCTTTAAAGCGCTGAGATGCTTTGCGCTGGAATTAACTTGATCCCCACGTGGCAGATAAAGAAATGAAGCTCGCACCAGGCCAGGGGGCAGCTCAGTGAGGGAATGAACATACCTGCAAAGGTGGGGCCAGGCTCAGAGCCTGAGCAACCTGGCCCTGGCCCCCCCAGGACCTAGAACCAGCTGAGCGCTGCCCCCCACCCCCATGGAGTGGATGGCCCTGCGTGAGAGTGGCAGACTGGAGTGTCCTGGGGTCCGAGCACAGCCTCTCCTGACCACTGTGGGGTCTTTCTTCTGTCTGTCCCCAGCCTCCGGCCGCTCCCACCCAGCCAGCCCCAGCCCGCCGGGGCCACAGGCCAGCCCGGTGCTGCCGATCAGCTACAGGCTGTCCCACACGCGGCTGGCCTTCTTCCTGCGGGAGGCGCGGCCCCTGCCGCCTGCGCTTGCCAACAGCTCCCTGCAGCGCTCGGAGCCCTTCGTGGTGTTCCAGACCAAGGAGCTGCCCGTCCTCAACGTCTCCCTGGGGCCCTTCAGCACCAGCCAGGTGGTGGCCCGGGAGCTCCTGCAGCCGTCCAGCACCCTGGACATCCCCGAGCGCCTCACGGTCAACTGGAAGGTGCGAGCCTTCATCGTCCGCGCCCGTGTGCCCGCCTCGCAGCCCGTGGCCCAGGTGCTGTTCTACGTAGCCGGCCGGGACTGGGACGACTTTGGCGTCACCGAGCGGCTGCCCTGTGTCCGCCTACATGCCTTCCGAGATGCCCGGGAGGTCAAGAGCTCCTGCCGCCTCAGCGGGGCCCTGGCCACCTGTCTTGTGCGGGCTGAGCTGCCCCTGGCCTGGTTTGGGCCCCCTGCCCCGGCCGCACCGCCCACCACCCGACGCAAGTCTCCGGAGGGGCTGGAGCCCGAGTTGACAGGGGAGAGCCAGCAGGCTGAGCTGTACTACACTCTCCATGCCCCAGATGCATCCGGGGGCTGTGGGGGCACCCGGCGAGGGGCTGGGCCCGGAGTGGGGGCCCGGGCGGAGAGCCCTACCCAGCACCCGCTGCTGCGCATAGGGAGCATCAGCCTGTTCCGCCCACCCCCCAGGAGGACCCTGCAGGAGCACAGGCTGGACAGCAACCTCATGATCCGCCTGCCGGACCGGCCCCTCAAGCCGGGGGAAGTGCTCAGCATCCTCCTCTACCTGGCCCCCAACTCCTCCTCCCCCTCCAGCCCCAGCGTGGAGCATTTCACACTCAGGTAGGAGCTAAGGGGTCAGGGTCTGGCTTCCCTCTGCAGGGGCTCACCCAGCCTGCCTGTCCAGCATCCTGATCCCAACTCTTCCACTTATCACTCCATCGACCTCAGGAAGACATGTCACTTATTTGAGCCACAGTGGTCTCATCTGTCTAAAGCAACAGAAACCCCTGCCCTGTCTCCACCTCTCACAGAAATGACATCCCAGAAAAGGAGAAATGTCCGTTTTCCCAAGCATGGACGTCCAGAAGGATAGAACTGGGGCTGGAAGGACCCTTAGACGTTAGCTGGCGCAAACCTCCCATTTCACAGATGAGGAGACTGAGGTCAAAGTGGAGAAATGGAGATCAGAGAGCAGCTCCTTGCTGGGAGCCAAAAGATGAGCAGGAGTGTGTGTGTGTGTGTGTGTGTGTGTGTATGTGTGTGTGTGTGTGTGTGTGTGTGTGTGTGTGTGTGTGTGTGTGTGTTGGGACATTTGCCCAGTCCTAGAGTCGGGAGAAAGCTTCAGGAGATTCAGCTCTTTCTGTACCCTGAGGAGGATACGGCTCACCATTCAGAAATGCCTTAAATAGTATCACATCCCCACAAAACATAATGATGGCTCACAGTAGGAACCCATGGTTTGAGCCACGTTGGATGATTCATAGAAAGGTCCCACCAAAATGCCCCCTGCTCCCCCTAACAATAGGACCTGAAACATGACCCTTAGCTTCTGACTTCTGTAAGTATCGCCCTCTCTCCGGAGTGTACTTAAAGTTCAGATATTTCGGGAAAGGATCATACCTGATTCAGTGATTGATACCTGAATGTGAATAGGAGTTAAGTCAGTCACCAGAGATCTTGGGCTGCATTAGTAGGAACAGAGCATGTAGAATTAGGGAGGTGATAACCATTCTACTTCAGTTGGCATTCATGAGAGCACAGTGGAAGTACTGTACATAGTATAGGGCACTACACCATGTATGTTCAATGTCCCGAGGTGACTGGGATATGAGTGACTTGAAACTCTGGCAAAAGCAGTGATTAGAGGAACTAGAGATGTCAGGCCCAGAGAGAAGAAAACTCAGAAACCTGCTCACCTTCCCAGCTTTCTGAAGAACTGCTACAACTAAGAGCAGAGTTGTTCTCTCTTGCCCCGGCGGAACCCATAGTTGTCATATTTCCGCTAAACAGAGGGAAGGGGTTCTAATCCTTAGGGGCTCCCTGAAAATGGGATGGGGTGCGTGTAGAAGCAGCGAGGCCCTTGTCGCTAAGGCGTGTAAGGAGAGGTAGGGAAAGGCTTAGCAGAGATGGGGCGGAGGTGACTACAGCTTCCACTGAGGGTCAGAGGTTGTAGCTACATGATACCATACTCCCCAGAATAGTCTCGGCTTTGAGTCTGGGACCCAGGGTGACTTACTCACCTGCTCCCCCTACTACCAGCCCCAGCCTAGGGGCTGTGACCAGGTGGGCAGTCGTTGGGCCCCAGGCTGACTCTCTCCTCCTTCTTCCTCCCTCTTTGTCCCAGGGTGAAGGCCAAGAAGGGCGTGACCCTTTTAGGCACCAAGTCACGGAGTGGCCAGTGGCATGTGACCTCGGAGCTGCTGACTGGGGCAAAGCACTCAACAGCCACCGTGGATGTGGCCTGGGCCCAGGGCACACCCCTGCCCCCATGGTGAGCCGAGGTGGCGCCTCTGCCCACCTTTCTGTGGGACAGGCCCCTGGAGGATGGGGGAATTCTTGGTGGAGGAGGCCAGGCTTGTGGAAGGGCTGGGGCTTAGTTTATGGGGACTCTGAGTCCAGGCGGGGCACCTTGGGTGGCTGGAGAAGGCTCGGAGGGCCCCAGGGGGCAGGCTGCCGAGAGGGGCTGGGGTTCCAGAGCTCCGGTGCCGCTCCCAGCCCTTCCTCTCTGGCTCTCCTTCCTTCCTGCCCTGGCAGGGAGGGCCAGGGGCCCCTGGAGATCCTGCAGCTGGACTTTGAGATGGAGAACTTCACCAGCCAGTCGGTCAAGCGGAGGATCATGTGGCACATCGACTACCGCGACCATGGCGCTCTGCCCGACCTGGAACGGGCAGTCACTGAGCTGACGGTCATCCAGCGGGATGTGCAAGCCATCTTGCCCCTGGCCATGGTGAGCGGGGCAGGTGACCGGGCCGGTGGATGCCCGTGTCTATTGTGGATGCATGTGTGATGGGAATGTGCACGGCTCCGTGTGCGTATAGGTCAGTGCACATGCGCATGTGAGCCAGTGTCTGCATGTATGATTGTCTCCTGAACCCAGGTGTGCACATGTAAACGTGTGTGTGTGTGTGTGTGTGTGTACACGCACTCACAGGAGGCAGGCAGCACTCTGCCTGGTGCTGGAGTAGGACAGCCTATGCTGATGGGGACTGAGGTGGGAGAAGTCACCCATGGAGGGACCACTCAGGGGATGTTTCCTGGAGGAGGTGGCCATGCAGTTGAACCTTGAAGGCCGTGTGGGGGAAGGGCTCATACAATCAGAGAAGATGAGGAGGGTGCTTTAGTCAGGGGATCATGCAGACAGAAGGTGCAGTAATGGGAATGTGAGTGGTTGGTCAAAGGGAGCAATGGATTTAGGAAGAGTGCATGAGGGTGATAAGTTGGAATGATGGGTTGGGGCCAGCCCAGGAGCACCTTGAATGGCCAGACAAATGTGTTGGACTTCCCTCGGTGAGTCCTGGGGATGGGAAGCATGGAAGATGTTGAGAGAAGGTGGGAGGGGACTTGGGAATGGTTGTTTTTTGGCAGCAGAGGGAGGTAGACCATGGAAGCTACTGCAGAAGACCAAGTGAGCTGAGCATCTGAGAAGGTGCGAGGCTGGGTGGATGCACCTCCCTGCACATGTGCATAGGTGTCCCCATGGGAGGGTGCACACCTGAGAAGTGGGGGCAGTCAGGAGCCGGGGCCTTGGCTGGCATGTCCTGGTAGAGGAGGGATCTGTAAACATCTGGCTCAGCAGAGCTCCACCCTCCTGTCCTCCCCACAGGACACAGAGATCATCAACACGGCCATCCTGACTGGCCGGACGGTGGCCATCCCTGTCAAGGTCATTGCCATCGAAGTGACCGGCCTCGTCCTAGATGTCTCTGCCATGGTGGAATGTGAGTCTGACAATGAGGACATCATCAAGGTGAGCTTCCTGGAGGTGGGGCCCCTGGGAAGAAGGCCTTAGACCTTCAAGGGGAGGGGAGCCCCAAGCCAGAGGGGAATTCACATCCCATGTAGGTTCCCTTGGCAGGCAAGAAGACTTGAAATTGGGAGCAGGAGTGGGAAAGAGCTGTGGGCATCCCTCGTTCAGCCTGAATGGGGTGAGGGGAAGCCCTGGGTACTGCCCTGCCAGTCCTGGAGGGCTGCCTGTAGGAATGGAGAAGAGACTGTTTGGCAGACCATGGGGAGAAGGCAGCATTGACAACTTGAACTCAATCCAATCTGGCAAGTGGTTATGGAGCCCCTGCTGTGTGGCAGACACTGGGCAAGGCAATAAGGGGGCAGGGGGTGGGCCCCTCAGAGACATGCTCTGAACCTAGATGCTGGCTTCAAGTGGAGGAGATCCAGCACAGGGAGGAAGCTTCCAGAAGCATGTGAGTTAGGCCAGGAGTGAGGGTTGTATAAGGAAGGACCCACTCTGGGCACACACCCCAACCTCCTTCAACTCCCAAAGGCCCTCCCTGAGCTCCTCCCCAGAGACCCCCTCTGGACCCTGGGTCCTCCATGGCCTAGCAAAAAGGGTATTGATCTGACTCAAATGGCCCAGTTGCCACCTCCCCGGGAGGGCCTCCAGATTTGCCCCTTCCCCTGGCCTTGGATAGCGGTCAGAGGCAGCAGAGGGGGCAATAATGTAGGAGGGTGTCCAGCCACGGTATGTGAGTGTAGGTGAGCTGTTTGCTGTGCCAGCCTCCAGCAGTTCCCAACTCAAACGATTCGACTCCAGAATCTGCTCCCTGTTCTTGTCAATCTTTCAGCTTGAAGGAGAGTGGGAGGAGAGGGATGTGGGTGTCCTCCCTCTGGCTCCCTGGGGCTAACCTGGAGTGCAGGCTCTCTCCCCAAACTCTGCCCTGGGTCCCTCCAGGTCTGGGAGCCTGGAGCTTACCTTGGCTATCCCCATCCAAGAAGAAGTCCTTCCAAGTGAGTTAGAGTAGATGGCTTAGTCCCCCACCCCCATCACCTCCTGGGAGTAGAAGCCTTGGCCAAACCCACGGGGCCCTCCACGGCTGGCAGCTGGCACAGGAAGAAATGGGCCTGATCCCAAGAGCCCAGCACCTTTCTCTGAGGCCCAGACATGCCCACCCCAGCCCCAGAGGGACCAGAACAAAGTCGTGATGGCTGAGATACCAAAGGGAATTAGCGAAGATTCTAAATGGAATTTGTTTCCGTTCTCAATGAAATACTCTCAGAGTTTGCCAATATTCTCAGTGGAATCTGCCAGCCTTCAGATGGGATGCTCTGCCTCCCGAAGTGGGAAATGAGCATCTCTGGCAGGGCTGCAGTTCCACGCCCCCCTCCCACCCCTCTGAGACGGTGAAGAGAGCTCGCAGGAGTTTGGGATGCCCCGGGCTCATCTCCACAAATGAGCCCCAAGCCTAGCACCCTCCTGGCCCCCCACCAGCGCCTTCAGGGTGTGATCAGCCCACAGGCTGCATCCGAACGTGAGGATGTGCACCCACGGGCATGCACCAGCTGGAGCACCTAAATACATTGCACACAGTGTTCCGTGCAGGTGTGTGTGTGGGCACATGTAACACGTACACCCTTCTGCATCTGTCCTGAAGGACTGGCGGCGACACCTTTGTGAGTGGGCACAGGTATCCAGCCCCCAGATGTGTTCAGTAGGCATATGCCCATCCGGGGATGCTCTAAGATGCAAGTTGGTATCCAGATGGGCATGCATTGGCAAAAGCTGCAGCCAGTGGTGGCAGTCATCCACCGGGCTAGGCTTGAGGTCTTCTGGTCCTGATTTTTCCTCTCTCCTTCCCTCACTCCCGCCCCAGCCTAGAGCAGCCCTCCCGCCTGAAATTAACCAGACCCCGTTTTCCTGGGACTGCTGATCCAGAGGGGCCCAGGAGGAGCCAATCCTGCCCTTCACCACCCCCCCGCCACTTGACCTCCGCCTTGCTCAGTGGAGCACCTGTGTCCTACCCAGGACAGGCTGCTCTTTGGTACAGCGAAGGACTCTCCCTGCCAGACACCTGCCCAGGTAGTCATGCAGGGGAGGAGAGCCAGTCCCGAGGACCCTCCGCCTGAAGGTTCCTCCGAGGTGTGATCTGGTGCCTCAGAAGCTGCCCCTTGTAAAAGCATTTGCATGTTGGCTCCTGGCTGGGAAGCAAACACCTCCCACAGTAGCCCCTGAGAGATGGTCTCTGGAAACACAGGATGGAGGCGGGGACACAGAAGCTGACACCTCTCAGAGGAATTAAATTAGGAGGTGCCTTCCCCCACCCCTGCCCCTTCCCCTTCAGCCTCATGTGACTGGTACTTTCTCTCTCCAACAGCCTCTGGCCCTGCTTGTCACACTGCAGTTCCCTGCACTGCCCCGCAGGATGACCTGTAGGGCAAGACATGCCAACCAACCTCCCTCCCCTCCCCAGGTATCCAGCAGCTGTGACTACGTGTTTGTTAGCGGAAAGGAGTCTCGCGGGTCCATGAATGCCAGGGTCACCTTCCGCTACGACGCCCTCAGTGCCCCCCTGGAAATGACAGTCTGGGTCCCCAAGCTGCCCCTGCACATCGAGCTCTCGGACGCCCGCCTCAGCCAAGTGAAGGGCTGGAGGGTACCCATCCTCCCCGACCGGAGGTACAGCCCCTCCACACACGGCAGATACTCGGGACACTCGCGGTGACACAGCCCTGGCACACAGTCTGATCTGCGCGTGTGCACGAGGGCCTCGATGTGCACAGTCTGTGGGTCGGTTATGCAATCAGCCAACTTTGACCGAGCAGCTGCTGTGTGCCAAGCACTGGCGGGTGCTTGAGATGCGAGATGAATGTGGCCAGTGCTTTACTCAGCCAGGTTCTGGGTCCACCAGGGCAGCCATCAGGTATATGCCACAGAGCACGGTGGATGCCAGAAGCAGGGAATTGAGTGGCACAAAGGAGAGAACCACCTCTTCCACTGGGAAAAGTCAAGACAGGCTTCCTGGCAGAGGTGACTCTTGAGCTAAGTCTAAAAGGATGCGTGGAAAAGGGTTGTCTGGGGAACAGGGTGAGAGACCAGTCCAACAGCCGACAAAATGGAGCAGACACAGGAACACAGGAGCACACACGGCTGTACACACGTGCCCCAGCCTGGGCACGCCGAGGCACACGTGTAGGCACATCAGCTGGGCACACACTGGGTCCCCCTCTCTGGGGGGCAGGCTCACACACCTGAGTACCCAACTGCGGGGCATGGACACCTGCACTCAGCGCACCCCACTCACCCACCATGGCTGCTAGAGAGAAAAGCCAGCAGGGAAGAGAGGAGGGGCGGGGCTAGGGAGAGGAGCAGGCGGCCGAGTGAGAGGTGGGCTCAGTTCAGTTCTGCAGGATTTGGGAAAGCAAGGCCGTGTAGACCAGAGCCTCTAAGACTTGAATGAGCACACGGCTCACCTGCGGATCCTGCCCATGGCACATGTGTTTTGGACCAGCTCCTGGGTGATGCTGATGCTGCTTTGAGTAGTGAGGACGCAGTAAACTCTGAAGCCAGACAGCCGGGGTTTGAGAACTGACCTCTGCTCTTCCCCAGCTGGGCAGCCGTGGGCTATGCACATAACCTGTCCATGCCTCCGTCTCCTCATCTGTGAAATAGGCACATTAACACTTACCTCACAGGATTGTGGTGAGGACTGGGTTTGTTAACAGGTAAAAGACCCTCTGGATGGATGGATATCTAGAGCTTGATTCTTCTAAGCTGTTAGCATTTTGGGTCATTCTGAGTAGGCTGCGAATTCCCCACATCGTCACGTCCTGGGTCCCTTTCGCTCACCAGTTCTTCCCTCAGTTTCTCTCTCTCCTTTTTGCATTTCACTATGAGCAGCAAGAGAAACCCTTCAACACTTGGCTTGTGAATCTCAGCTAAATATCCAGGTTGATCACTTACAAGCTCCGTTTGCCACACAGCGTAGGGCGAGCCAGCCCAGCTCCTGGCACTCCGTAACAGGGATCGCCTTCGCTCCAGCTCAGAGCAGGGAGTAGGGCCAGGCACACGCTCAGTGCCGAAAAGAGGTCGCACTCGTCAGGATTTGACGCCAGCTTTTCGCAGGCGTCGGGGAAGCCAAGCGGAGGCGGAGAGGGACCAGGGAGGGCCAAGAAGGTGCCTTTATAGGAGGGAAGAGGCTGGGACTCCCAGCTCCACACTTGTCAGGAACAGGAGTGAGCCAGGGAAAAGGCTTGCTACTTGCACACTGCCATCCGCGGGAGCCGGAGAACGGCTAGCAGGGCCAGGGGAGGGAGGGGCATGTGCAGGTCACTGCCAGGCTGAGGAGCCCTGATCCTGTGCCCCCACTCAGGTCAGCCCGGGAGAGCGAGGACGAGGACCAGGAGGAGGAGGAGCGGCGCCAGAGCAGCAGCCGCGGCTGCACCCTGCAGTACCAGCACGCCACGCTGCAGGTCTTCACCCAGTTCCACACGACCTCGTCCGAGGGCACCGACCAGGTGGTCACCATGCTGGGCCCGGACTGGCTGGTGGAGGTCACCGACCTGGTCAGCGACTTCATGCGGGTGGGTGACCCCCGAGTGGCACGCCTGGTGGACAGCAGCACGCTGGCAGGCCTGGAGCCGGGCACCACCCCCTTCAAGGTAGGCACAAGGGCAGTGCCAGGAGCCCTGTTTACCTGTGGGCAGAGGATGCAGACGTTCTTAGGAAAGGAATCCCAGGGCCGAGGCAACCCCAGTCGGCCCCCAAAACACGCTTTCTTCCCTGCCTGCCCCTCTGCCTGATGTTCCACCCTCAGAGGCCAAGGTGCTTTAGCTTCACCCGGTGACGGGTCTCCCTCCGAGCCTTACCAGTACTATCAACCTTGCATCGCCGCGTGGTCCCTGAGACAGGTGTGGGTGAGGCGGGAGAGCAAGTGAGGCTCAGGCAGCTCGAGGCCAGGAGAGGGAGTTCAGGAGCTAGGAACTCAACTCTGACCTCCTTGACATTTGCCTGAGTAGAAACCCTCCACCTGGGAGATGGTGAACAGGCATCCGTGGGCTGGGATCTGCTTGCAGGATACTTGTTTGTAAAAACGATTGATCCGACATTTGAAAATTGGCAAGTTTCTCATTGTTTAGAAAACCAGGTTTCTGGTTTTACAAAATATAAATCTGGCAACACGGGGCCTGCCTTCCCACCTGGCAATACGCTGCTAGAGTCAATACTGCTGCCCCCTTTCCACGAGCATGAGTTCTCCCCTTTGCCACAGTCCCCACCACTCCCTTTTGTCTCCCTCACATTGAGGTTGGATTATCCATTGCTATTGTTATTGCTATTGTGCAGGCCTATTGTTTTCCTTTACTTCTACCCATCTCTCTCATCTGTGCTCCTGCAGGCCCCGCACCCTCCCCAAGGGACCCCTGGACCCTGGTCCCCAGGTGCAAACCTACGGCAGAGCCTCCCAGCCTGCCCCACCCCCTGGACCTCTCTTCCAGTGGCACCGGGACTCCCCCTGATGGGTGATCCTGGGGGTGCTGCTTTCCTGGCCTTCACCCACCCCTGCCCCTCTCTGCCTCAGGTGGTGTCCCCACTGACAGAGTCTGTGCTCGGGGAGACGCTGCTGACAGTGACAGAGGAGAAGGTCAGCATCACACAGCTGCAGGCCCAGGTGGTGGCCAGCCTCTCCCTCTCCCTACGGCCAAGCCCCGGGAGCAGCCACACCATCCTGGCCACCGCTGCCGCCCAGCAAACCCTCAGCTTCCTCAAGCAGGTAACTGGATGCCCAGCCTACCAGCCTGGGGCTTGGAGTGTAGAAGGAGGGCTTGCGGGCTCTGGCTTGCCCTTGTGCCATGAGTCCCCCCAAATTAGGCCTTTCGGCAATGGAAGATCCATCTCCCCTCCATGCCCCGTGTGCCTGTTCCACCCCATCCCACTGCCATCTGCACAGGGCGTCTGCACAGGGCGTCTGGCCAAGGTCTCGCTTTCTGCACCTGCTCCCCTGAGGTCTTCCTGCTAAGGGTTCCCCCTCCCAGATTCTCAGAGGGCCCATCACCTCTGCCGGTACCCCCAGGAATTACGCTTACCTATTTCTGGAGCCCCAACTACAGCCCACCCCCACCCTCTGAAATGCCAGGACACTGGCTACAGGCAAAGGTGGAAAGGTGGCAGGCAGAAGCCCAGGGAATGAGAAGGTGGGTATTGAGCACCAAGCCAGGAGTCAGGAGCCAGGAGCCGTCTGCCTCAACCTGCTCCCTGACCCCAGGCCAGTCCTTTCTCTCTGGCCTCTGCTTCCTCATCTGCAGGGAGGCCAGTGGAACAAACAGGGGAGCCTGGGGCTGGGCCTGTATTCTCAATCTCCAAGTGTCTGATGGGGGTGATCGCAGGGTCAGGCATGGAGGAGTGGGATAACTCCTGCAGCAAAAAGGACTTGAGTGAGACCCAAGGCAGAACTTACCTTGAGCTCATCAAGGGGAGAAAGGTGCGGTGGGCAAAGGAATTCTCAAGGCAGCAGGAGGCCATCATGTGCCCTGGACCCTCTTCACAACCTCCCAGTCAATCATTCCTGAGCACCTGCCACCTGCCAGTCACATCCAGCCGGGGAGTCCAGCCGGGAGCCAGACTTGGTCCCTGCCTCACCAAGCTCCTCCAACAGGGAAGCCAGCCAGGACTAGCCTCTGACTCCTCTCCCTTCTCTTCCTCCTCCTCCTCTTCCAGGAAGCCCTCCTGAGCCTCTGGCTCTCCTACAGTGACGGCACCACTGCTCCACTCTCCCTCTACAGCCCCCGGGACTATGGGCTGCTGGTGAGCAGTCTGGACGAGCGGGTGGCTACGGTGACCCAGGACCGGGCCTTCCCGCTGGTGGTGGCTGAGGCGGAGGGGGCAGGGCAGCTGCTCCGGGCAGAGCTCACCATCGCCGAGAGCTGCCAGAAGACCAAGCGCAAGAGCGTTCTGGCTACGACCCCCGTGGGCCTGCGGGTGCACTTTGGGCGGGAGGAGGAGGACCCCACCTACGACTACCCAGGCCCCAGCCAGCCGGGGCCGGGTGGGGGCGAGGACGAAGCTCGGGGAGCTGGCCCTCCTGGCACGGGGATGTCCCCACCGGAGGCTCTGGGGCCGGTCACCGCCAGCCCCGCAGTGCCACCCACAGAAGACTTCCTGCCGCTGCCCACGGGCTTCCAGCAGATGCCGCGGGGGCTGACGGACCTGGAGATCGGCATGTACGCGCTGCTGGGCGTCTTCTGCCTCGCCATCCTCGTCTTCCTCATTAACTGCGTGGTCTTCGTGCTGCGCTACCGGCACAAGCGCATCCCGCCCGAGGGCCAGACCAGCACGGACCACTCCCACCACTGGGTGTTCCTGGGCAACGGGCAGCCGCTGCGGGCGCAGGGCGAGCTGTCCCCACCCGCCGGCAACCCGCTGGAGACGGTGCCCGCCTGCTGCCACGGCGACCACCACAGCAGCGGCAGCTCGCAGACCAGTGTCCAGAGTCAGGTGCACGGGCGGGGCGACGGCTCCTCGGGCGGCTCGGCCCGGGACCAGGCCGAGGACCCCGCCAGCTCGCCCACGTCCAAGCGCAAGCGGGTCAAGTTCACCACCTTCACCACGCTGCCCACGGAGGAGCTGGCCTATGACTCGGTGCCCGCCGGCGAAGAGGAGGACGACGACGAGGAGGACCTGGGTTGGGGCTGCCCGGATGTGGCAAGCACCGCGCGGCCTGCTGCACCCCCAAATTACATGCGCAGAAACAAAGAGATTGCGTAGAGGCACCGTCTCCCGTGGGGTGGGCTCTGTGTGGGACACGGCCAGGACCCCTGCTCGCACGGTCGTGGGCTGGCGGCTGACGTGGATCTTAAAGGGCCCGCCTGCCCTGCAGCTTTGCTCTCTGCAGGTGCCGCTCCCTCACCGGGCCCCTCCAGCTGCCTCTCACGGTTCCCTCTCTGCTGCCGCAGGTGGACGGCTCCTTTGGGGGCTCGCTAGGAGGAAGCAAGCCCAGCCCTCCTACCTTTTCCAAACCACCTCCCATCTGAGACAGCCTGCCCCAGGAGCGAGGCCAGGTGGGCCCACACTGTGAGAGCCCCTGCCTCCCACGTCCCCGGGGTCCCCCCTGTGCTGGGGGTTCTGTGGGGTCTTGTGTCACAAGCTGCACAAAGACTTTTTTCAAACCACTATTCAGGGATTTCTGTCCTGCAGGGCGGGGAGGCAGCAGCTGCCTGCCCTGCCAAGGATCTTGCTGTGGACAAAACTTTGGGGAGGCTGGGGGACACATGTAGCATCATCTGGCTTTCTGGGACCTCCCAGTCCCTTCCTAGGACCTGGGAGCAGACCCCAGAGGGGTCTGTGGTCAAGCCAGGCACCTTCCTAAGAGCCCAGAACTCCCTCCTCTGCCCCCAAGGGCTATAGAAGTGGCCAAAAGGGGGAGGGGTCCTCAGCCCACCCCTGGCCAAGCCACAGCCCAGAGCATCATGGTCTGGGTGGGTCCAGGGAGGCTCACATGCCTCCCGCCCGCCCGCCCGCCCCCCCATAGCAAGGCCAGCACTCCGCCTTAGCCCCTCCAGCTCTGCTGGCCACTCCTCCCTTCTCTGCAGGGGCGACCACCCATCCCCCCAGGAAATGGAATCCGGTGGGAATGGAGGGGGGCACCGTGGGAGCGTGAAGGACCTGGGGATGGGCGAGGCCGGGGGAGCCAGGCATCTCCCTACCCCATCTCACAGCCACTTTCCTCTCGGGTTCTACCACCACTGTGTCGGGTTTTTTCTTAAATAAATGGAGGTGACCAGATTGGAGGTGGGGGCAGCAGCTCCCAGAGAACAGACAGTGCAGGGCTGACTCAGTGTCTCTGCTTTACGTGCACACATGCACACTCACCCCCCACACACGTGTACACACATGCACACGTGGGCACAGTAAACAACGTGAGAGAGAAACACGGCTAAGCCCCGCTGCCGTCCCGCTCTTCCCCCTCCAGCATCCAGGGCTCACAGACCTCCGAGCTGTGGACATGCCCGCGTCAGAGGATGAAGGATTTACTGACCCAGGAATGTGCCCTGACAAAGGCGTGCCGCCTCTAGGAGTCTGCCAGGATTGGCCCCAGAGGGAGGGGCCAGCCTCAGGGCCTCCAGAGAAATGCCTTGGAGATGAGAAGGAACAGAAAAATCCGGAGAGAAGTGGAATGCAGTGTGAGCTGGCCAGGTTCTTCCACAGCCTTCAGCCCGCCCCTCAGAGGAGGCTCCTCCCATCCCCATCCCCATCCCCGCCTCTCAGGGGGGCCTCCCTTCTCCACGGGTTGGTGGGGAAAGCTTGGTGGTCTCCATGGCAGGAGCCAGGCAGGAGAGAGCCAAGGCGGTTGGGAATGCCCCTCCCACAGGGGCCTTGGCTGGCCCTGGAAGACCGATCTCAGGCACAGGCAGCAGCCCCTGGGGCCACAGGGGCGCCTGACCTGAGGGGGAGCCTGGCCAAGGCTGGAGAGGTGGCTACAGCAACCACCTCGGAGAGGGGAGGAGGCACAGCAACCAGCATCTGGCAGAACGGACCAGGGGCGGGACAGGCTGCACTGGCACCCGGCCCAGCACCTGGGAAGGACGGCTGCCTTCCACAGGCCTCTGGTTCTCGGCAGGGGCAGCCCTGGGGCGCCGCGAGGACTGGGCACCTAAAGCTCCCTGCACGGCGCCCAGCAGCAGCAAAGCTCCTGGCACAGACAACATGTGGAGTTTGCCACATTCAGGTTGGCTTTTCAGGTTAGGTGTAGCCCTGAAGGAAGATGAGACTGGCCAGCTCTGCCCAAGATGGATTGGCAACAAGGAGTGGGTGGAGCTCAGTGGCACGAGGAAGCTACAGGAAGCCATGGCCAGGGCAGAACCCGGGGCGGAAGTACTGTCCTCGAGTGCCCAGAGCACCAGACACCTGCTACTCGGATAACCCCGACAGTGACCTCCTAAAGGGGTTCCCTTAACCCACGGTGCCTAGAATCGGCAAGTGGTCAACAAATGTTGGCTGACTAAAGTCCAAACAAAAACTATAAACGGCTTTCTCATTATTCTGCATTTGGGGATTTTTCTATACCCTGCCATCTTACCACGTGATCAGTGCGGAAAGTCACAATTACAGAGAGATGAGGCGTAGGTGTGAGTCAGGGAAGAAGGAATATTCTAGCCAGGGTGTGTGTACATGGGAGGGGGGGCTGGTGCTAAAGTTGGAACATGGTTTCATTTGTTTATTTTTATTTTTTTAAATACATTTTTATTGATTTCAGAGAGGAAGGGAGAGGGAGAGAGAGAGAGAGATAGAAACATCAATGATGAGAGAGGATCATTGATTGGCTGCCTCCCACACGTCCCCCACTGGGGACCGAGCCCGCAACCTGGGCATATGCCCTGACCGGGAATCGAACCGGTGACCTCTTGGTTCCTGGGTCGACGCTCAACCGCTGAGCTACACCCGGCTGGGCTCCGTTTGTTTATTCAACACAGAAAGCTCCTACTATGTGCTAGGCCCTGCCGGGGGGTATGGAAGGAGCCCAGCTCTGCAGGGAAGATGGGCAAGTCAGCTGACCACGGCCAACTGGGACGATGAGTGCTCTCCGTGGTAGCTGTGCCCTGGGTTGGTGGGGCACAGCAGAGAGAAGGAGACATTCTCAAACCGGATTTGCTGAGGACGGGGCCAAGGACATTCCAGGAAGGGAGGAGGGTGGGCGTGCAGGCCCAGAGGCTGCAGACCTGACGCCGCGTGCTTTCTCTCGCTTCCCTGTCTCTGCACGTGCGTGCCCCATGCCTGAAGCAGGAGTCCCTGGGGATAGGGAAACACGAACACATCTGTGCAAAGGTATGGAGGCCAGAGGGAATATATGTGTGCAGGGAGGGCGGGGGGAGGGTGGTTAGCATAGATTTGGGAGTCAGGCTCAGACCCGAGGCTCAGATCATCTCCCTCTCCCTGGGGGAAGAAGGAAGGATGGGAGCGCAAGGGGCCCCATTAGGAAGACGCTGAGCAGGAAGGATGAGGGCCAGCGCCATGGGAATGGAGACTGGTGCATGGCTGGTGTTCAGCGGCAGACTTTGCCAACTGCTGATCCCCCAGGGGGACGACGGGGAGGAGACTTGAGCTGCTGCCTGGCACAGACCTTCCCAACGAACCTGGAAGACCAGGCCCCTCCAGGGGAGACAGAGGACGCCGTCAGAATGGTACCTGTCCGCATCCAGGCATTCACACACAGGGACAGGAGGACCCAGACAGGTACCATTGGCCGCAAGTCCCACAGCCAACCTGGTGACGGAGCCGGCTGCCCGGCCTGTGATTTGTGGCCCCGTCTCGTCATTCCTCACTCCCTGTCCAGATGCCAGGACTCAGAGGCAATTGCTGGGAACAGCAAGGCCTGACCCCCATGTAGTTCAGGAGGGAGCAGGCGTGGAGGCACGCGGCGGGACATTAAGTTAACAGCCCCTCTGGAATGGCCCTGGCACTGAACTCCTCTTTAAAAATTTGTCTTCAACCCCAAAAGCGAATCGAGGGACCTTATAAAGAATAGTTATTGACAGAGAGCTGCTCTGGGAGCGCGGGGAGCCAGGCCCATGAATCAGCTTGCTGGTAAAGTGAGCCTCTCAGACAGCCAGGGCGGCGAAGGCAGAGCCAGAGATGCAGACAAGCAGCCGTGAGCCTGCACCAGCCCCCTGCACCCGCTCCACACTGCCAGCCTCCCCGCACCAGCCCCGGAGACACCCCCATGCCCGTCTCCCACAGATATGGACAAGCGCCTCCGATGTGCCCCCTGGAGAGAAGGCTTCCGACTCAGGGAGCCAAGAGGAGAAAACGGAAAACACACTAAATGGGCCAGAGAAGGAAACTCACGTGCAGTGATGACATTTCCTAAGCCGGGTGGCAGGGGCTCCTGGGATCTGACTGTGCCTTTGCTGTGTGACCTTCCGCCAGTGCATCCCCAGCTCTGGACGCTCGATGCCCACTTTGTGCAAACATGCAAGACACCACGATGAGGCGGTGTCCACGGATTGGCCCGAGAGGCCCCGCCGTTTCAGCACCTGTACTCTAACGAGCACCTAGAGGGAGAGGAATCACTACATAGATGAGATGTCGGGGGCACAGAAAGGGCAAGTAGCGGGCCAGGGTCTCCTGCTTAGATGTGACCCGGTAGGCAGCTACCAGCCTACCCTCTTTCTCTACATCCTGAAGCCCCATTGGTGATAGAAATGGGATGAGGTTGGAGAGATTCGGAGATGGGAGGGACAGGGAGGGATCTCTAAAGACTTGATGCCCTCAGTGATGGGGAGCCCCACTTAAGATTTAGATCATGGTCAGTGTTTGGGGCAGATGGAATACAACAAGCCCTCAGGCCTCTCTGCCATTGTTAGATGGACTGTACTCCCTCCCCTACTGGGAACTCCATCCCCAGCTCAGTGTCTCCAAAGCCAATCATTCAACTCTCTCTTAGTCATGCCTTCAAGCAGAGGACCACAGGGCTTTCCTGAGCGAGGTGCTGAGCTGGGCTTGTAAGGAGAGCTGGTAGCACAAGCAGAGATGCCCAACGAAGGGGGGTGGGTATGAACCAGCACCTGTGCTCTCCCTTGGGGCACTGGTTACCCCTTCAGTTGCAAGAGACTCTGGGAAGCTGAGGCCGTCCCTATGCCCACACTCCTGCCGAGTGTTGACTAGTTCCTTGCCATTAATCTGACAAAGGAAGTAGGGGTATTAAGTAACAATCACTAACCTTTTCTGAGAGCCCATTACACTCTGATAATCACTTTAGATCCATCATGTCATCGATTCTCCAGGGTAACCAAGTAAGGTGGGTGCTATTATTATACCCATTTTACAGATGACAAAACTGGGGCTCAGAGAAGTTATATGACTTATCTCATGCCACACAGCACATTTAAATAGCAGAGCCAGGACTCAAACCCAGGTTACATGGGCTCCAACTTCCACATCTTCACACTGCCTTCCTTGGTGGGGATCTGGAGTTCAGAGAACTATTCCGATGCAATGGTGAGAGTACCAAGCGGGAGTCCAGGGGCTTGGTGGGAGTTCTCACCCTGTCCTTGCCTGGTCACCTGGCCATGAGGCCGGCCCTGCCTATGTCTGGAACAAGTCAAGACCCTCCACTAGATTCCAGGGGCCAGATGGTCCCTTTAGTGCCTTCAGACTTGATGGTTCTCAGGTCGCAAGGTGTGAAGCCCTGGGCACCACCCAGCCCTGCCGGTTCACACCTCCCGCCCTCCGCCCTCCACCTCCTAGAGAGTGAGAGGCAAGGGTAAGAGTCTCTAATAGCCCTCAGCTGTCCTCTAAGCTTTGCCAGCTCTGCCATCCTCTACTTCATGCCACCCTGGTCAGCTGTTCCACAGGGATTCTCCATGTTGGGGTGTCGGGGGAGAGCACAGTGAAGGTGCAGAGAGGGGATGGGAATGATAACTCCCCGGGTGTGCCAGAGAGGCCGTGCGCCTCAGGGCTAAGACGGAGCTTGAAGGTTCAAGTTGTCAGCGCCCTGTCCCTGGGGAGGTCCCGTCTGATGGAAGAGGAACCAGCCCTCTCCCAGTCTGAGGGGCGAAACCACCCACTCAGTGTGATCAGGGAGCCTGATCCCACCCTGAAGGAACGCATCATCCGTTCAGAGACACATGCAAACAGGTGCACAGTAATCTACGCATGCACTTAGCCCACAGAGCAGCGGAAATAAAGTAAACGTGGAAGCCGGGCAGTTAATCCAGAAAGGCAGCCTGGAGGAAGGTTGTGGGAGGCAGCGAGGGGAGGCATCAGGGGAGGCAGCGAGGGGTCTGCAGATGGCTGGGAAGTCAGAAACAACTACTTGAGGATTAGGAGGTGGGATGGACTTATCCTGGCTGAGGGGAGGGAGCCCTGCGGGGGCCTGGCTGAGAGGAAGGGGTGTGGGGGAAGGAGAGGAGGTGACCCTCCCTCAGGTGACCCCAGAGAAGCCCTGGGTTGCTGGGGAGACCGCTGCTGTTGTCCAGGTTTGAGAGAGGTCCCAACCCTTGTCACTTCTCAGGAATATAGAGGAGCCTGGCGCACAGGGAGGCAGCCTGGACTGGGGACAGGGGCTTGGCTTCCAGGCCCCAGGGCACTGCCCCTCACAGTGTGACCTGGCAGGAGTCCCTAGCCCTCCTCAGTGAGGCCCGGGGTCCGGAGGATTTTGGTCTTAGTGCACACCCCAGACTGACCTGTGTTCTGGTCAGCATCTCAGTGGTGACCTCCCGCTGGTGAATCCAAGCATAGGCATCATGGTGCCTGGCAACCCCTTTCCTGAGCGGGGCTGGGACGCAGAGTGGGCCTCAGCCCCCCGTGGAGCTCCCAGCCCTGTGCACGGGCAGCCGCAGGACCCCCGAGGAGCAAGCCCCGCAGCCTTGAGCCCCAGTTCTGCCGCTGCCCGCCTGTGTGAGCTCAGACAGCCCCGGCCTTCCAGCAGGGGGGCACCACCCTTCCCCCTGCCCTGCCTTCCTCTCCCATGATGGAAGTTCCCAGCAGGCCTGCCTGAGACTCGCAGGCAGGGGCGCTGGGGCTGGTCCCTGTAGCTTGTCCCACAGGGAGAGTGGGCAGGGCCCTGGCAGCGGACCTCCGGACCTCCGTGCCCCACCTGTAGCAAGTTCTGCAGCCCCGGCCTGGCCTTGCGCTGAAAGTGGACTCCGCCTGCAGACCCCTCCTGACCTATCAGAAGCGGAGGGTGGCCAGAGGGTTGCAGATGGTGGGAAGTGGGAAGTGAAGGGTCCTTCTTGCCTCCCTTCTCTCTGCCTGGCCCTGTTACTTACTCTCTACCTCCACAGACACATACACCCCACCCTCCACGAGGCAGAGAGCAGAGCCCACCCTTCCCTGGTGGGATGCAGTTCATCAGCGCCGACAGGAGCTGGGACTCCGTTCAGGGACTCCTCCCTCCCACACTCCTGCCCACGGGGCCTCCTTCCGCAGCCTTTCCCCTCCCTTTCCAGGCTCTGTTCCAGATTCCAGATCCCCCGTGGGATGGCTACATCCAGGGAAGGGGCAGGCCCGGGGGATGGCTGGTCTGTGTTTACCCTCTGGGCAGGGATCGCAGCCCTCAGGGAGGGGAGAGAGGAGGAGGGGAAGCAGAGAATTCCAGGAAATCTCCGGAGATGCCAGAGCAACAGGGTGACCTCCACCCCAGCAAACCCTGCTCCAGGAACACACGCAACAAGGCACCCAACGCGCCCGGTGATTGAAGTGCTGCCTTTGTCAGACGGCGAGGGACTGGGCTCTGTGGGCAGCCGGGCAAGCACAGCGCACCTGCACACATTCCTGACCCACACACAGAGCACGCATCCTCAATGCACACTCTCTGAGCACCCTGCTCGTTCACACCTGCAGGCATCTACAGACAGCCCTCCTACACACATTTGCATGTGCATGCATGCACACCATGCACACATACATACACTCCCTACAGGCACGCATGTACACACACGGGCACACACACACATGCATGCCAGCAGTTGGAGCCCTGCTCCTCCAATGCGGTAATACCCAGAGGAAACTGTTGCCTGACCGCAGTGTGGGGCAGAGCCCTCAGTCCCTCCACCCACCAGGAGGGAAGGCGGAGGTCACAGGG
This sequence comes from Plecotus auritus, assembly GCF_963455305.1. NCBI lineage: Eukaryota > Metazoa > Chordata > Mammalia > Chiroptera > Vespertilionidae > Plecotus > Plecotus auritus. The sequence continues at coordinate 13,584,772 of NC_137774.1, forward strand.
GGTGGGGAGGCGGGTCCAGAGTTGTGAGTGAAGGACGGGTGGGCCTAACGGAGAGGGGCTGGAGTCAAGGCAGGTGGCACTCTGGCTCTGGTGTACCCAGGCTCTCTACGGAGGGCACCTGCTGCCCATCCGCGTGAGTCACCTTCAGAGTGGCTGACGGGGTGGGAGCTTGTTGGAGAGGGGGGTGGTCAGGGGCCCAGTTAGTCCCTACTTCAAACAATAAATAAATAGTCGCCCAGAAGAATACCTACTCATTTACATGCAAGCCATGGCCAAGTTAATTACAAAGATTCCTATCTGTTCATTAAAGCTGACTAGAGGATCCTCTGTTTGGAAACACTCTGCAGTGAAAAGGACTAGGACAGTGGTCGGCAAACTGCGGCTTGCGAGCCACATGCGGCTCACGAGCCGTGGTTTGCCGCTCTGTTGACTAATGACTTTGCCGACCACTGGGATAGGGGCTTAATCACAAGGAACAACAACAGCTTGTAATTATCGGAATCTAGAGTCTAGGTCAGTGGTCGGCAAACTCATTAGTCAACAGAGCCGCAGTTTGCCGACCACTGGACTAGGTCATTAATGAAATGATTTATTTTGGGCCCTGTGCCTGGTGAGGCAGAACCTGGGGCCAGAAGTCCTCATCCCAGAGGTGGGCTCTGGTTCTTGGGTTGACATTCTTTTTATTAAAAAAATAAAGCATATATTTTTATTGATTTCAGAGAGGAAGGAAAAGGGAAAGAGAGATAGAAACATCAATGATGAGAGAGAATCATTGACCGGCTGCCTCCGCATGCCTCTACGGGGGAATAAGCCATAACCCGGGCATGTGCCCTGACTGGGAATGGATCCGTGACCTCCTGGTTCATAGGTCAACACTCAACCACTGAGCCATGCCGGCTGGTCTTGGGCTGGTAGTCTTTGCATGGAAACCAAGAAGACTTCTGGGAGGAGAGGGACAGAGATCCTGGAGGGATTGTTAACACCTCTCTCCTAGAAGAGGAGCCGGCTGAGGCTGGTCGGAAGGAGAGGGTGCCCCGGGTGACTCAGGCTCACTCTGGCCCAGCCACGGAAGGCAGCAGAACTGACTTCTCCCTAAACTCAGTTCCCTGCCTATGAAATGGGGAGAAATAGCACCTACCTCACAGGGTTCTTCTGAGGATTTAATGAGTTCTTGCCTGTGAATAACTGAAAATGTCTGGCCCACGACTCACCCTAGTAAATGCTAGCTGCGATGGTATTGTTCTCCAGGGAGGGATGAGTTTTCTAAAGTGAGGACACATGGAGAGCTGGGCTGGTTCTCCATTTGATTTTCCAAATCTTTTTCTTTTTTTTCAGCTTGGTGTTTACATGCAGACTTCTCTCTTAGATGGAGTCACCTCTCTGGGATCCTTCAACAATTTTGAGGGGAGGTTGGCAGTCCCCAAAAGGAAGGTTTTGATGTTTTCCTAGTTTGGGGCAGGAGCAGTTCAAGTAGCTTGTGTGACAACCCCATAAAGATCTGACCTCACGCTGGTGTCATGACCCCTGCATTTAAGGCATTCTCCAAGAAAGACCCTTTCCTGATAGTCTTTGGAGTTTCCCTAAACTTGCAAGGCCTGAACAGAATCTTTTGTGTGTGCTGGGTGAGCAGAGGTGCAGGAAATCGATATTCTTGGTTCAGGGGACCTCACAGGGGATAGGCATGCTTTGAGGGCAGCCCCTGGAGCTGAGGCCAGGGACACTCAGCTCCAGTCTGCAGGCCACACGGAATGCTGTGCCCCTCCTCCGCCTGGCACAGAGCTCAGGCTTGCTGTGGGCCATCAGCATCCTCTTCTAAGGCCTTAGTCTCAGTCCCCTGACTGGGCTGTGCTCCAGGATAGGGGTGCTCCAGGCACACCAGCCTGGGCTCCTCTGGATGGATGAGTTTCAACCGTCGGGGGCCACCAGGATGAGAGAGGAGTGAGGTGCCCACGGTGAGAGCTGGGACCCTCCAGGATCCTCCCGTGTCTCTGAGGGTAGAGGCACCTCTTCCAGGGCAGGGCATGGCCCAGCAGGACCTGCCTCATCCACAAATGCTCTTTCCTTGGTAGGAGCCTCCTGGCTGGGCTGTGGTCTTGACGGTGACCCATATCTTCCAGGAGACGCTCAGACTTGGGGCCAGGCCACCAGAAAGCTGTCTTCTGCCTCTCCCCTCCCCGAGCCAGACAACACCATTGCCCCTGAAGTCAGTTTTGTGAAAATTCACCTGAAGAATTGTTCCAGGACCTTAGCAGGGATCGAACTCTGCTCAGCTGTCACCTCCTCAGAGGGGCCTTCTCTGACCCCTTAACCCAAAATAGCAACCCTCAGGCTCTCCCTACCCCTCCTGTTGGCTCAGAGTCCTTCCCAGGACTGCGACCACCTGGCCCCAAATGAAGTTAGGGTTCTGTCTGTCCCCCACTGGAGGGAAGTCTCCATGAGGGACCTTGTACGCAACACTGTATCTCCCACATCTGGGCCTATGTCTCAGCCTTCTCACCTCACCAACGGCTTTCCCAGGGGTGAGGGTCGGGGAAGGAACCCTCATGGCTAAATCGATACAAAGGGCATTAGGAAGGTCAAAAGTTTCTTCTGGAAACAGGATAAGGAGACCTCATGCTGGCAAAGGAGGAAACCCAGATGCAGCAAAGACCCCGAGCTGAAAGAGAGGGCCTGGGGGTTTGGACACTCCCAGCTCCATGAGCAAGCTAGGAAGGCAACAGGAGCTTGGCGTGGGCCCTGAGGCCAGAGAGCACCCATGGAGACACCCAGGGGCCCGAGATTAGGCCTTGGGAAGATGGCTGCAAGGCAGAGGGACGCGGCAGGACTGGGATCGGTGAGAAAGGGAGTATGCCGGGTGTCACTGAGTCCAGAAATGGGCATGCCTTCCCAACTGCCTCTCAAAGGCCCCACATCCCCCCCTTCAATCATTTACTCCTCTGTGAGTGAGTGTCTCTAAGTCCAGGCCCAGAGGCTCTGTGCCCCGGGACTCAGGTCACCTAGCGACCAGAGAGGATGTTGGAGTGACAGGGCTGGCTCGGAATCTTGGTTCTGCCAGTGACTTCCTGACTCAGTTACCCAATAGGTACAAGGGGGCTGAAGGCGGCCTCTTCCCAAGGTTCTCGTGAGGATAAATGTTCTTTTGCATCCGGCCTCAGTCACGTAGTAAGTGCCCAATAAATAGTGGAATGTTGGCATTGCGTCTTGAGATTCCTGGCACATCACCAATCACCAGCACTGGAAGGCATCCATTCCCATTTTGGGAGAGCACAAGACCAAAAGCAGTGAAATGGTTTGTCCAAGTCCTGGCGTTTCACTGATAAAGAAGCTGGTATTCAAGTCCAGCTCTCCAGGGCGCTGTTCTCCCTCCCACCTTCCCTGCTGCCTCACGCCCAGGCCAACTTGGCCTTGGGGCGTTCAGTGAAATGCCTGCCCTCCGTGTCAGTTCTTAGACTGTGTAAGGTTACCAAATGCGAATCAATATATATTTTTTAGATATATTTTTAATGATTTCAGAGAGGAAGGGAGAGAGAGAGAGAAACATCAATGATGAGAGAGAATCATTGATCAGGTGCCTCCTACAACCCCTCTGACACACACACACACACACACACACACACACACACACACACACACTCACACACACACCAGGGATCAAGCCCGCAACTCAGGCATGTGCCCTTGACTGGAATCGAACCCTGACCTCCTAGTCGAAGCTCAACCACTGAGCCACCCTGGGCTGACTCGAATCAATACATTCTCTTCGCCTCTTCCCTGGTCACAGCCTCATCTTCTCTCTTGTCTTAGAGCATCTGCTTCATCAAGGCCCTGGCCGTGAGGCACAGCGCGGGCCACCCTGTGGAGTGGATGGATCTCAGGGGAGAGAAGGAGCCGAGGAAGCAAAAGATGCAAGATGTTCATCTTGTCTCCTCTCTCCCCCGGGCCCAGAGCCAGGCTGAGGGATGTGCGGCCCTCTGTCAGCCGGCCGTCCGCGATGGATGTGGAACCTGGTAGGATGGTGTCGGCAACACTTGGTGAGATTCATTTTCCAGCTGCTGGGGAGAAAAATGTGGCCTCCGCGCCATTCATCTGCTCTGCAGCGACGTGGTAAACAGGCGAGCAGCGGAGAACAGCCTGGAGTGGAGCCCGGCTCATCAGACTTCCCGCAGGGGCTGGGGGCTGGGGGGCAGCCCTGGGATACATGGGTCCCATGCCTGGGAGGACTCCTGGATGGGGACCCATCGGGTGGGACCCTCAGTGGAAAGACTCACACCTTCAAGAACCAAAAGTTAGGAAGTGAGATGGACCATGGTTGGACTTCAGCACCATTCTCACCTCGGGATGAATCCAAGAGAATAATGGCTGAGCTCCTTCTCTTCACTCCTCCTTCCCCCACCCCCCCACCATGCCATCCCCGCATTGAGCTGCTTCTCTCTCCCTGTCACTCCGGATCCCACCCATGGTCAGCACACAAGTCACCTCCTCCAAGGAACCCTCCCAGATCCCCCCAGCTTGATCCCCCAATGCTCTTAGTAGGTATCTTATCATCGCATTCAGCTGTCGGTAGTTGAATGCATTTTATCCCACCTCCATCCCCCTAAGTCAGAACGTTTCTGAACCTCATTCCTCTCCGCTGCCCCTCGAGTGCGTTATATGCGTTGCAGGGCAATCAAGGCCTGGGCCCGAACACATGCAAGAAAAAACCATGTTCGCCTCTTCCCTCCTGGTGGGCTCTGTCACATGCTCTTGTCAAGTACATTGTGCTTGGAGAACAACTGCACACCTTGAGTGAGGTTTGACTCTCTCCTGACTCCTCCCTCCTCCTGTCCATCATGTCCTCCTATACAGTTTCCCCCAAGTCCTGTGGACAACCCCTATGTCTGTTCTCTACAAGCAGCAAAGCTCTTTCATGCCCACTCCCCTGTCTTCCGGCCTCATGTGCTAAGCAAGGGTGGCTACTATGATTATGCCCCATCCATCAGAGCAGGAAAACGGGGCCAACACAGAGACACGTCTTGTCCTGCGTGACACCAAGTCAAAGCAGGGACTGGGGCTAGATTCATCCTGACCCTTCAGAAGCAATCTCTCTCCACATCCTTTTAAGTTCCCAGCGCCAGTGTGAGGCCCTTCCTGCTCCTCGGTCACCAGCAGGGACAGGGCTCACTCCAATGCTCTGTCTCTGTCCTCCCACCCCCTCGTTCTCACCAGGACACCCCAGTCCCCTCCTACCTGCCCCCCCCCCCGCCCAGCTGTCCCCACTGCACCCTGTGGCCCCAGAATCACCTTTCTAATCTCTATCAGATCACTCACCCCTCCGGAGGCTGCCCTACGCCCCCGGCCCCATGCAGGTGTCCTTTGGGAATGGCAGCGATAAGGCTCATGCTGCCCAGGTGAGGGGTCCTTGCAGGTGCTTTCATTCTGCCTCCTTGAGCAGGCCCCACCACAGCCCTACACCCTTCATCCACTTACCCCACATCTCTGGCCACATTGCACACCCTCTGGAGCTGAATCAGGACCTCCCAGGTTGATGAGATGCCCAGTTCGCCAAGATCCCTTGACCATTCCCAAGACAGTGGGGCCAGGAGAGCTTAGTGCCAGCTCTGCTCCTTGAGAGGAGAGGATTATGGGAAATTCCCTGATGGCCGCTCTTATACAGGATGGAGAGGGGCTGGCCGAATGGAGGAAGGGAGGCAGACCATTCTCTTGATCTGCCCCAACCACTTGCTGACTTTGGCCTCACTGGTGAGAGAATATTATCCCAGATGCCATGGGAGCAGAAAACTTTGCGGAAAACAACTGAAGCCCTCAGAATTGAACTTGGAGAACCTGCTTTGGGGGACTTTCCTAGCCCCCCTATATCTCCTTCTTTAAGAGGCTTGCAACTGGAGCAGAAGTCTAGACCAAATTGCCATTTCATATGAGATCTCAACTCAAGGGGCCCCAAAAGCACTCAGGCTGAGGCAAGAGGGGGCCCTGCCCTGGGTCAATGAATTTTCTTAAAGCTTCAGAGAGCAAACATTTCAGGCTTGCAGGGTACGTGGTCCAGTCTCCGTTAGAACCGTTCTGCTCATATAGCTCCAAAGCTGCCATAGACAATATCTGAGTAAATCCTGCTGTACAACTCTATTTACAAAACCAGGCAGCTGCCCGCTGAACTCCAATATCATGCACACGCACACATACACCCTGAAGAACACGTGGGCACCTCTTGCCACTCAGGATTATTACGCTCAGCACTGGCATGGTATAATCCTAAACATCTGCTCTCGTGATTAACGCTGTTCGGGCCCCAGCGATATGCGTCTCCCCATCTGATGCCCTAGGTTTGCAAAATAACGGACAGCAGAGTCAGAATGTCGGGAAGGTTTGTGGGATCTGCTGCTGACGTCAGGCGAGACCTTGGAGAGCGAGATCGTTCAGGCAGCAGGAGCCCTTAGGTAAGAAAGCAGATGAATTAATTAGCTTGGCAAATCTTTGCTCGTAGATAGCAGGAATAGATTCTTGAAGAGCAAAGCGTCATTTGCAAGTAATGTCAAGTGCCCATTTTCTAGCAGCCTTGCTGTTCCAATGAATGCTTCTGGAAGCACTCACAATCACCACGTTATCAATGGGAGCGCGTGCTGCAGCTGATGCCGGCAGCCAAGGAACGTATTACTTCATTAAAGAGTTCTTTGCAATCGTATGGTCTATGCGGTATATGCGTATGATGTAAAAAGCAGGAGGCTGGGTCAGGACATGAACAAAAACATTGGGCACTTTACGCTGGAGTTGTGAACTGTTGTATTTCTTTAATGAAAATATTTAATGATGCGTAAATAGCATTTTAAAACATTGAAGTTTCAGCTTTGTTTAAATAATTTTGATTGAAATTTTTGATAGTCATTCATTCTCATGTGAATGATACCTTTTGATTTTAATAGGCCATTTTGAATGTCTTTTGAAAACATACATAAAAAAGGCCATTTTTAAGTGTTTTACTAGCACGTAAATGTCATTGAAAATATACTCAAATGTTGGACTTTGAGTAAAATTGCATTTTTTTTTTTAATCTCTTGCCCGAGCTGTTAATCGAGTAGCCACTCTCTACCTATGACAATTGCCACTGGGAATGTGGCCCGTTTGAGTGAGATGTACTGTAAGCGTGAATACGGTGAATTCCAGAGACCTCGTATGACAAAAGGACCACAGACTAGGCCATCAGTCATTCGTTATATTCACTAGCTGTTGGCATAGCATTTTGGACAGCTTGGATTAAATAAAATATATGATTAAAATGAATTCCACCTGTTTATTTTCACTTCTTACAATGTGGCTACTAGAAAATTATATATGTTAACTCCCATCTGTGGCTCCCTTTGACAGGCTACTTTCACCAAGTACTGGGAATACACGTTTATGAAATAGAACACACAGTATGTGAAAATCCTGTTTATAATAACAAAACTGGTGACTTTTATGGAGCAAATGTGTGACTATTTAAGTATTCTACACATCTATGTTTGTGGTGTGGTTTGTAACACCGGTTTGTTCTGAATGCCTCATGATTCTGATGCTATCACTTTACTGTTACTGTTGTATTTGAGGGATAATATACCTATGGTAAAACGTCCTCGTTTTAAGAATACAGTTGGATGAGTTTGAGTCAGTAATACAGTGCACCCATTCTACCAACACCCCAACCTGGACCCATGACAACCCCATCACCCAGACAGGTCCCTCGTGTTCCTTTGTAGTTGAACCCGCCTCCCATACACGGAAGCCTGCGTTATCTACTCTTTGCATCTGCCTTCTCTTGCAGGTCTTTATTACCTGGCTCAAATGGCTCCCCTTTGAGAAACCTTCCCTGGCGTAGTCCATCGGAATTTACGGCCCCTTCCCCGGAGAGCCCAGGGCCCCTTCCTCTCACTTCTGTCACTGCACGCATCCTGTTTGGGGGGGGGGGGGGGGGTCATTCGTCATTGCATCTGCTCCTCCCTCCAGGGAGAGCTCTCTGGTGGGGGTGGGGATGGAAGAAGTGATGCACTGAGGCCTCCATTTGAGTCCTGGTTCCACCATGTAGCAGTTCCATGACATTGCCCTGATGAATTATTGTCTCCGAGTCTCAAGTGTTCTTGTCTGTATAATGGGAACAATGATAGTTACTTTGCATCTTTTTTCTGTGGGAATTAATTATGTCTACAGTAGAAAGACACGGAGTAAACATTAGTCTTCCCACACACACCCATTCCACATACCTTTGTTTGGGAGGCTCAGGACCCCCAAAAGGGGAGTTGACTACTGTCACCTGACCCCTGCATCCAGGCCTGGCAGAGCAGATAGGCAGCTAGAATGGTGAGTGAGACAGGCAGAAACGGACTGCAGGCTCGGGGCTCCCGAGTTCCCTGTCCCATAGGGTGACTGGGCGGATGGGCTCCCAGTAATGTGGCTGAGGGTATGGGAGTGATCACTCCTCCAGGCAGCATCCAGGCTTGGGTCAGCTGCCAGGGCAGGCCCTGAGTGGTGGCAGGACAGTCCCAGAGCAGCTGGGATCCAGGTGGGCGCTGCCAGGAGCAGGCGGAGGATGCTGGCGCACTGCCCAACGCCGCTTCCCAAATCCCATCTTCTCCCCATTCCCACAGGGTGGCTGCCACGCTGCCAACAAGCCTGGCATCCCCTGGCACCTCCCTTTCCAGAGCAGCCTGGGAGTCTGGGCCTTTGCCAAGCTCGAGGCGCCCTGCCTGAGCCCCGAGAGTAAAACCCCTGTCCATCTCACCTCCAAGCTCTGGGCTCCGACACTTGGATGCCGGTTGTCCTGGAACGAAGTCCCCGTCCCCCACCCAGGCCCAGGCCCAGGCCCAGGCCACTCCTGGCAGAGAAGGCTGAGCCCGGATCTTGAACTCACTGCTCCATTGCTGGCTCAGCCTTTGGCCTGGGCTTGTCTTTTGCTCTGCGTGTCCATGTTCTTATCTCTAAAATGGAAAGAAGCTCTGTCCGCCCTGCCTCCCACAGCCCTGTGGCCATACAGTGAGACCATGCCCGAGAAGGCACTTTCCGCGTGGGTCCACCTGCTGGTGACCTCAGCCAAGGGCTGCCCTTCTCTGTGCCGCAGTGTATATGGCAGCACTAGGGCAGAAGCTGACAGAGGGCTGCCTCCCCACAGAAAGGAGAGAGCGTCTCGTAGCTAGAGCTGCCTGGGGTGCATGTCAGGTTTCCCTTCCAGAAAGCCAAGGCTTGCTTCTCACCTTCTCCCCCTCCCCCATATTGCCATCCAACCTCAGAGAGGTCCAGGGGGAGTTCCTGTGTCCTGGACAAAGTCCAGAGGGCTAGTGTCCTGGGAGGTAAGTCCGCAACCAGATGCCAGCTCTGCTACCGGCCTCCAGCCTCAGCTGGGCCCTTTGGTCCCTCCCACGCTAATTATTGCCATCCCTGGCAGTGCCGCTTGGCAGCTCAGTACCCCACGCCTAGCCCAGCCGGTCTCTCCTTTTCCTATCAATCCTTCCAAGTCCCTCCATGTCTGTCCTCCCCTCTTCCCCCCAATCATCACATCCAATAGGGATTCACCTTGACAGTGCAAAAGTCCGGGCCCTGGGCTAGGCCTGGGACACACAAGTACATGAGACACAGCCCTGCTCCAGGGAGCCTGTGGCTAGAACTGAGCCCAGCGCTCCGAGGCCCAGTGCTGCCTCTGCAGGTGTCTGGCTGAGTGTGCACCAGGCTCCAGGAACAGGGCGGAGGGGCTGACAAGCACTACCTCCTGCAAACCTCTCAGCACTGTGAGGTGGGGGCCATGGCAAGAATGAAATGGGCCCATTTTAGAGAGATGACCACTGAGGCTCAGAGAGGCTATCCAAGCTCGAGGCAGCATGCCTAGGAAGGACAGAGCCAGAGGTTAGACCCGGTCCATCCGGCTCTCAGGCCCTTGCTCTTCACCTCCTACATGGAGCACGGCCACAGCTGAGGGCGAGGAGTTGTAGACGGGTGTCTGGGAGGATCTGAGATTTCTAAAGGGAGGCGACTTTACAAGGGTGGGCCTGGCAGAGGAATAAGACTATACCAGGCAGACGAGGACGGAAAGGAACAGCATGGAAGTGCACAACAGGTGTAGGAACACCAAGCTCTTAAGTATGACCAGACCCACAGAATTCATGGGGCCACGCAGGGAACCCCCCTTCTAACCAATAAGAGACGGAGGCCCCAGAAGGGCTCCCCACTCCCCTCACAGCCAGGCAGCCGGACCTGAGCATGGCGCTCCAGCCCCACATGTCCACCCTGGACTTCTGCTCCCATATCAAACTACCCTTTCGTTTTGTTTATCTTTCCTCCCTTCATCTCCCCCTCCCTCCCTGCAAATCTCTCCCAGGGCCCCTGCCACCACAGGACTCCTCCTCTCTCTCCCCCTTCTCCAGATGACCACCTCCAGCGTGCTCTGTACCCACTGCAGAGGCACCTTCAACTGCCAGGCGTGAGGTCAGGGGAATCATTTTGCTGTTCTGTGCAGAGTGCTTGCTCAGGCCACAAACTGCTTCCCAACAGGTAGGATGGATGCAGGTCTCAGAGCGGCAGCGCGATTCAGCCTGCTTCCAGGCTGCGTGCAGGCGGGCCGTGCACAGCACCAGCAGGAGAGGCCCCGGCACTGGGAGCAGCCAGCCCAGTGCGAACAGGAAAAGGCGGGGCCTTCTGATCGCTTCCCTAGACCCTGGTCCTGCGGTCATTCACATCCCAACTGCAAGCATGCAAAAAATCACAGCCAGAGAAATGCCACGGACGGTGGTTTTGTGGATATGGACTAGATTTGCCAATCTGGGCTTTTACTGGGTGTCCCCAAAAAAAATGTATACACACTTAACAGCTGATAGCTCAATTGCTGTTTCTTTCTTTTCAGAATCAACCCACTGCAATTAATCATTATTCAAACTCTATATACATTCTTTGGGACGCCCGATATTTGTCAATTCATGTCAGCATACCTTATTTGACTGTATCCTCTGAATCTGAATTCTCCTTTAAAAGGGTATAACATCTCATGAGGTTCCCTCACTAATTACTGAGCCAAATACAATCTTTGACTCATGTTCATTTTATTTCAGGATGAGAGTCATGCTGGGCCCTTTTCAACATACATTAACCTTTAATACTCCCAAGATGATGACCAGTTTCTCATCTGAAAACTAGGCTGGGGGTGCAGTTAAGGGTCAGGCACCCCCGGAGGCAGGAGTGTACATGCCAGATGTCAGACTGGCCTGGCTACTTGTTCCTGCTCCTGGCTACGTGTTCCCTTACCACGGGGTGTGGCCAGGGGGTAGGGCTTCTAGTGACCCGTCCTACCTTGTTGCTAACAGAGCTGGGGAGGACTTCCGCGTTCCCTTCAGAAGCAAGGACCCAGCCCCACATTCTGAGCAGAAAGGGGTCTTCCTCTCCCCAGTCACACCCAGTCCATGGGTCTCACAGCAGAGGGCTCTGGAAAGCAAGGAGCTCTGGATCTTTGCTGATTCCTGTCATTCAAGCAGCATTAACTGAGCACTTACTATGTGCCAAGTGCTCTGAGAGGACAGCCAACCAGGGCTCCCTCTTCTGGTCTCTTCACCTTCCCTAGGCCTCAGCCCTGCTGTTACTCATGTCCCCACTGGCCCAGGCTTCAGGTGGCGCCTACAGAACCAGAGAAGCCCTGTGCTCCCACCCCTGCCCCACCCAGCAAGCTTGGCCCTAAACCCCCCCTATGGGAGCAGAACTCTCCAGACCAAGGGCAGCTGACCAGCCTTGATGGTCACTCCTTCTCCTCCCGCGGGGCCTCCTTCCCCAGGGAGGAAACAGCCCCTGTCTGCACCTGAGCTCCCAGGTCTCTAGAGCCCCCCTTCCCTCCCCCCTCCCCCCTCCCCCCACCCCCTGCCCCGCCATGTAATTCAGTGCTGAGAACACAGGGCAGAGCATCAGTCAGAGTGAAGCTGGGGCCCTGGCCCTTCCGCTAATTACTTGCTGTGTGTCCTGGTGCCAGGGCCTCACCTGTCTGTTCTCCCACATGGACGACAGGGACCACAACAGCCCCACCTCATGAGGTTGTGAGCACTGAACAGGACCATGCTAAGAAGTCTTACCACCGTGCCCCACACACGCTAAGCTCTGAATAAATGCTGCTGGTATTCCCGTGGTTATTAATTATTAATCTCTCCCATGAAAGGCTAAGTGGGGTCAGGGTTGTTAATGCCATCCAATAAACTGGCAAATTGAGGTCCAGATGATAAGGAGATTCAAAATGTAAGTTCAAGTACAAAGCCCAGAAACAAGAACCGGGAACCCCCACCCCTGATTTAAATTCCCCTCATCAATGCCCGGGGAGGGAAGAAGGACAGGACTGTGTAGTGAGCGGATAGGACAGAAAGATGAGAATGGCCCCAAGGCCTGGCCGCCACATCCAGGAGTCGGTGCCCCGTTTTCTGGGTCCACCCTGGTGTCGTTCGGGGGCCGTGTAGGGAGCACTCTGCTCCTGGCACTGCAGCTTGGAGCCCCAGCCACCCCTCCACCTGGGGCTCCCACTCAGGATGCTCCACCCATCCCTCCCCCACCCCCTCTGGACCACACCACCCTGCAGGGGGCAGCAGGCAGTCTCCTGGGAAGCAGGGGATCCTGCAGGCCCCAGGGAGGCTCATTGCAGAGCTAATGGAGGCTCCCGCTGCAAGCCCACAGATGGAGGGATGGACGAGCAGGCCAGTGGGAGAGTCTTCCCAGGAGACCACAGCCCCACCGCCCCCACCACACACTCTCTCTCTCCTTTCAGTCAGAGTGGACACGGCAGTGACCCAGGTGAAGAACTTCCAGAGGAGGGGGTCCGTGTCCAGGGGGGGTGGGGCTTAGATGGGATCACATCCTATTATGGACCAGACATTGCACTGGTAACAATAGGTGACCCTCTCGGGGTGCATACTCCTTACCTGACAGCAGTCCAAATGCTTTGCATGTGCTATTTCATTCAGTCCTCACAACCACGACTAAAGGCGAGTACTGTTATTATCCCCATTGTACAGAGGAGGAAACTCAGGCACAGAGCTGTTAAGTAACTTGCCTGAGCTAAGCAAGACCTCATTGAATTGTTCTCACAACAACTCGATGGTAAAAGGGATCATTTTTATCACCATCTTAATGAGAAACTTGCATGAGACCATCCAGTGAAGGAGTAGGGGAATATGAATTAGAATGCCTGGGTTTTAGCCACTCCCTACTCCAAGTTTGGACTCTTGATCACCACGCCCCGTGGCCATCAACCCTGAGATGTAAGTGCATCGTCACGGATCCCACTTTCCAGAGGAAGGAACCGGCTCCAGGGGCAAAGGGACGAGCCCAGGGACTCGAGCCCAGCCTACCAGTCTCCTGATGTCCAGGATACCCCATACTCCCGCCCAGGTGGTCACCTCCTCCCCACCCAAGCGGGCACTGCCCAATTAGGGGCTTGACACCCCTCTACCTCCAGACCTCCTTCACAGCGTCCCCAGCGGAGTAGCTCTGTGTGGAGATGAAGCTTCCTCAGGCACAGCGTCTACCAACAGACTGCCTGGCATCCCAGAGGGGATTTCCAGCCCCTGAAGGTCCGCACCAGAGAGGAGGCAAGGGAGGGGCTGCACCTGTGGGCGTCCTGGGTGGGAGGGGCCTGTTTGGGGAGGGTCTGAGTGGGCCAGGCCTCAGAGAAACGTCAATGTTCTACTCAGTGCCCAAGAGGGTCCCCTAGATTCCTTGACCTTTGTGTTGTTGCTAATTCTCACCCCAGGATATTTTTCCATTAATTTTGAGAGAGAGTGATAAGGAGGGGGAGAGACACATCGATGTGAGAGAGACACATCGATTGGTTGCCTCCTACATGGGCCCCAACGGGAGGCCAGGGATCGAGCCTGCAACAAAGGTACGTGCCCTTGATGGAAAACTGAACCTGGGACTCTTCAGACCTGGGGCTGAAGCTCAACCTGAGAAAAACCGGCCAGGGCTGGACTCCTTGACCTGCGGGAGGCCCGCACACCCCCCGTTAAGACCTGCCCTCCGTCCCTGAGAGTCCCGGCCCGAGGATAAGCAGGAGCTGGCGGCCGCCCTGGCTCCCAGTCTCTGTGTCCCAACTCCCCGCCTCCCGCCTGGGTGGTCTGGGTGGCACGCTCTCCCACTCTGGCCCTCTTTCTGCGGGGGAAGCAGAGGGTCGCACCCTCCAGGCCCCACACACATCCAGCCGTGAGAGCACCCGCCTCATTGGAGGCAGCCGGATCCAGGACACTCAGGACCCACCCCAGTGGCCCCTCATGTGGCCTCGCCCTGGATTGGAGACTGTGTGAGAGGCCCCTACGGAGAGGGGCTGCCTGTGCCTGACGGGGTGGGGTGGGGCAGGGCGGGTGCTAAGACAGTGCACAGAGCACGCAGGACCAGCAGGAGAGAGGGAGGGAGAGCAGAAGACATAGAGAGGGGGAGAGAGCACTGACAGAGGGACAGAGGACATGGAGGAGAGAGAGACAGATGGAGGCTTATGAAGATGGAAAGAGAGAGAGAAGAGAGAGAGAGAGAGAGAGAGAGAGAGAGAGAGAGAGAGAGAGAGAGATTCACTGAGACAGAACACAGGGAGAGGCAGAGATGCACCTACAAATCCAAATATAGACCTTGAGGAAGACAGGCGTCAAGAAAACGGGAAACAGATACAGAAAGAGAGGAGGAAGGGAAGGGAAGGGGGAGGGGAGAGGGGAGAGACAGGGAAAGCTAAAGGGAAATTCCAAAAGGAAAACAGAGAGGAGAGACGGAAGAGAAGGGAAAGACAGAAGCCAGAGGACTGTCTGGAAGAGAGAGGGTGGAGAGAAGGTGTGGCCAGCAGGGAGCAGCCACGGGGGGCACCCCAGCCCGCCGCCCCCACCCATCACATATGGCTCTTGATTTCTAAAGGCACGAGAACAGTAACCATTAATCTCTACCAATAATTTCATCCTCCGAGCCTCCTAAATGGGTTCTCGGTGTCTGCGAAAGCTTTTAAAAACCATTGGCTTGGTAAACAGGCAGGCAGCAAACAAAGGCCTCTTCCTCACAGCGGGAGGGGAGGCGGGCAGACCAATTAGGCCGAGGGGGTAATTAAAAGGGAGAGCGTGCTGACCAGCCCCCTGCCTGCCTGCCTGCCTCCCTCCCTCCCTCCCGGGGCCTGGAGCCAGCTCACACTGCCAATCCAGCTCAACGGTGCCGGGTCCCCAGCTCTTCACCCCACTTCCCATGCGTCCTCTCTCCCTGGCTCAGTGCTTGCAGCCACACCTGGGGCTGGGAGGGACACGCTGTGGGCACTTGAGACATTGCCCAGGCCTGAGTCAGGCACCCCCACACGGAGGGCACCTTATTCTTCACAGAAGCCCGAGGGAAGCACAGGTATTCCTAAGGGTTCAGAAGGTCCTTCTTTGTCTCTAGCCCGAGTCCCTCATGCTTTTCCGGGCCCTCCGGCCTTTAGAACTGAGGTTTTCTCCATCACAGCTGTCTGGGAACAGACTGGGTGGCCTCTCAGATAGGGAGCCTCTATCCCTGACTCTAAACCCCAATGTGTTGTGCTGGCCACAGGCCCTCCTTCCAAAGTTTTCAGGGCTTCTCCGGACCAGCCCTGGATAGTGACATCCCACTGTTTTGTTTTAATCTTCACCTGAGGATATATATTTTTATTGATTTTTAGAGAGAGAGGAAGGGGGAGAGAGAGAGAGAGAGAGAGAGAGAGAGAGAGAGAGAGAGAGAGAGAGAGAGAGAGAGAAACATTGATGTGAGAGAGAAACATTGACGGGTTGCTTCACATACTCGGTGACTGGGAATCGAACCAGCAACCTTTTGGTGTACGGATGACGCTCCAACCAACGGAGCCACCAGCCAGGGCTTGACGTTCCACTTTGTCAATATCCTTCCTAAGTCTCACACTGGGAACTGGACTTGCCCAGAAAAGAACCATCTTGCCCTTTCTTTTGGCTGCTGTTCTGGTACCAACAGAGCCTGGAGGGCATTGCCTGCTGGGGTATCCAGGCCTCCCCATGCAGCCTCACTTGCTCCCTGGTGTCCACTGTCTGACCATTGGCTAAAGCCCCCAAGTTATCATCACTCCTGCTGGGCCCGGTCTTGGCTCATGGGACCCCCAAAGCAGGGGTCTCCTATGTCCTTGTTAAGCTTCCAGTCAGATTCTGGTCTTCAATCAACCGAGATCCTCTGAGATGCTGATTCTATCACCCACAACCCCTTTGGCCTCTGTGCCACCTCTGGGAGCTGAGCACACCCCACTACCCATGTCTCCCTTCACTCTTCAGAGTTGATCCATGTGTGGGAGGCTCTGGCTCCCTGCACTGCCCACTGCCATCCAGCCCCGTTCATGCTGCATGCAGTCACCTCACCATGCCAGAGAGCCCCACTGAAGACCCTGGCTTCATGGGACACGCCCCATGTGGCTGAGAGCGGGCCAGTGGTGCGGAGGCACCACCAGCCAGCCCTCCCTGACCCCCAAGAACCGCAGTTTCTATGAACTTAGAACCCACACTGGCTCCAGATAGCAAAGAGGGGCCGCCCCCCAGCTCCAGCTGTGATTGAGCAAGAGTCTGCCCCCTCCCCCATGCCCAGAAGCCTTGGCAAGAACAACTGAGGGACAGGAGGGTAACGAATGACAGACCAGCTTTGTGGTATTGGTGTTATCAGCTCTCGGGACGAGGCCACAGGTGGCCCAGGGACGTGGTGATTTCCCAAACTCCACCTGCATCCACGCAGAGCGGAAGAGCTGAGCACGCCAGCCAGCCTTTCCCTACGCCCTGAGTCCCAGGCTGGCAGTGGCTTCTGCAGAGACCCCACTTCCCTTCCTCATTGGCCTTTCTTTCCAGCCCAGAACCTTTCCTTAGACAGTGCGCACGCCGCAGGCTTCACTCAGCCCGAGTCAAAGGTCTGCTGTGTAGCTCAGTGGTTGAGCGTCGACGTATGAACTAGGAAGTCAAGGTTTGATTCCCGGCCAGGGCACATGTCTGGGTTTCGAGCTGGATCCCCAGTAGGGGGTGTGGATGAGGCAGCCAATCAATAATTCTCTCTCATCATTGATGTTTCTAACACCCTCTCTCTTTCTCTCTGAAATCTCTCTCTCTCTCTCCATATACATATATACATATATATATATGTGTGTGTGTGTGTGTGTATATATGTGTGTGTGTGTGTATATATATATATATATATATATATATATATATATATATATATAAAGTCAGGCAGGAGCAGTCTGTGCAAAGGTCCTGGGGCAGGAGTATGCTTGAAGTGTTGGAGGAGCAGCAGGGAGGCCAGGGTGGTGGAAGGAAGCAAGTTGTAGGCAAGGACTTTGGAGAGGCAATGGGGCCTGGTGAGCACTCTGGGGTTTTATCCCAAACAAGATGGTCAAGTTAAGAGCAATCACTTTTCAGGAATTAATGTCACGTGAAAACACTTGGCACAGGGTCTGACATAGAACAGCGGCTCAGTAAACGGAAACCCCTTACCCCCTGGGCAGAGACCACGTCTCCTCAGTGAGCCTGGGAGCTCCCTGGGGCTGGGCTGTGTCTACTCATCAGACTTGGGGTCCCCCATGGCAGAGATCTTCAGACTGGGGGCCTCCTCCGTGCTCAGACGCTGCAGCCAGAACCCGGCTCTCTCCGCACAGCCTCCAGCATCCTTGCTGCCCCATTTGTGTTTGCTTAGCACTTCCTCGCGGCCCCCGCCACTCTGTTAGTTTTCCTTGCTCCTTTATTAATTGGCTTTTCTGTCCTTGGGATTATTTGATTTCCACTTAATTGCTCGATGGCAGCAAGTTTTAGTTTTGTTCTTTTCTTTCCCGGAAGAGGGGCAGGTGCCGGAGCCGGGCCAGGCTGGCTGCCCAAGGCTGTCTGGTCTCTGGGGCAGGCTTTCCTCTCCCGCCTGGACTTCAGGGTCCCTTCCCACCTGTCACCCCACAGGGGGCTGAGGTAGGAGGTTGCCACAGATCCAAGCCACCGGCCAGGTGTGAGGGGAGGGCGGGCCCACGCTCTGTGTGTACAGCCGGGTCTGGAGCTGCGGGTCCAGTGCAGCCCCTTGTCTGCGCAGCGTGTCCCCAGAGTGGCTGGCCAGGCCTTGAACACACGTGATCCCTCACCTCATGCTCAAGGGCCTGTTAACATCCCAGCTGAGGCCACAGTGGCTCCCGGGGGAACTTGCCTGGGGCCACAGAGCCGGTTGAGGGCAGGACAGGAAGCTAGAGCTGTCAGATGCAAAAGGCAGACCCTCCCCTTTTTCCGGTGGGTGAGCCCTGCCTCTAGGACTCTCAGACTGTCTCCCCACCTTCACCCCGGTCCCCAGGACTGATGTGCAAACACACTGAATGGGGAAAAGATACAAATTCTGAAGACTCACCAGGCCCGGGCGGCGACCTCAGTGGGAAAGACCATTTGACCATCTTTTCCACGGCGAAACTGACTCCCTCTCCGGGGGGAGAAAATGTCTCCTCCCAGCCCAGCCTCCAAGGTAACCCACCTTCAGAACAGACCTGTTGGGCCATGTCTCCTGAGCAGCCCCCTTCTACCCCAGTTTCCCATTCGGGGACCTACCTCCTTCCCTTGCTAACACCTAATCTAAACTCTTGGGGCGGAGTTTCCCCTCCCCGCACCTGCAAAGCCTTTTAAATCCGAGACTGGAAATGCTCGGAAGCCAGAGCTAATAACCCACCGCCCGCAGAAGCGGCATCTCACTTGGACTCTCCATTCGCACGCAGCCCCATTATCCTCCCCTCTCTCTTCTCTTTTAAACACAGGCTCATTTAAACCCTCTTTGCACAGATGAGAGCCTTTCAACTTTGGCACCAGAACTTGGGTTTATTTTTTTGATCCTCAAAAATAGATTTTTCCCAGCCAGAGCCTGCCCCCTCCTCCCCCTCCCCCGGACCCTCTGGGCTGAGCTGAAGCTTTTACAGAAATGATTGCTTAGAGGAGAGGTGACCCGCCCGCGGTCACGCGGCACAGGCAGGATGAAAACCCAGGTGCCCCGAGACCCCTCATGTGGACTTCTCCCTCCTCTCTGCTGCGGACGGTCATTTCTATCATGGAAACCCTGCACCTGAAGAGGAAAACAGGAGGCAACTGGACCAACAAGCATCACCTGAGAGAAGCAGAAGGCAAACCTCCGGCGCAGACGGGCGCAGTTAGGAGGCAGCCTTGCACGGGGCCGTGCAATACATTTTGTCCTGATGTGTGTATGCACGTGTTTGTCTGTCCGTCCCACGTGAGCCCTGTGAGGGCAGCGATTCTGTCCGTACTGCTCTACCCGGAGGTCCTAGCAGTACCTGGCACGCGTGTGCATCATCAGTGAGTGAGGTCTTCAGCTTCCTGGAGGCGGGCGCCAGCACCACCTGGGCCACAGTCTGGTTGGTGTTTGGAAACGGCCAGAAGGAGTCACATCCAGACACCTGTAAACCTCCCCCCCAAAAAAAACTGTGCACGCGTGTGTGAGTGAGGGCAGCGGAGCCAGGCCAGGCCAAGGAGGCACTTTCTACTGGGGGGGCCCAACCATTATGATGACTACAGCCACACTGTCTCCCTATCACAGCATAGGCTTCCTTCTATCAAGAGGTTCTAGACCAGCCGTGGGCAAACTACGGCCCGTGGGCCAGATCCGGCCCGTTCGGCTGTTCTATCCGGCCCGCGGAGCCGAAAGAGCGGAGGGTTCTCTTGCTCTCCCCTCCGCTCCTTCACCAGCAGCAGTGTTAACATGGCAACGTCGGGAAACACGGCCGCAGCTTCTACTTCTGAGTCAGTAGAAGGAACAACCTCTCAGTCTTCCAGAGGCTCCTTGTAATGCCCGCGGACGCGTCCCCCGACATCACCCTGGGAATGCGTAGACACGTTATCGTGGTGATGTAGGGAGACACGCCCCTGGAGAGCACAGTATCAGAGCATTAGCTAAAAAGGAGACCAACAACACTGTTCCCACTGAAGTTGATGTTTTAAAGACCAAAAACCTTTCAACCCAGTCTACATTGCCATCTACATCTACGTCCCGGGCATAATTTGGAAGTTGCACTAAAGAAAATGTTTAATTTACTGTTTACACATTTTGTTCTTTTCTATTTGTTTTAGTTTTCAATTATTTTATTATATTTAAGTTTAATTTGAAAGGCTTTTGTACCTTTCCTTTGTTAGGCAATTTTATTTTGCCTTTGCCATCTTCAGTATAAGGTATGTTATTGTGCTATGATTCCTCCATTTTTTGAAGTTTCAAATTATAATAATTAGTGTTTACATTCTTCTTGTTAAAATGTTTGAAATGAATAAAACTATTGAAATAAAAAAAAGACTGTACCCTTTTATGTAATGATGTTTACTTTGAATTTATATTAGTTCACACAAACACTCCATCCATGCTTTTGTTCCAGCCCTCTGGTCCAGTTTAAGAACCCATTGTGGCCCTCGAGTCAAAAAGTTTGCCCACCCCTGTTCTAGACTAACACTGAGGGGTGGGGGGAGATGTGAAAGTGTGTGTGTGTGTGTGTGTGTGTGTGTGAGAGAGAGAGAGAGAGAGAGAGAGAGAGAGAGAGATTTTAGAAAAAGATATCAGAGTCAACAGACAGCCAGACCGACAGAAAATGAGAGGGGGTGAGAGGCAGAGACAGCTGCCGGGAATGTCTTGCAGCCGCTTGAACACGAACCTCGGGCTGTTGGAATTTCTGATGCTTGTATCACATCGTGTGTGGTTTGGGTACATTTGTCTGTCTTTTCCTCCTACCCTTTGAGGGCAGCGGCATCCACTCACTTCGGCCTCCCGTGTGCCGGCCTGCTGCCTGGCGTGGGTAGGCGCCCAGTACATCTTTGATGAATTGACTCCGGCACGGGGAGCACTGGTGAGCTCGTCCCAGCTCTGGCCCTCACCGGCAGGGCAGCAGTGGAAACATTTCTTGCCCTCTCTAGACCTCACTTTGGCGTTCAGGAAATGAAGGGTTGCACTAAATCAGTGGTCGGCAAACGGCGGCTCGCGAGCCACATGCGGCTCTTTGGCCCCTTGAGTGTGGCTCTTCCACAAAATACCACGGCCTGGGCGAGTCTATTTTGAAGAAGTGGCGTTAGAAGAAGTTTCAGTTTAAAAAATTTGGCTCTCGAAAGAAATTTCAATCGTTGTCCTGTTGATATTTGGCTCTGTGGACTAATGAGTTTGCCGACCACTGCCCTAGATCACCTCTCAGAGTTTCTCCACCTCTAACGTTCTGTGGATTTATGAGGGTTTTATTCCAAATGCCTCTACTTCCTGAGCAGAGGCAGCTACTTCTCTTATGAAAAGGGGGAACAAACGGGGGACGCCCCCAGAGGAGACACGGTGTGCCTGGCCTTATTGCCCGGGCTCGCTTTTTCCTGGTGGTGTACACCAGCTCTCTTGGCCGTATGTGGGGTCACCATTCATTTGCATAGCTCCGCCCAGACCCGTGACTACCCCAGGCCTCTTCTGCAGCTCGTCCCTCCCAATCCCATTGTCCCCACTGCCAGAGCCATCACAGAAAAGCTCAGTCTGATTACTCCTCCTACAGCTCCCTCAGTGGCTCCCCATGGCCGACAGGATTAGGCACGGTCTCTCACACAGCATTCAAGGCCCTTCACAACATGGCACCAACCTCCCTTCCCGGCTTCAGCTCTCTTTCTATCCTCTATTCTCCAGGCCCCGTGCGGTCCTACCTCCACGCTTTGCTCATGCTAGCGCCCCATCTTTAAATGCCCTCCCTGTCCCAGGAATGACTACTCATCCTCCAGTGACCCGGTCACAGACCACCTCCCCGCTCCATTGGACCTTCCCTGCCTGACAGACGGTTGGGACACTTGACCCAGCCCCGCCCACGGCCCCTGGTCTGTGTTTGTTGTGGACATCATGCAGGGGCATGTCAGGGGCCGTCGCTGACTGATCTTTGCAGCCTTCACACGCCAGCCAGTGACCTACACGCGTGAGGTGCTCTGTACACTGGAAGATGGGACACCAAAAACCCAGCCTTGAGCTGCGTGCTCCCTCCAGGCACTGCTCTGGCTCTGCGGACAGTAACTGATTTCAGCCCCATGGGGCAGGGAGTATTACTACCCTTATTTACAGGTGAGGATACCGGGGCTCAGAGACCTGCCCGAACCACACAGCTGGTAGCAAAGCTGGGCTTAGGCAGGAGTCCTCAAACTTTTTAAACAGGGGGCCAGTTCACTGTCCCTCAGACCGTTGGAGGGCCGGACTATAGTTAAAAAAAAAACTATGAACAAATTCCTATGCGCACTGCGGGCCCGGGACGAGTCGGCTGCTAAGCAGGATAGGCAGCGGCACCCGGCGGGCCGGATAAATGTCCTCAGCGGGCCGCATGTGGCCCGCAGGCCGTAGTTTGAGGACACCTGGCTTAGAGCCTGGATGGTCCGCAATAGACCACGCGTTCTTAGCTGCTGCATCTACTACAGCCCTTCCCACGCCCCTGGCCTGACCAAGCTCAGCTCCTGTGCCTTCCCAACCCTGTCTCTCCTCGGTCAGGAGGCACAGGGGACCCCACTCCCCACCCAGAATTGGGCAGGGCAGAGGGCAGAGTGTGGGTGGTTAATCTAGGCACAAGGATCCTCCACATGTATTTGTTCGGAAAATGAAAGGATGACTGAGCGAGAGCCAAGGCGAGTGGGGGATTGAGTCCAAGTGCAAGGGGATTAAGGGGGTGAGATGGGGTGCAGTGAGGGTCAGGTACCCTCTGTCTGCCCCCTCAATCAAGTGCCAATTGCACCAGCCACGCAGCTGGCCACAGTATAAAAAGACACCTCCCCAAAGCACCCAAAGGCAACGTGCCAGCAAGAACAACTGCCTTCTCCCTTCTATTCAGTTCCTCACGGGGGCTATGGGACCCGAGTCAGTAAGAGGAGGTTTAGGAAAGAACAATTGAAGGCCGCCAAGGATGAGCTTACCTGACAGCCAGCATCTGGATGAAAAGTGAAAACTCACCCTTGTCAGTGGTTTTGGTTTTTTCCTCCACACAAAACTCTGGGTCTTTAGAAACATCTGGGTGAGGAGCTGGCTGATTCAGCTTTTTGTCCAGAAGTTCAGCTTTACCTATGTCCAGCCTGACCACGGTGCTGGAGAGACGGTCCAGCTGAGGAGGCCAGGAGATGGTGAGGAGGAAGGGGCGGCAATCCTGCCCCGTGGAACCTTCTGTCCCTTGGCTCGCCCTAATCTTCACCTCCATTCATAGACCTGCCCCCTCCATTGAGAGGGTTTGTTCTCCCCAACGCCCTCCCACGGCCCCCGAGTTGCGTGAAGCTAAGAGACATTGACGTTTACACATCTTCCGCTGGGAAGCAGCCGGCCCAGTACAGAATTAGCCAGTGTCTTCCCGCTCCTGGATTATGCAGGCAGCAACTTTGATCGAATCTGGCAACCAGATTTATGAATCGGTCGATATTTATTGCAGGGAACGATCCATCTTTATGTCTGGTCTGTGCTCACAGAACCCAGAGGCCTTTAGTGCTTAATGTTGGTGAGGTCTCAGCGAACACATCTGAGGGAGGGAGCAAGGAAGAGGGGTCTGACACCAATCCAAACGGAGATGAGATAAAACATGAAAAGGTGTAACTGGGAGAGGGTGGGGTGGAGGGGTGATAGCTACCATATCCACCCCATGTTTGTTCCCGTCTGCCCTTCTCATGCCTGTCTCAATCTCCCATGCCCCATGCCATCTGACTAGCAAAAGTCAACTACTTGTTATATTCTTTGAAGTCAAACACGATGAAAAATTTTGCTGGACCAATCAGAGAGCCGAGGTTATAACTCTGCTGATGACTGGCCAGGGAATAGGCTACTCAGAATTCTCTAATTTGCATACCTGCACTGATTGGCTAAACCACTGCCCCTGTGGTAGCAAATTCCCAGTTAAGGCAGGGAGTCCAGGGAACCATTCATCCAATGGCACTGGCTCATTTTGAGGACTAGGAAGAACGGTCTGTTACTGTTCCGGGCTTCATAACCTCATTGGAAGAACAGGAGTGAAGGGCAGAATTTCAGATGGGTGGGAAGGAAGAAAGTAGAATGGTCTCCCAAACATCACCTTCTACTGCCCCCTTCTCAGCCCTCATTCTACCTCCTGCCCCAACCACTTTCTTATTCCTCTGGTTCTGTCCCCCAAGGTAATCACCCTTTGGGCACTGTGCCCACCCTCACACACACACACACACACCCCATTTGAAGCTTCTTCCAGAAAATACAAGGCACTATGGGGCCTTGAGGAGGAAGAAAGGAAATGTTTGAAGCCTCACACATTATAGAGCAGAGTCTCTGCCAGCAGAGAAATGAGAGCCACGCTGGCCCTTCCTCATTTCTCCAGCCTTCACAACATTGAGGATCATGGAGGCTATTCTAGCAGTGATGGAGAAGGGGAGGAACAATCGGTGGGTTGGGGAGACGAGGTCTGGCGCCATGTCCATCCACCCTTAAGGTCTGGGCTGATGTTGGGTAGGGGAACTGCTTTCTTGCTTACAAGGACTCTAGTTTCAGGGCAGAAGGGTTGGAAAGAGGCAGGCAAAGGAGGCAACTCAGAAACGAACTCCTGTATTCAAAGTGCCCAGCAGTGAGAGTGGTTCAGATAGTGACCAAGCACGGTTCCAGCTCTCAAGCACGGTTTCGATGACCATCTGTTGTAGAGTTTAAACGTGTCTGGATGGACACTGTCATGCACTGGATGGGGATTTTAGCATAATCATTGACTGCCACTAACTCTTTATGGTTCTATGATTCATTCATTTAACTAATGTGTATCGGTTGCCGGCTAGACCCAGCTCTGTGGCTAATGGGCTGTGCGGCTGCCGCTTTTCCTCTCTGAAGCCAGCTTCCCATCCATAGCATGAGGGTGTTAGGCCCGTGGACCTCTGAGGGCTCCTGCAGCTGTGACAGGCTGCCTCGCTCTACACGGGACCAGAAGATACTACCAAGGCCCACCCTCCTCCCCCTCACCTTCCTCCTGCTTCATCCCACACTACCCATAACTTAGCAGAGTTGGGGGGACAGAATGGACTCCTCTTGGCCTGGGATGCCATGTGAAACAAATGGCCCTGTTGCCATGGGAGGCTGGGAACTGGGTGGGAGAGGCAAACTCGGGCACGGGTGATTTACTCCTGCAATAGCCCAGCCTGGGGTCTGCATGAATGTTAAACAGGGTGGCTCTAGGCAATCACTCAGCCAGGCAGGTCAGAAACTACTTAAGATGAGAGACCCAGAACATGTGTACATCTCTTCCCAGGGATGCCTGGAACGTCCTCAGCTCCCCACCCCCACGGCACAACCTCGGGCAGGTCAGCCCCCTCTCTGGCCCCTGGGATTTGACTCAGTCCTCCCTCAGGCAAAGCTGGGGGAGCACACGGTCTGTCCTGAAGGAGTGGATACAGGCATTCTAGGGGGACTTGCTGGGCACTGAGGGAGGCTGACTTCTTAGGCTCATTAGAAAAAGAGTTCTCACCCTAGCCAGTTTTGCTCAGTGAATAGAGCATCAGCCCACGGACTAAAGGGTCTTGGGTTCGATTCTGGTCAAGGGCATGTACCTAGGTTACAGGCTTGATCCCTGGCCCTGGTCTGGGTGAGTGTGGAAGGCAACCAATTGACGTTTCTCCCTCTGTCTCTCCTCTTCTCTTCCACTTTCTCTAAAAATCAATGGAAGAGTGTCCTCAGGTGAAGATTAAAATAGAGATAAAAGAGTTCTCTGGCAATCAGTACTGTGCCACCACCAATCGACGGCCCCAGGAGGCAGTGAGCTCCCCACCCCGGGAGCATTCAAACTGCACCGGGAAAATCCTCTGTCGGATTCTCGGGATGCCTTCCCCATCAGGTATAAGATTGAACCGGGTGACTCCTAAAGGTGACTCCTCCGACTCTGAGGCCCTGTGACAGCAGAAGCAGCAGAATATGGTGGCTCTGAGCCCCTGCTTTGGCATCGGCCAGACCTGTGCAGGTTCCAGCCCTGCATCTCTCTTGCTGCGTGACCTTGAGCAAGTTAACCTTCTCTGAAAGTCTATTTTTTCACCTGTGAAATGTGAGGTATAATACCGCTCCGTAGGATTGAGGGGGCCCGGGGGCGGGGGAGAGAATTAAAGTAAAACATTATTCAAGGGCCTGCTATATTCAGGGCGCCTTTGGAAAGCCCCAGAGCCCACGTTGGCTAATTCATCACATCCATCCACACTAAGCCGCGGAACAAGGAGCATGTGATTTAGGCCCTACCCGGGGCCAAGTTCAAGTTCCCTGACTGTCAGGAGATACACATCTCCAAGAAGTAGGGTTTTATCCAGTTTAAGGAGGATGAATTTGAAGATATGGCGGCTGAAAAGTGGCTCATCGTGGATGGCTATGCGGTCAAATACATCCCTATTCGCGGCCCCCAGACAAACGATGCGCAAGCACTCCTCAAGGCTTCGTCACTGTCCCCGCCTTCCTCACGCCCACCAAAAAGTCCTACTTCCTGCCTGGTGTCAAGTATCTATGAAGAACTACAACACAATAGTAAAAACACAAACAAGCCCATGAAGAGAGGGCAGAGGATTCGAACAGACGTTTTGCAGTGAGGTAGGTGTGCTGAATGTATGCCTAACCCATGAGCCAGCAGTACCACTTCTAGGTGTTTACCCAGGAGAAAAGAAAACATGTCTATAAAAAAGGACTCGTACAAGAATAGTCATAGCAGCTTTATTCACAGTTGCCCCTAGCTGGAAACAACCCCAAATAAACTGTTCATGAACAGAAGAATGGATAAACAAATTATAACCACTACTTGGTGTTCTAGGGGGGAAAAAGTACTGACATATGCAACAAAATAGATGAATCTCAAAAACAGGATGAGTACATACTATCTAGTTCCATTTATGTGAAATTCTAGAAAGGTTTTTTTTTTTTTTTTTTTTTTTTTTTTTTTTTTTTTTTTTTTTACAAATGAAAACGGATTGCTTCTGCAAAGATGAGCAGTGATTGACTGGGAAGGGGTCCGAACAGACTTCCTGAGTGATAAAGACGTTCCATATCTTGATAGGGATTTGGTTTACACAGGTGTAAGCATTTGTCAAATCTCCTTGAAGAATACACTTATAATGTGTGCCTTTCACCATTTCACTGACATAAATTTAACACACAGAGAGAGAACCACAGGCAAATATTGAATTCTACTTAATGATATGCGTGCTAAAGTGTTTGGGGTGGAGTATGCTGATGGTCTGCATCTTACTTTGAAATATCCCCAACATAAGATGTATTAAAGGATAGATATATGGGCAAGTGTTTAATGAAAGAGATACAGCAATGTGTTGACAATTGTAGAGCCGAAATGCTGAGAACAAGATTGTGAATACTCACAGTTCTTTCCAATTCTCTCTGTGTTCAAAATTTCATCTGGTGTCTGGTATGTTTATCTGGGCTGGTCACAAATGGAAAAACCTCAGAAGAGTCTTGAGGGGAGGGCTAGAAGGAGCGATCAGGATTTCTAAGGGAGATTAAGGGGTCATTAGGGTTCTATAGCCCTTAATGTAAAAAAAGCCAGTCTGGGCCCAGCTGGTGTGGCTCAGTGGTTGAGCAGCAACCTATAAACCAGGACATCATGGTTGGATTCCTGGTTGGGCCACATGCCTGGGTCATGGGCTCGATCCCCTCCAGGGGCATGCAGGAAGCAGCCAATCAATGATTCTCTCTCATCATTGATGTTTCTTTTTAAAAAATATATATTTTATGGATTTTTTACAGAGAGGAAGAGGGAGTTAGAAACATCGATGCGAGAGAAACATCCATCAGCTGCCTCCTGCACACCTCCTACTGGGGATGTGCCCGCAACCAAGGTACATGTCCTTGACCAGAATTAAATCTGGACCCTTGAGTCCACAAGCCAATGCTCTATCCATTGAGCCAAACCAGTTAGGGCTCATCATTGATGTTTCTCTCTCTCTCTCTCTCTCTCTCTCTCTCTCTCTCTCTCTCTCTCTCTGAAATCAATAAAAAATTTTTTTAAAAAGCCAGTTTGCATATGTCCCAGATGTTCTCTTGTCATTAGTTGCCCCCAGACAGCCAGATCACCCCCATCCAATAGGACATCTGGGGGACAAGATGGTTACATTCCATTTTCCATCTCACAGTGGAGGGTGGCTTCCTATCGGACCAGAGGATCCCCAGGGCAGGGACTAGGTCTCCCCGTCAGACTGGAGGCTTCCTTTCAGCAGCACCTAGGTCTTGCCCAGCACACCAGGATTCTCCTTCAGCTAGAGGTTATGTCTCTTCAGTCAGCTGGAAACTATCTCAGAATAGGGACTAACACCATCGGACCAGAGGGCCTCTCTGGATGTGTCCACCTCGGACAGGGGCTTCTCCGAGGGTTGCCAATAGTTGCTCGGCATTTCCCCCACGACTCCCACTTGAACTGCGCAAGCTGAGCACGCAGCAGAGAGTGAGGGAGTCGTGATTGACAGTCTCCAAATAGGAACACTCTAACTTCTCATCCCAGAAGCTGACACTCAACGTATATGGGCTTCACATTTAGCCAAGGAAAAGCAACATTAATTCACTTGGTGATGGAGACTTTACACGCCCTAAAGTGAAGAAATTCTAACTTGAGGTTCCCCCAGCAACTGTAGCTGGGCAACATCACCTCCAGGCATTGGCAGGAGGTCACCTTACTCAACAGCTCATTGGGCACAGCTGCCTCGCACACCTGGGCCCACGGGAACTGAGGGTGGGGTATTCCCAGAAATCCAAAGAATGAGAGATGGTGCTGAAGCCCCAGGAATAAGGAGAAGAAAGGGAAAGAGCCAAAGTGTGTTCTCTGCTTCCCTTCTTCAGAGGACCCCATCAGACAAGTAGTATGACTCCCCACATCACATTTTCTCTCTCCCTCCCTCCCTCCCCTTCCTTCTCTTCTTCCCTCTCATCAATATATAGATGGACAGCTTTAACTATGATTCATGTTCACAAGGGTAATTTCCCTAGCAACTGATGACATATTTCTAAGGTGTTGCATGATTGGACACTAGAGTAGACACCTGGCTGAGAAATGGGACAAACTTGGTTATTATATGTATTTATCTTTCATTCTTTGAGCCAATTTCCCCAGAACCCTTCCCCTCACCTATGACTCCTATAAGTTTGACTGACTTCCATATTTTCTTTGAAATTCAGTTTCTATTGTGATAGCACAGCTTCTTTTTATTATTCTGGGTGAGATGAAGAGAGGACCATCAAGCCATCATGAGAACTAATCTGCCATTCAGGGTTTCTTAAAGTGTCTTCTTGGGTATCAGAAGGCATGATAAAAAAATTGAAATTATTTGCAAATCATTTGATAAGAGTTTAATATTCAGAATATATAATAATTCCTACACTCAACAACAAAAAGATAAACAACCAATTTCAAATATGGAAAAAGGACATAAGTTGACATTTGTTACAAATAAACAAATGACCAATAAGCACATAGAAAGATGGTCAACATTATTAGTTATTAGGGATATGCTTATCAAAACCTCAATGAGGTATTGCATTATGTCTACCAGGATGGTGATGATGATGATACTATAACAAGTGTTACTGAGGATTTGGAGAAATTGAAATCCTTGCACATTGCTGGTGGGGATGTAAAATGGTACAGACTTTGTGGAAAATAGTATGCTAGCTAAGGAACCAAAAACTAAACATAGGATTGCCATATAGTCATATAACCAAGCAATTCTACTCTAGGTATATTACCCAAAAGAATTGAAAACAAGGATTCAAACATATACTTGTATGCCAATGTTAATTACAGTAACATTCACAATAGCCAAAATGTGAAAACAGCCCAAAATGTCCATCAATAGATGAATAGATAAGCAAAATGTGGTGTATATGTACAATGGGATATTATTCAGCCATAAAAAGAAATGAAGTTCTGATACATGCTACAACATGTATGAACTTTGAAAACATGCTAAGTGAAACAAGCCAGACACAAAAGGACAAATATTATATGACGAGGGGCCTGGTGCATGAAGATTTGTGCATGGAGAGTGGGTCCCTCAGCCCGACCTGCACCCTCTCCAATCTGGGAGCCCTCAGGGGAGCCCTCTCCAACCCGGGAGTTTGTGTCCGTCTTTGCAATCATATGAGCAAATTGTCTGAGACCCCAACCCAGTTTGGTTTGATGCTCACAGAATAATAGAGGTCTTTTTTTTTCTTTGCTCCATTGGTGGAGATTTCCTAGAAGTTGCAGGATATCTTCCCTTTAATTTTTCCTCGACACTCTGACTTTACTTATGTCTCTCGCCTTTGCTTTCCCTCCATCCCCCACCGCAACAGTAACTTGCTCCAGGCTCACTTTGCTCTAGTGTCTAGAAGATCCATCTGCCACCAGAACTATGATTCCCAGCATTCCTGGTGCTCCCCACGCTCTTGGTTTCCACTTCTGGTCCAAGGGCTGCAGAAACCAAAAGGACTGCGAACTCCAGCCACCCCCAGGCTGGGCTGACACGACCAGACACTCCAGTGGCATCCCCGGGACCCCGGCTGCTTGGCACCAGCGTGTGTGGGAGCTGGTCACAGGCTCAGAGTGGGTGGGGTTCTGGGGATGCCCGCCACGTCGCCCTGGCTACACGGAGGGCAGGCGGGTGTCCTGCCCTGCTCCCAGCTGCTCAGCGCCTGTATGCACTGCCCACAGGCCCGCCATCTTTGTTGGGTTAATTTGCATACTCACTCCTGATTGGCTGAGGTATGGTCAAGTTACATATTTGTCTATTATTAGTATAGATTCCACTCAAATGAAATATCCAGAAAGGCAAAATCAAAGGGATAGAACATTGATGAGAAGTGAACAAGGGTTGGAGAAAGGAGAGAAGGGTGAGTTATTGCTTAATGGTTACAGAGTTTCTGTTTGGGGTAATGAAAAAATTTTGGAAACAAAATTGTAAGTGTAATTTAATAAATGTAATTTGCAAATATAAATTGTAAGTTATGTTTACAATATTGTAAATGTAATTAAAGTAGTTAAAAATGGCAATTTTTTTTACTACAATCACTATATTTTGCCACATGCATGAAAAACATTGAAGGCAGGTGCTGATATTAGTGCTTCTGTGGGTGGGAAGGTTAAACCTTGGAACAGTGGTAAGTTGGAGAAACTGAGCCAAGATGTCTACTTTAATGGATTCACTAATTCTAGAACAGTGACAGTCTCTGGTTCCGGAAAGAAGCATATGCAAGTCTTCTTAAGAGGAAAGCACCTCTCATTTAGGCCCCTTGAATCCGCAGAGATTATGTGCAGCCAAACATGAACTCATCATTAAAGTTTAAAAGCATACGGGTAATAAACCATTATGAGTGAAAGTCAGCAAAAGCAACCAACGACAAACTTAGACTCTCAGATACTGGAATTATCCACTAGAGTGTGTAAGCTCCATGAAGGCAGAGATTTTTATATGTTTTGTTTACTGCTGAATCCCCAGTTCCTATAACAGCAACTGGAACAACAACAAAGAGCTAAGTAAATATTTGATAAATAATCAAATTATTACATTTTAAAAATAAATAAATATGTATAAATGCTTAAAGAAACTTAAAAATCACAAAAATGAGCAAGCAATATTAGATCATAAAGTTATCAAAAATATTTTTTAAAAGAATCAAGTAGAACTAGAAATAAAGTGGATACAGAAAATTAAACACTGTTAAAGAGAGAATTTAGTAGGCTGAAAGATCAATCTGATGAAATTATTCAGAGAGAAGATATTAGAAAATAATGAGAAATGAAGAGATATGGAAGATCAAATCAAAAGATCTTACATGCATTTAATCAGAGACCCAGATGGAGAGAATATAGAGAATCAAATTAAAGAAATATATGAATAACAATGACTAAAATGTTTCTATAAGTGATAAAGAATTGCATCCAAATATACAGGAAGCAAAATAGATAGCATGCTGGACTTTTTATTTACATTTACATACACCAAATTAAAGGACACCAAAACTAAGTAGATCTTATAAGAGACTGAGAGAAAAGGCAGATTATATGCAGGAGAGGTAGAGTTAGACTAACAGTAGGCTTTTCATAAATAAAAACAGAAACCAGAACAGAGTACTAAGAAAAATAATCATCAATCTAGAAATGTATACCCTGCAAAACTGTCTTTCAAGAACAAGAGCAAAATATTTGCAGAAAATCAAAATATGAGAGAACATAACTACATGAACTTACCTTCTCAAAGATCTACTTCAGGAAAAAGGAAAATGCTTATAGAAGGAAAATGATTACAGATGAGCATTAACTCTGTGAGGGAGCTCATAATGAACAGTTTATTCAAATTTGTCCATTAGATTATGATGAAGTCCCCTTCAAAAATCTCATAATTCCTGACCTAAGACATGACCTGGCACATGTTTAATAATAAATCTAAGTGTGTATCCTGACCCTGTATACTAACCACTTTTGTATTGGCCTTTTATTGATATATATGTGTTTTGCTTCCAAATCTTCCCTTTTGAAGATTAACAAAATTTTAACCTTTTAAAACACTTTAAAAATAATTAATAAATCTTATGTTCATTATAATTTATGATATTATATACATACTATGACCATCCACATTAGACTCACCTTGGCCACTTGTTGAATTCCTGACAAAACAGGATCTCTGGGAATGGAATCTGCCTTTTAAGCAAACTCCTTCAATGATTCTCCCAGGCTAAATGCTAACACCCACAGCCACAGGGTGAAAAAGGAGAGGGTACCATTAAGAGTGGAGAAGAGACATTGAGAAATGACATCCGTCCTTGAGAGAAGGCTTGGGGTTCACATCTGTCACCACAGGAAATATTGAAGAATTGGTAGGTAATCTCACTTCCAAGTGAGCTCAGATGTTCTTAGTGTCATTCCTTCCCTTCCCATCTCAACCCCCCTCCCCAGGACACACACACACACACTCACACACACACACACTCACTCACACTCACACACTCACACACACACACTCACACACAAACACACACACACACTCACACATACACACACTCACACACACTCACACACACACACTATATTATTCTGTAATATTAAAAAAAGATGAAGCATTAAAGGAAGGCAAATAATTATCCAAATGAATGACAATCATAGCCACCTTGGGGGAGGGGTGCAGGTTATGTAGATCCTTGGTTTTTACTCTAAGCAACGTGGAAAGCATTGGAAAGTTTTAAGGAGGCAAGATGTGACCTAGCTCACGCTTTGGAGATAAGGAAATAAGTGTGTAAATCAATAGTTAGGAGGCTATTGAAACCATGAGGTGAGAGGTGATGGTGGCCTGACTCAGGATGTGGCAGTGGAGGTATAAGAAGTGGGCAGATTCTGAACACATTTTGTAAATAATGTCAATAGGATTTACAGAGAAAATGGAATTAGTATGGGGGAAAAGACACAAAGTGAAGAATGACACCCAGGATTGTAGCCTGAGCAAAGGACTGATGGTGTTGACATTTACAGAGATGGGGAGACTCTGGGAGGGGCAGGAAGGGAGAATATCAAAAGTCTGTTTGGGGACATGGTAAGTTTTATTTGCCTATTAGATGTCTAAGAAGAGGTGCTGAGCAGGCAACTGGATCCATGAGTCTGGAGTGAGATGTGTGTCAGATAGACACTTGCCCACGGCCACACAGCTAAAAGGTGGCAGAACCCAGGCCTCAGCCCAGGAGTGAATGACACCAAAACCTGGATTCTTAACCTCTACCCTATACTGCTTCCCCAGTTACCCAAGGTGAACAGGGCTCGGTTTGTAAGGGGAAAGGACAGAATGGAACTTTTTAGGTCACTGACCCAAGGCCATGATGACTATCATTCTCCCTGTGCCTGTGTTACCACTGGGTCTGCACACCCTCTCAGCGTGTGCTTGCCTTCCAAATACATCATTTCCCAGGAATTGGGCACCTCACGTTTCTCCATGCACATGAATCTAGTGGGAGGAAGGGAGAGTTGTTGAGAGTTTTTTCTTTCTTGCTTTTCTCCTTTCTTTTTTTTTTTGGAAACTGTCCGGGGACTGGGAACGCGGTGTTGCTGCTGGTGGTGGCAGCAACTGCTACAATCAGAGCTATTTCAAAGCAAAGAACTAATTTGCTGCATGAATGACTTTAGCTCAAAAGAAGAAATAAGGACGATCAAGAGTCCTAAGGGAACAGAATAATAGGGTAATTTACACGGGGAGATGAGGGAGATAGGAGAAACATGCAGGGTAATTCTTTTGCATAATCTTTATTTTATATTTTTGTCCTTTTTCCCTTTGCCTCTCTGGAGGCAGAGCCTCAGCTCAGAAATGCTTCTTGGCCAACCCTCAAGTTGATACCTGAAAAAAAAATGAAAGGGCAAGGGAGACAGGGCCACTCGGGCTGGGGAAGAGATGGTTACGAGGTGGTTTCCTACAGCCAGCTTCTATTGGGGGACAATCTCTGGGAGACCCCCAGTGAGCCTTGAGGTTGAGGGATTGCAAAAGATAGCTTCATATGCCCAACGGAGTGCTATGTACTGAGTAGCACTCAGTTAGGCCAGCCCCAAATCAAGAGCTCACGATTACCCCTATTATGCACTGTCTGTGACCCCCAATTCATATGTTGAAATCCTAACCCCCAATGTGATAGTATTAGAAGATGGGCCCTTTGGGAGACAATTAAGTCATGAAGGTAGACCCCTCATGACTGGGATTAGTGCCCTTATAAAATATAGCCCGGAGATATCTCTCTCTCTCTCTCTCTCTCTCTCTCCTTCCACCGTGTGCAGATATAAGGAGAAGAAGGCAGTCTACAACCCAGAAGAGGGCTCTGGCCAGGATCCAACCACGCTGGCACTCTGATCTCAGACTTCCAGCCCCCAGAAGTGTGAGAAATGCATTTCTGTTGTTCACCAGCCGCCAGTACATGTTAATTTGTTGTCGTATCCTGAACTGACGAAGACCACCAGATTCTTCATTTCCCAGCACAGAGGAGATCTGGCCTGGCGGGACTCTTGGAGGGCATTTAGTTCAAGACCCACAAATTCAAGTCAAGGCCTGGGTTCCAGGTCTTACTCCAGTGCACACTAGCTGTGTGACCTTGGCCAGACCCTGGACCCCTGAGTTATTTTATGCATAAAATAAAGATTGTCGCCATTGTCACTGACATTTGTTGTCTTCTTCACTGACATTTGTTAGGACCAAATCAGCGGATGCCTGAGAAAGCACTTTGTTCACCGCAAAGCATTGTATAAATATGAATTACTGTCATTATTTGTCAATGAAGGACACTGAGTCCCAGAGGAGTTCAGTGACTCATCCAAAGTCC
Organism: Plecotus auritus; assembly: GCF_963455305.1. NCBI lineage: Eukaryota > Metazoa > Chordata > Mammalia > Chiroptera > Vespertilionidae > Plecotus > Plecotus auritus. The sequence continues at coordinate 13,620,034 of NC_137774.1, forward strand.
CATTGCAAGTGAATGGGAAACAAAGGTTTGGGCCTAAATCTACAGAGTTCTTTCCAGAGGAGAGGTTGTGGGGCAGTGGTTAAGAGTACGGACTTGGGAGCAGATTGCCTGGTCTGCCATTTGTCAGCTGTGGGACTTGGAGTTAGCGAGCTAGCATTCCTGTGACACAGTTTCCCCATCAGTAAAGTGAGGAGAATAATAGCACCTACCTCATAGCATTGTTGTGTGAACTTATAAGCTAATATATGTGAAGCATTGAGAACAATGCATGCAAATCATATTTAATAAATGTCAGCTTATCATTATTATTTTGGCTAAGCCCAAGAGACTTCAAAGTATGTGGCTGTCCCCCTTGTGGATCCTCTTCAAGACCAAGAAAGAAGAAATGAGAGTCATTTGCAACAGGAAGAGTTCAAGTTAGGCTGTGATAGAACCTCAAGTCCGGTAGAGCTAAAGGATCCTCCTGCCTTGGAGACAGAGACCTGAGTTCTGGTCCCAGCTCTGCCGCCTCAGCCAATCTCTTTGAGGCTCAAGTATCTTGTCTGTCCGATGAAGCTGACAATCCTTTCCCAACTTGTCCATACGACAGGGCTTGGATTATACCAAGTGCAAAGCCTCATAAGCTGTAAAGTTCTATGAACATATTCAGGTTATTCCTGGCAGAACAGATTGATAAAGTAAGTTTTGCAGGGGGAAGGGGGACTGGGAAGGGCATGACATTTCCTACCTGAAAAATGTTAAAAGACCAACCTGCAGAGTTTTGGGGTTGCAGTCCTTTCTAACAGAAGGATGCTCCACTGTGGCCAGGGGCCTCCCCAGAGTAGACGTGAGGAAGGTGGAACGGGGTAAGTCAGCTGCCTACTCCAACTCTCCACAGCATCCTTGCGGGTGAGACCAAGCTCCACTGGACATAGCTCTACCTCGTTCGAGGCCCCATAGTGAACACCCCCTCCTTCGGGAAGACTGTCTGGAGTTATTGCATCTTCCCGAGGATACTTTCAAATTCTTTGCATGAATGGTTAATTCTCAATGACCTGGAGTAACGGGACACAGGGGCATGGAAGGAAGCCACAGAGAGCCCTCGGTCACAAATACACACAAAACTGTAGTCAACCCTCCATGACCTGTTATCAGATCTCTGTGGTCGAAGGGACATTGGACTTAGAGATGCTCACTTCCCAGAAGAGGTTTGAAAACTGGGCAGAGGTTGATAAGTTTGATTTCAGAAATAAGTTAACGTTGGGGTCATAAGCCTAGGAATGTGGATGGAGAAGGGGAGGCGGGCTGTTCCGGATGAGGCATAGGGAGGGGCTTATCTGACCCTCCAACAGAATCACAGACATTCTCACGAGTCACCTCTGCCAGGCCCCTCTGGGTGAGGTAAGCACATGCCAGTCTCAACAATAACTTAGCCACAGGTAATGCATTAACAGCTCCGGTAATGGTGACAACGGTTTTATTGTTACACCTCCCCCATTATATTATAATTTATTTGTTACCTTTACAGCTGCCCTACCAGATTAGGAGCTCTTTGAGGGAAGGAGTTATCTCTCACTTACCTCACACCCCTTGAGGCCATAAGTGATCCACGAAATTGTGTTGAGCAATAGTTGTTGACTTAGAGATTAGAATGGGTCCTTCATTGTTAAAGACATTTCTGGATAGCTGTCAATTGTACCTCTTTGCCTTTTCCAAGAATTAGGGGGCAACCTGAGCCTCACCCCACACATTCACCTCTTCCCTAGGGCCTGGATGGATCAGGGAGAAGATCTAGAAGCCCTTAGCAGATGGGAAGGGGGGCTGGGGTCCAAACTCAAAGACTGATCCAGAGCTATGTTCCAAATACTGACAGAGACCATGACTTACTGAATCCAGATTTGGAGGGGATGGAGAAGGAAAACCCAGGGAATAATTCAAAACATCCTGCTCCCTAAATCCTAAAATAGGTGCCACGCATCTGACCTGGACTCTTGGCTCAGCCTTCTCCGAGGCAGAAACATGGAAAATGGTCTTTGGCCACACTTTGCTTCCTTGGTCATGATATTTGACCTCGGCCACAGTTTTATATACCTTGACCTTCCCCACCCCAGACCTCTTTGTCCACTCACCATAATAAAGCGGCCACAAAAACCCCATAAAGCTCCAGTTATTGCCACAAACATAAGAGCAGGAGTTATTCTCTGTTACCTGTACATAAATGTTCCTGCTTAATGTGTAAATGCACCTATTCTATGATTGAATGGGCTCTAGGTTTATGGCTGTGGCTGCTGCGTTGCTGTAGCCTGTGGTTTTATGGCCCTAATTCCATAATAAGCCTTCGTTTTAATTTTTCTCCTTCCACCCTGCAGCCAGAGTCGCCTGGAGGTGGGGGAAGGGAGAGGGTTCAGGCCCACCTGTCACAGCAAAACCCTCACTAGAGCCAAACCAGCCCACCTGCTCCTCCATCAAAGAAGAAGGTCACCTACCCTGCAGCTGAGCAGCCCAGATGCCCTCCGTGTCGGAGGCCTGAGCTTTGAAAGTATCAAGTTCATCCGTAAATGTGCCAGGGCAGTGCCAGCTGTTCGTGGCCCCAGGAGATGCCCAAGCGAGGGCAAAGGGAAGGCAGAGGTCAGATAAACAGGTGAGGAGAAGGAGGCCTGCCAGCTGGAGGGCCTGGCCCCAGCACAGCATCATTTAAAAAAACAAAGAGCAAAGGGAGGCGGATGGCTAATAGGACAGGCACTGCTTCTGTCCATGGTGCTGAGTCGTGCTTGTAACCTTTGTCCTGGTTGTTTCTCCTAACCCCAGACTCTGGTGACTCCTGTCCAACGTCCCTTTGCTTTTAATCCCCTTATTGGTAACATTTAAGCCATTTTTACACTGCTGCAGAGTAAACAGAATCTGCCGTGTGTCTCACAGTTGATGCAATCGCTTTCAAGTACTGCTGACGATTCTATCACATTTCCAGCAAAGTGTTTCCCTTTGGACACTTTGGGGTCTCCTCCCCCAACACCTCATTGCTACTCACATAATCGCTACACACGTGCAGAGGTGAGAAGTGGAGAGATGATGGCATCAGCGGGGCCACTGGGTGAGTAAACCCAGTAACAGCAGGACACCGCCTCACCCGCAGATTAACTGCTCCAGGGAGCCGGAAAGAGAGAGAGAGAGAGAGAGAGAGAGAGAGAGAGAGAGAGAGAGAGAGAGAGAGAGAGAGAGAGAGAGAGAGAGAAACACTGATCAGCTGCCTCCCATACATGCCCAGACTTGGGATCGAACCCACAACCTAGGTCTGTACCCTGAATGGGAATTGAACCAGCAACCCTTTTGGTGTATGGGACGATGCTCCAATCAACTGAGCCATCCACCAGAGCTGAACATTTCCAATTTTTCAAAGCCACTAGTGTGATGAAAAAACTCTCCCAAGAGGCATATTGAAGACCTGGTGGGCATGGGTAAGGAGGCAGAAGGCCGACCCCAGCTCCACTCTGCAGAGAAGGGAGAAGAATGGACTCACTCTGGGAGGAAATCTGCGACAACCAAGACGGGGCTGCAGATGGGGGAGATGGGCAATCTGAAAGGACTCACTGAGATCCTTTTAAGCCAATTCTGTTCTTATCCCTGGGCCTGCCGCCATTCATTTTGGAATGGAAGAATCATGGGGTCTGGACTGGAAACTATGGTCTCCCACTTGCTAGCTGTTGAGTGTGGGCTGGATATTTAATCTCTCTGGGCCTCTGTTTCCACATCTGTAAAATGTCTGATAACAAAAATCCCTTTTAACAGGAATCTCATGAGGATTCAATGAAATAATAAATGTAAAACACTCACGGTATGACGAGGACTCAATGAACGGTAGAAGGGGTGTGTGCCTCACTCTTTTCAGATCTACTGTGAGACTGTGAACACTTCCTCAGAAATCCAAAAAGGCAAAGGCCCCTTGAACTTCAGGTTACTAAAGCGCAAACCCTTACCTGCTCTAAAGCCAAGACTAAAGATAAAGGTGGGCTCTTTGAGGCCAACTCTCATGTTGTTAAAATTTTGGTGGGAAACCTTAAGGTCATGGATATCAGTCATTGATGAAAGGCCATGGCCACACCATGGCCGTACCACCCTCATCCCATGGAAGGAGAAGAAAGGGTCATAGGAGGATATAACCTGCCCCTTTTCTTCTCCATTTCCCCAGAGTTCCTCTTCCTGGCCCCTTCTTCCATATAAACAGGAACCTTTGGGGGAAATGGCCATCCGTGCAAGTCCTAACCAATGCACCAGGGCTGAGTATCATTATTCAGTGAGAGGGTTGGGGTTGATGTCCTCTAAGCTCCTTCAGCCCTGATCTTGTTATGTACACACTCTGGCTTGCACACGCTGCTTGTACTCTGGCTAGGTCATCCTTAGACCTGATTATAGCATTGGCCACAGGTATGTACAAAACCTGATGACAGGCAAATGGGAAAAGTATGGCTGGTCAGGCCAGGTGGATGATTCCCATTGGTCCCAAGGTCTTCATTCTTTTTTTTTCTTTTTTTAATCCTCACCTGAGGATTTTTTTTTTTCATTGATTTTCAAAGTGGAAGGGAGGAGGAGATGGGGATTGGAGAGAGAGAGAGAAACATCAATGTGAGAGAGACATATCGATTGGTTGCCTCCCACACACACCCCAACCAGGTCTGGGATCGAACCTGCAACCGAGGTGCGTGCCCTTGACCAGGAATGGAACTCGAGACCCTTGGGTCTGCGGGCCGACGCTCTAACCACTGAGAAAAACCAGCCAGGGAGGCCTGCAGGTCTTCAGAACAATGGGCAGATCCTGCCTCCAAGAGGAAACTGGTTGAGAAGACTCGCAAGGATAAAAATCTATAATAATAAAAGCGTAATGTGCTAATTAGACTGGACGTCCTCCCGGATGAAGCCGGGGCTGCGAGGGAAGCCTGGGTTCTGGGTGCCAGAGGGAAGCTGGTGCCGGCAGCCGGGGGAAGGAAGGCCTACTCTTGCACGAATTTCCTGCATCGGGCCTCTAGTAAAAACATAGAAAAGAATATCAGGGGCTAGAAAAGACTTGAGAGATGTTATAAATGGTTAATTGACTTAACCATTTACAGATGGGAAAACTGAGACCCAGAGGGAGACCCCTCTGAAGTCCTACAGTGACCAGCTGTGCTCTTAGGACTCCCAGAGCTTTTTCTCGTAACTCAACAAGGAACACACAGTCCAACAGCTTCATTTTGGTAGAGGGAGACATGCTATTTATATGTTTGTCTCCAATTTGAGCTTCTCTGTCCCCAGTGGCAAGGAACAAGACGAGATAATCCTTTTCTCAAGGTTTCCTTATACAATCTCTGCCAAACAGATTTCGAAAGTGAGAGTTCCTGTCCTGAGCATGAGATTCTCTCTCTCTCTCTCTCTCTCTCTCTCTCTCTCTCTCTCTCTCTCTCTCTCTAACACACACACACACACACACACACACACACACCCTTTATTACTGCATTTTCTGAGAGTGACTCGCCTCTTTGCAAGAGAAAGGCCACTCGAGGGAGGTCCCACACCTTCTTCCCCCCAGTATCCAGTTGAATCCTCTTTTGGAGTCATCTTTCTACATTTGAACTTTATATTTCCCCCTTTCGGTCCCTCGAGGTCCTTCAGACTACCCCCCTCCCCGCCCCCCATGAAGTCAAGGACACTATATTCCCCACCAACTGAAGAATTCCTTCCCTAAGAGAGGCAGCTGTGATATCTTGTCCAGTCGGGCAGCCATCCCCATAGGAGCTGTGAACCCTCACTGGGTTCCTATTCCCACAAGAGAAGGACTGGTCTCCCCAGAAGGCAGAGCTCTGCCTCTGCCTCTCACAGCTCAGCACTGAGGGGGTGGCGTGAGCTCAGAGGAGTGGGATAATAGCTCAGAAAATGATACTCAGGCCAGGAGTCCTTTCAGGAAGCAGACACCTTCCTAAAAGCGTGAAGAAAGTGCAACACCTGGGAGCCTGAAATCTCTCACTTACATTTCTACCCGTTCACATCCCACCTCCCATCCCCCTCCTCCCAGCCCCAGAAGCTTCTCCGTTATTCAGTGTATCCAATGCAGGCAAGCTTCTGGGAACTTAGGGGCTCAGCTGCCAATCGGGGTCTGTGGCTTGAGGGGAGGGGGCGGGAAAGAGAAGGTGTCAGGCTTCCTTGCCGGTTGCACCAGGGACTGGGCTGTCTCTTCACCCCCTTCCCTGTGGCAGTTCCACGTCTGCAGAGCTAGATCAACAGCCCAAGGACTCAGGGTCTGCGGAAGGGAAGGTCAGTGAGGTCCCCAGAGGCAAAAGACGCCATTCTAATTCATCGATGGCAAAGGTCAGCCTAGTGACCCCGATGTCCCTCCAAGCCATTCATGGTTCTCAACGCTGGGCTGGGGGAGCCCCCAAACTCTCACCACTTAAGTACAGAAAGGCAGCCCTAAAAAGGACTTTGGAAATCATGTGGTCTAATCATCTCATTTTACAGATGCCTGGAGAAATTTGCATGGCAATTTAGCATTGATATCCACGTCTCTGAAACTCAGAACTCCCAACTCCGGGGCAGGAGAGAGGGAGAGAGGCGCCCTGGGAAAGTGGAAAGGCCCTGGAGTCAGGTGGGGCTGGCGTTTGCCTCCTGACCCCGCCACCACGCTGGGTTCTTGGGCAAATCACTTAACCCCTCTGAGCCTGTTTCCTGTGTTTAAAATGGGGCCATGGAGGGTACTGCGGGAATTTAATGAGACAGTGTGCGTGGAAGAGCTTCGTACATCTCAGATGATCAAAGAAGTGAGTTCGGACTCCCAGCCTGGGCTTCCTCCACGCCAGCAGGCCACCCCCAGCTCCTCCTAGGCCCTGCCAGCAAACATGTCCCCCCCACCAGCCCGCAGGGCCTCCGCCCTCACTTTTCCTGCCACCATCACTTTTCCTGCACACATTTGGGGAGCTGTGTGCCCCCAACTCCCTTTCCCCAGAGTAAGGGGGGAGGAGGCGCTGTTGATGCTGGTTCTGAGTCCCTTCTGAGACCTCTGCCTCGTTGCTTCGTTCGTTTCTGTCTTTCCACCCATATCTTCTGGGCAGCCAGAGTCTTCCTACCACCGAGCAAGGCAGGGAGCAGGACAAGGGTGGGGGGAAGCTGGCAAGGTCGGGCGAGCTGGTCTCTTTGTTCCCAGAAAATGAATGCAATTTCCATTCCTTTCCACAGGAAGCAGGGTCCATGAGCAGCAGCGGCCAAGGTGTTGCCGTGGTGAGTAATGGCCCCAGCAATGGCTCTGCCCTCGGCTTGTACCTCATGTCCCAACCATGAACTTGGGGCCAACGAGTTGCGGGGAGGGGTGACAGCTTCAACCCAGCCCCGGCCTCCCCTCACCAGCTCCTCTGCCCTCTGCATTCTTTCTCTTCTGGGGTGGCGGGGGGGGGGGGGGGGGGGAGTCCTCCAAACGCGTTCTCAGAAGCTGCCCCTGGGGGAGAGGAAGGCCCAGAGAGGGGAAGGGCCTCACCTGCAGACACACAGCTTCTCCAACCCCGTACCTCTGAACCACAGGCGCTCAGCCCACAGAGGTTGTGGGACTGTCTTCCCGAGGGTCCTGCCACTGGCCCTCATGCTTATCTACAAAGGAAAGAATTAAAACCCAGCCAGGCCTGGATGTGAATATCAGCTTCCCGGCTGCATGGCCTTAGGAAAATTCCCTTCCCTCCACGTTCCCATCTGTGAAAGGTGATAATGACAGTGCCTCTGGGGTCGTTCGATGGAGGACTAAATGGCTCAGTGTGTAATGTGGAGAGCACAGTGCCTGGGACGTGACAGGCCCCTCTCATGCCCATTCACAGCCCCTGTGCATGGTTCTACTCGCCGTCTCTTCCCCCAGCAGTGCCGGGGGGTGGGGGGTGGGGGTGGGGGGGCAAGAACATCCAGGGGGAAGCTGTGTCCTCCTGCCCTGTGACGAAGGGCCTCTGGACAAAATTAAAGCCCAAATTCGGGAACTTGTGTTCTCCAGGGGCCCAGGGCCCCCTCGGCCTGGGTTCCCACCAGGTCAGAGAAGCTCCTACCGCGTCACGTCCCGGCCTTGAGTCTGAGCGCATCCGATCCAGACAGAGACGGGGTGGGATGCGAAATACCGGGAAGTGCCGCCGTCCACCACCAGCAGGCCCTGGGAGGGGCCCCCGAGCTCTGTGCCTGCACGTGTGGCCTGCCTGGGCCTGGCTGAGACGGGGGTGCATTTGCAGAGCCGGGGAAGGACTTGGTCCAGAAGACCCGTGGAGTCCCCTGAGGGGCTGGAGGAGCCCCGTTGGGTCCCTCCCCCCACCTGCTGGAGGCATGTCATCAGCTGCCTGCTGTCATGCGTGTTGACTAGCACTGCCTGCAAGTGAGCAGGCGGGTGGAGCAGGCCCGCCTCCTGGCCCGGGGCCAGTGCTCCCCAGCATGTGCTGCGTGTCCTCGGAGGGCTGTCCCACCCAGGGAGGGACATTCAGACTCCCAGCGCTCATCTCTGAGCCTCGTGGCCAGCAGCAAACTTACAAATGCTCAGAGAAGTGAGGTGCCCGCCCAGCGTCCCCCAGGCCGGCGGTGGGGGTGTAGGGCTCAGAGCCCTGTCCTCCTGAGGGCGGCTCGTGGGCTCGCATGTGGCGCACTGTGAGCAAGTCAAGTCAGCTGGAGCCCTTTCAACACCCGTAGGAGGTAGGTCCCCATTATGCTCATTTTTTTTTAAACATATTTTATTGATATTTTACAGAGAGGAAGGGAGAGGGATAGAGAGCTAGAAACATCGATGAGAGAGAAACATCGATCAGCTGCCTCCTGCACACCTCCCACTGGGGATGTGCCTGCAACCAAGGTACATGCCCTTGACCGGAATCGAACCCGGGACCCTCCAGTCCGCAGGCCGACGCTCTATCCACTGAGCCAAACCGGTTTCGGCTATGCTCATTTTTTTAGGCAAGGAAACTGAGGCACAGAGGAGTTAAGCAACGAGTTCAAGGACACACAGTTAGAGCCTAAATGTGAATCGTGACTAGTCTGGTTTCAGAACCCAACCTCTTCACTGCTACACACACACACACACACACACACACACACACACACACACACACACGGAGAGAGGTAGCAGGCCCGGGCCCTGGAGTGGACCCCCTTCTGGAATAAAAGCAGAAATACCTTTCCCCTATGACCCCCCTCCCCTGCCCTTCTCCGCTCCCTGCATGGGAAAAAGCACACCCCCCCCCCATGCCTCTCCCTTGTCCCAACCCCATCTCCCTAAGATTGCATCCCCCTGGCCCCCAGGCCCTCGGTTGTGTTGCAAAGATGCCCTGGCAGTCGGGAGGCAGGAACAGAATGAAATATATGTAAGATCTTATTAGTAAAGGACATCTGAGCTTCTAATTAAAATTTGCCTAATGACCCAACTTCTCCATCATTTTCGCTCTCAGAGACATTAATTTAATGTGACAGGTACTTAGGCAAGGGGAAAATTAATTTTTCCCTTAAAAAATTAAAGGGGAAAAGAGTGGCCTGCTCCCTTATTTATTGATTTATCTTTAAAATGTTTATTTTTCAACCTGCCTCCCAGTCTTTCCCAATAAAACCTGATGCTGGAGAATAATTTGATGAAGGGAAAGGGGTTGGAAGGAAAGTGTCGTGAGAGTGGGTACCCTGGTGGCACCCACTTGCCGGAGGGGGGTTAGCTGATCCTCTGGGGCAGGACTGTTAGGGTCCCTCCACCCAGGATCCCCAACTGCTCCCTGAGAGCTGACTGTTGGGGCTGGGATCCCGGGAAAACTTGTCATACAGGCGGTTTGATGGCAGAGCCACTGGTATCTGTGTCTTCACAGAGCATATGGTGGGCACCTCTCCTTCAGCCCCAGGCTGCAGCCCTGCCTTCTGCCTGGGCATCTCTCCCCAAGCAGCAGGCTGCAGCCTGGGCACTGGTGGGCGCAGGGAGCAGGTGGGAGATGCCCAGGGAGGCAGCCATGGTCTCCTGCCTCCTGACCACCTGGGCCTCTCAGGGCAGGGGAGGGCTTTGAGCCAGGAGGGGGCATCCTGGCAGGGAAACTGGGCACAGGCTGGATGGCATTCCAACCCCAGCTTTAGAGTCTGCACAAACCCATTGGGGGTTGGTCTGAAGAATGTAGAAACATCTCCCTGCCCTCTTACTCATTTATTTTTGCCCAACAGTCTCCTCTTCAGACTCTGCAATGCTCTCTGCCTCTTCCCAGGGGGCCCTACCCCCATCCTCCTTCACATTTCCATGCACCTCAGGAGCTCTGCACCCCACTCCAGTCCCCAAGCCCTTCTGCAGGTCTGGCTTCATCCTTCAGGGAAAAGGGGAGGGGCTGGAGGAGGGGAGAGGTGAGGCAAGTGGAGGGAGGGGCCTCTTTTTTAAAGACTGGAAGTCCTGTTACTAACTTCTTCTCCCTCCTCCTCCTCCTTCCTTCCCCCCCCCGCCCCCACCTCTCTTTCTCTGACACTCTTTTCCGTTTCCCCCTCCAGCAATACGACTACTGCTGAGAATCTGGTAGGTTTGGCTTCCTGGGAAGCCGAGGAAGGCTTTTCTAGCAATTAACCGAGGCCTCTGATCAGAGAGATGGTTAAACACCTGGAGAACAATAACTTGCTCCGCTGGGTCCGTAGGGGAGGGGGGGGAATGGAGCAGGGAGAGGGCAGTGGGCAGAACTTTTCTCCATCTCCTGGCCCACAGGAAGGGCTGCCGGGAGGAGAGAGTGATGGATGCTGCTGGGGGCTACCATACTGGCCACTTTCCCAGATCCCCAAGCCCTGCTCAGCCCCAGCCAGGCTCCCCCACCCGCCCGCCCCCCCAGGCTCGACCTTCACCCCCTCCTTTCTCTGTGATCTTGAGCATGAAACGGCAGTCCTCTTAGCCTCGCTGGATGGGTCTAATAAATGGTAATAAAGACACCCACTGCAGACGTGCGACCTAGTGGACGGAAACTTGCTTTGGACAGTGACAGAGGATCCCCTCCCCCACATCTGCCCACCACCCCTCCACCCGCTGGCTGGAGAGAGCTGCAATTCCACTAATGCAAGCAGGGAGAAAAAGTGCTTTTAAAGATGCCTGTTCATCTTGCTTTGCATACATTTGCATATTGAGTTCAAGAGGCTCGCCCTAATTCTGAGGATGGAAAATAAAATAAATTAACGAATGCGAGATTAACAAATGTGGCTCCTGCAGCAATTGTCTCCCTGGCTGTTCTGGGCTTGACACCAGGAGACAAAGCATGTTCTCCAGGCAATCAGCTTTTAATCATCTCCGGGCAGGAGCCCCAGCCAGAGGGACCCTGCCCCTCCCACTCGGACCCAGAGCTTGGAGATTGGGGGCCGGGCCAGACCCTGGGGCACGCACGGAGGGACCCCCAGTTTGCTCCATTGTGAACTTGCAGTGCAGGATGTGGCCGAGGAGAGTGTGGGCCCGGGAACACACCACCAGGCCTGAATCCCAGCTCTGCCACATCAAGCTCTGTGGCCTTGGGAAAGTCCCCTAACCTCTCTGCTCTTTGGTGCCTTGGGGAGCCAACTGGGAATAACCGGAACACCTACCCCCTGGGCTAGTGTGAGACCGAATGAGTCAGTGTGTGCTCAGTACTTACAGCTGTGCCCAGCCTACGGCAGGTGCTTGCTAAGTGCTCACTGATGGGACTATTTTGTTGTTGTTGTTAAATATATTTTTACTAGAGGCCTGATGCACGAAATTCGTGCACTCAGGGGGGTCCCGCAGCCCGGCCTGTGCCCTCTCGCACTCTGGGAGCCCTTGGGGTACGTCGGACTGCCGTGGAAGCGGGAGAGGCTCCCGTCACTGCCACTGCGCTTGCCAGCCCCAAGCCCGGCTCAGGGCTTCTGGCCGAGCAGCGCTCCCTCTGTGGGAGCGCACTGACCACCAGGGGGCAGCTCCTGCGTTGAGCATCTGCCCCCTGGTGGTCAGTGCGTGTCATAGTGACTGGTTGTTCCGGCTTTCATTTGATTTGCATATTAGCCTTTTATTATATTGGATTGATTTCAGAGAGGAAGGGAGAGGGAGAGAGAGAGAGAAACATCAATGATGAGAGAGAATCATTGATCGGCTGCCTCCTGAACGCCCCACACTGGGGATCGAGCCCACAACCTGGGCATGTGCCCCAACCTGGAATCGAACCGGTGACCTCTTGGTTCCTGGGTCGATGCTCAAACGCTGAGCCACGCCTGGCTGGGCTGATAGGACTATTTTTAGCATCACCACCACCATCATCCCTTTTCTGTGGTAGAAATGCATACAGGCCCAGGAAGCAAAGGCCTAGGTGTTTGTTCTCATCCTGCCCCTCACCCACTGGGTGACGTTGGGAACATCCCCGGCCCTTTCCGCCTTTGTACCCCAAAGGGACTGGCCCAGGCTCCCTTCAAGCTGGGACACTCAGATCAGGCGGAGAAGACCCGGCTGGCACCCAGGCTGCCTGAGACAGACGTGGAGGCAGATAGATGGGCTTAGGCAAAGCACATGCCTCTCCCTGGCATTCCTGAGCTCCCACCCGTGGGAAGGGCCCTGGGGCCATCCCTGAGCAGCCCTGGGAGCTGGGACACTGCCCTGCACCTGACAAGAGCTCCATCTTTCTGCTTCCGGGCCACCCTGCCCCCCTCACTCCCACCTGGCCCCATGTGAGAACCCCTCACCACCGCCAGAGAAGGCACCGAGCTGCAGCTCACATTTCACCGGGCTGTACCCGCATCTGCCTTTACCCCTTTTATCACCTTCTCCCTCACGGCTGGGTGGGTGGTATCAGAACCCCATTTTCTGGATGGGAAGACTGAGGCCCAGAATGAAGCATCTTGTAAGAAGTCCCCTCACTAGACAGGTGGACCGGGAGCCAGGGGACCCTCAGTTCCGGGATCCCCTCCCACGGCCCCAGGACGGAGAAAGAAGTGGAGAGAACCAGGTCAGCCCTGTGTCCTGCCTGGCACCTCAAGGCAGGAGTCTCCCCTGCTCAGCGAGCTGGTGCTGTAATCAGGCTGAGAATCCATGCTGCTGCTTGTCTGGGGGCTTCTGAACCCCACTGGTGCATGGTGTCAAACGGGGGTCACCACTGAGTGCCACTACCACGACCGTGAATCCTGACTCCCCGACGGAGGACTTCTCCACCTGCCCTCCCTCCAGCACCTGAACCTCAGATTCTCAAGGCTGCTAAGCTGGGCGGGGGGTCAGAAATCAGAGGCCAAGGGCCAGGTGCTCCCAATTCCCAGGAGGCATTCTCCCCTCAACCAAATAGGCAGGAGCCAGGTGCCGGGCTGGGGACAGGGTCAGGAGGGAACGTGGCGAAGGTTTCAACCACCAGGCCAGCCTCCAGGCTTCTGCTGGGACCCCCTCAGGCCCCGTGGCCAGCTGCAGCCCAGCTCCACGGCCGCTGTCCACATCCAGGACCTCCCGCCTCAGCTGCCGTCTCCCTCTCTCCCACCTCCGGGGCCCCTGCTCCGCCAGAGGCCCATTAAGTTGATTAAGAGGCACATTCCCGAAGGCAGGAACCATATTTCAGTCCCCAGAGGCCCCTTTGCCCTCCTCCACTCCCTCCCCATCCTCTCTGGAGGGCCTCTCCTCCTCCTCCTCTCCCAAGCCCCTCCGCTGCCATCGCTGGCCCTGTCACTCGCCCTCGGGGCCCCCAGATTCTAGGGTACAGAGAGGTTGGCCAGACTGGGTCAGGGCCGCAGGACGGTGGGACACATGGTTGGAGAGGGAGGAAAGAATCTTTCTGCATCGATCACGTAATTTCATCCTCTCAGTGCCCTTCCAGGGGGATTATTACCCCCACTTTTTATAGAGGAGAAAACAAAAGCTCAGAGAGGGGAGGTAACCTGCCCAAGGTCACCGAGCTAAGAGACAAGACTCGGCTGCTCTGAAGCCAAGCCCTGCACTTCTGCATTCTGCAGTGCTTCCTCCACCCCACCCCTACCCCCCCACACACACCCCACCACCACCCCTACCCCCCACACCCCACCACCACCCCTACCCCCCACACCCCACCACCACCCCTACACCCACACACCCCACCACCACCCCTACCCCCCACACTCACCCCACCACCACCCCCCCACTCACCCCACCACCACCCCTACCCCCCACACACCCCACCACCCCTACCCCCTTACACACCCCACCACCACCCCTACACCCTACACACCCCACCACCACCCCTACCCCCCACACACCCCACCACCCCTACCCCCTTACACACCCCACCACCACCCCTACTCCCCACATACCCCACCACCACCACCCCTACCCCCCACACACCCTACCACCCCTACCCCCTTACACACCCCACCACCACCCCTACTCCCCACACACCCCACCACCACCACCCCTACCCCCCACACACCCTACCACCACCCCTACCCCACACACACCCCACCACCACCCCTACCCCCCACACACCCCACCATCACCACCCCTACCCCCCACACACCCCACCATCACCACCCCTACCCCCCACACACCCACTACCACCACCCCTACCCCCACACACACACCCCACCACCACCACCCTACCCCCCCCACACACACCCCACCACCACCACCCTACCCCCCCCACACACCCCACCACCACCACCCTACCCCCCACACACACACCCCACCACCACCACCCCTACCCCCCACACACACCCCACCCCTACCCCCCATACACACACCCCCCCACCACCACCACCCCTACCCCACACACATACCCCACCACCCCTACCCCTACCCCCCACACACCCCACCACCACCCCTATCCCCCACACCCCACCACCACCACCCTACCCCCACACACACACCCCACCACCACCACCCTACCCCCCCACACACACCCCACCACCACCACCCCTACCCCCCACACACACCCCACCCCTACCCCCATACACACACCCCACCACCACCACCATCCCTACCCCCCACACACACCCCACCACCCCTACCCACCACCACCCCTACCCCACACACACCCCACCACAACCACCCTACCCCCCAAACACACACCCACCCCTACCCCACACATACACCCCCCCCACCACCACCACCCCTACCCCCCACACAAACCTCACCACCCCTACCTCCCACATACCCCACCACCCCTACCCCACACACACACCTCACCACCCCTACCTCCCACATACCACACCACCCCTACCCCCCAAACACACACCCCACCCCTACCCCCCACACACCCCACCACCCCTACCCCCACACACCCCACCACCACCCCCCACACACCCCACCACCCCTACCCCCACACACACCCCACCACCCCTACCCCCACGCACACCCCACCACCCCTACCTCCCACACACCCCACCACCACTATCACAGAGTCTGGCTCCCCCCACCCACCTCCCTACTGACCACCCAGTCCAGCATTCCCAAATGTCAGCCCACAAATTAACTGCATCAGAATCTCTGAGAAGCTGAGCCCTCTCCCAGGGATGCTAGAGACCTGTATGTAACAGTAGTTCAGTAGTTCAGATCTAACTTCAGTAGTTCAGATTTCTAATGGCTTTAGAAACCACTTTATTAACACTGATTCTTCATTTTACCGATCGGAAAACTGAGAGGGTGTGTGATCAGCCCAATGTCACACAGCAAAAGGCTGAAGTGAGACCTAAGTCCCAGCTCACTCGCCACTTGAAGGGCCATTAGCAGAGAGCAACCAGGCCCCAGGCCCTGGTGCCACCCCCTCCCTCATGTCCACCCACTTCCCACCAAGTAGCCAGTGGAGAATGAGGGCAGGGCATTCTCCAGGAACGCAGTGGCCTGAGGCCCATCCCCCTCTCCTCCTGGAGCTGGTATGGCTGCTTCCATGTGTAACGTGGTCTCTGAGCTGGGCCCTGTCTGCCTCGGGGCGGGGAGAAGACCCCAGGGAGAGTGAAAACCTAACAAACACGCAGTCACTCAGGCAGGTGCCTTTGATCGAGGTGGAAACCAGTCACCAGATCAGAGGATCCACCCCCAAACTTGGGGTTCATGCTAATGATCTCTGCCAGTGGGCTATTCGGGCTGAGATCTCAGGGCTACACCAGGGCTGGTCAGAGGGACCCTGGACTGCAGGCAAGCCCCCCCCCCCCACCTTTTTTTTTTTTAGAATATGTTCTTATTGTTTTGTGTTTGTTTTTTTTAAGAGAAAGGAAGGGAGAAGGAGAGAGAGAAACATCAATCGGCTGCCTCCTGCATGCCCCCCACTGGGGATCAAGCCCACAATGTAGGTATAGGCCCTGACTGGGAATCTAGTCAGCCACCTCTTGGTGCATGGGACGACTCTCAGCCCACTGAGCTACACCAGCTAGGGTGCAGGGAAGCCCGTGACTTTGACAAATCCTCACACCTTCCTCGTGCCTGTTACCCCCAGAGGATGGAGGAAACCAGGCAGGGCCAGAGACAACAGCAGGAAGGCCAACCTGCCCCTGGCCTTGCTGGCACATTCTCCTTTTTAGCCCTAAGGTCTCCCATCCCAGGAAAATCCTATTTCAGACAAATCAGACAACTGGGCACTCCAGACAATGAGTGACCTGCTCAGGGCCACACAGCAGCCCCTCTGAGCCTCCTGCCTCCTCCCCCCGGCACTCGCTTTCCTTTGTAAGGTGAGGAATAGACAGTGGCATCCAGGTCTCCGAAATACCAACGACGATAAATAACAACAACAATAATATCCTGTTTCTTCCATTCTAAGATGCCATTAATTTTATGTTAAAGTTAACAGCTTTTTCGGGGCCAAAGTGGAGTCACATTACATTACATGTAAAATGCATCCTGTTGGCCAAATTAAAATGTTGGAAGGGAAGATAACGGGCATGTTCCGAGTGAGGAAACACGGTAGTGGTAATAACCCTAATAAGAGGACAGCCCAGCCTGTAGCCCTTATCCACTGACGAAGCCCCACGCAGTATGGCAGGCGTTACTGTTCTGTCTGCCGCAGTGAAGAGGACACTGAGGCGTGGGGAGGGCTTCCCCAGCGCAGTCGGGAAGGTCTGCTCACGGACCTCACTCCTTGAGGCTCCCAGGAGCAGACATGTCAGCAGGTGGAGGAGGGCGGAGTGAGGGAGACTCCCGTACCCTTCTGGGGACTAACAGCATATAACACCAATGACCTTGTAATTTATAGAGCAGTTTTCATGACTTCCCTTCTCCCAAGGCTTGTTCAATAAATTACCGTTTTATAAATTCCAGTGTGGAATTCAGGGCTCCACCTGGCTCCCCACGTCCTTAGGGAGCGGACAGCGGGGGCTGGGGGAAGGAGAGGGGGCTCTCCCAGGCCCCGCATGCCAGCGGCTGGATAGCTTGCCCACGTGAAGTTTTGAGGAAACCCAGCCTGGGATCAAGTCCTGGTTTCTCACAGGTCCTGGCAGTGGGAGCTTGGGCCTGGCTTCCACGCCTGTAAATGTGGAAGGGATCAGATCTGCTCTATGGATTGTGTCCGAAGTGAGTGACACGGTGGGAGTACCTGGTGCCCTGTAGTTATAACAAGTGCTATTTTCCCGCCTGGCTTGTAACCATCTCCCTGCTCCACTCAGGTGGTCAGTCTCCCCCTCCTCCAGGGAGCCCCCAGGATTGCTCTTTCTCTGCTCTTAATTCCCTCCTTAGCAATATAAGATAGAGCCATACTTACTGATATGGAAAATCTCCAGCATATATTATGAAGTTAAGAAGGCGAGATGTAAGCCAATTTGTAGAGTAGGATTCCAATTTAATACAATATATTTTTACATGTATGAGTAGAGAGATATGGATATATCTGTATATACATATAAAAATCAGTAAATAGATTACCCCAAACTACTAACAATTTTTTACCTGTGCGTGATGGGACTTAATGTGGAGGGGACAATTTTAATTTATTTTTGTATAATTTTGTGTAGTGGCACTGGGGTTGACTTTAACCTTGGAGTCGGTATTTTTAACATATCTTTTCGAGTTAAAAAGGAAAAGAAAAGATGACCCTTCTCCCCGCCCCCCCAATACAAAATCTCCTTCTCCTCAGCATCTCAGCAGGTGTAGAGGTCAGGGGGCCATTCTAAAACCAGCAATTTGGAGGGGAACTTTTTCCACGCCAGTGAAAAAAGGGCCCTGTTCCTTCCCTCCTATCCCCTCGAGTCTGCGCCCCCCCTCCCCCCCGCCACCACATCCCACCAGAGGCCCAACCCCATCCTCCCCTTCATGTGCCAGGTGCGTATGCATGTCAGAGGGCCTGCCTGTGGCCCCTGAGTCTCTCAAAGGGAGACTGAGGACCAGTTGAGAACTGAAGCTGCTTCCTTCACCATCTTGAAGATGCACCTGTACCCACTGCGGTCACCATAGCAACACAGCCTCACCAGGGGGCACTGCCCAGGAAACAGGTTGCCTGGAAACAGGGCTGAGGATGGGCAGGTCTAACCAGAGGGAACCCCCCACACCATCTTTCTGAGGAGGGGGCAAAGAGAGGGAAAGCCAGTGGGAGTGGGGAGCCCAGCAAGCCTCTCCCGAGGCCCTGGCCTCAGTTTCCCTGTGTGTAAAGAGACAACGGCCGATGGTCATCAGGGCCTCTCCAGGTGGCCCAGTTGCTGCCCTGTCTGGAGGAGGTTAAGAGTTTGGGCTCTAGAGCAGACAGCCTCAAGGTGGTAAATACGCCCCAAGTGTTTGCGTCTCCCTGTGCCTCAGTTTCCTCACCTGTATCAAAGAGGGGTAACAGACGTACCTACCTCTCCTGGTTATTGTGAGGAATGAGTATAATTCTGCGTGTAGGGTATAAACTCATCATACAAGTCACTTATTGTTATTAAAATGCCTGGCACATAGTAAACACTCAATAAGCATGCTTATTATTCATTCCCCCCCTCAGCCCAATAGGTTCCAGACAACCCCCACCCACCATTATTGGCTGAGCACTTGCTAGGCCCTCCCACCCTGGGCAGATGGAGAAACTGGAGTGCAGAGGGGCGTGGCCAAGCCCACCAGCCCACCGGGCAGTGACACACGGCGCTCACCTCACACCTGCCACCCTCCCCTGGAGGCGCTTCTCCCACCACAGCGCAGGGGCCCTTTGAGAGGCTGGCCCTGGGCCAGTACTGACCCGTGGGCGTTGGGGGATGAGGGCACAACTGGATGCATGTTGCCTTGGTGCAGCGGATCTTTCTGTCTCGGGTGTGTGTGGGGTGAGATGATGCGGCATATGGAGGGACACAGTAGGTTTGTCACCAAAATAGAGAGCTTAGCACGAGCCAGGCATCGCACGTGTCATCTCCTGCACCCTCCGCTGATTGAGAGATGGGTGTGATCCTCAATGTGACGTCACCGATGGGGCGCGGAGGCCCAGGGCACACAGCCAGTGCGTGGCATGGCGGGATCCAGGTTCCAGGTTCCACGCTCCCCCGTTGGACTGCCTCCCCTCCCCCATCCAGCTCAGAGTCTTCGAGCACAACCCCCTCAGCAAGCCAGGTGCCTGCAGAGCACCTGGGAGCAAGAGGAGCTGGGCGGGGGCGGGGGCGGGGGCGGGGCGGGATGGGAGCCCCGGGAGACGAGCTGTCAGCTCCCACCTGCGTGGGCTTGATGCCTGCTTCAAGCTTCCGCTCCCATTCCGGTGGTGATTGAAGGCACCCGAGGGGAACCGCTTCTTCCCGGATTACGATCATTATTGGCTGGATAAGGACTCGATGTCTGATCTTAAGCAGGGGTGGTGCCAGCCCCCCTCCTACACGGACCTCAGTACAAGGCCCGCCTCCCACCGGCCGCCCTCCCAAGTCCCAGGACACCCCTGCGGAGGCCCGGGGTGCGCTGGCCTCCGGCTCACAGCCGGGCCTCGGCTGCCCGTGGTGGTGAGCTGCCTGGAGAGCTCTCTCCGGCCACTGTGCGATTCCTCTGTGCTTGTCAACTGTCTGAGCAGGACGTTCTTTCTCAAGTTCAGCCTGTGGCGGGAAGGGCTAATTCACTAGGTTAGGAGTCAGGGGACCCCTAGGTCGCAGAGTGCCCAGCGGAAGCCTGCGTGGCCCATGGGAGTCAGAGGACCCAGGTTCCTGTCCCGGCTCAGCCTCAGCTGCTGCCACACTGTGTCCCCACCCCGGGTCACAGGGGGAGCCAGGCAGGGACTCTGGAGGCGGTCCGTCATTGTTTAAATCTGAGACAGCCTGCAAACCACTCTCTCGGTGGCTCAGGCCCTGTCCTGTGTGCCATGCGCACTTCAGCCACCATAAAACAATGAAGAAGGAGAATAATCCCACCTACTCCACTCTGCTCTGGGACCCAGGTCTCCAGCGGTTCCTGCTTATGATGCTATGGTACAGTCAAGAGCACCTCCCTCCTTCCCCATCAGAGTGGGGCCTCCCCCAGGCCCACAGCGGCTCCCCAGCCACAGGTAAGAGCCCGTTTCCCACCGGGATGCCCCTCCTCCTCCCTCCTCAGATCCCCCAGAGCCCCTACTTAACTCGGCTCAGACCCCACCTCCCCCCACACCCTGGAGGTCAGGCTGGCTTCCTGGAGCCCCTCAGCTCCGCACCCCACCCTCATGGAGATGTTCCATCTAGGTACACAGAGGTGAGGAGGGGGGCACAGGGGTCCCCCACACCCCGCTGAAGCTCTGAAAGGCACCCAGCAATCAGAGCCCCTGATTCAATCCCAGCGACCGCAGGCCTGCCAGGTGAGCAGGGAAATAGGCCTCGCTCCCCTCCCACGGAGCCACTAATTGCTCCAATCAGGATGACAGCCGCTGCAGCTCGGCTCCCGCCAGCCGCCTCCCTTCCGCAGTCACGACCAAACGGGACTTCTCCTCTGAGTCTCGGGAAGCACTGGAGGGGGGTGGGTTAGAGTGGGGGGAGCAGAGTCAGCGGATCTGAAAGGAGGGGCTCCGAGGTTCCCACATAGCAAGCCTGCTGTCCTTGTGTGGGTGTCTCAGATCAGTAACAACAGCCCGGGTTTCCAAAGATGCTTTCTTCACACGTTCCGCGAGCTTAAGAAGTCATGCACTGCCCATGATAAGAGTAAGAACCGCACTCTAAAGGACGGCTTTAAAGGTGGGTGGGGAGATGGGTGGGGAATCACAGGCCGCTCTGGCCCCCAGGCCGGGAGGATGCAGGCTGCACCCCTTGCTTCTTAGAAGGAGCTTGGTGAGTCGGCTTCTGAAGTCACCAGGGTTTCAACCCACCCGCTTCTAGCCAAGGCAGCTTTGCGAAAGCATTCACGCAGTAAATCTGGAATGAGTGTTGGTAGGCTGAGCGAATGGAGAATGCAGAAGGCAGGGCCCCCCAGCGCCTTTGGGAGCCACGTCTCCAAAGACTGAGGCTCCGGAGGATATGCGAGTCTGTTTAAAGACGAGTCTCCCGGCTTCAAAGAAAAGGGGCTTAAAAAGGCTTAGGCACAACACGCAGACATCAAAAGCCTCCTGCCCACTGCCAACCAGATGTGCTAAGTGCAAACGAAGCTGAAATGTGCAGATTCAATGTTCCCTGAAATGCACCTGTCCGCCCAGAAGGAAAAGATTAGAGAGTAGAGGGCGCTCCTTGTCCTGCACCCCTGCCCTCCTCCAGGCACCCTCACCCCTTATCCCCTCCATCAACATGCCCCACCGAACACTCTGGACACCTGGATGCCTGAGCTGGAATATCAGTGCTCCTTCCGCCTGGCAACAGTGCCTGAAAGTCAGCAACAAAATCAGTGAGTAGTTACTGAGCGCCTGGCATATGCAGTAGGCAGACGGGGGGGTGGGGGGGGTGGGAATGAAACAGCCAATAAGATGCAGTCCTGACCCTGGAGGAGCCCGTCCCAGACTCAGAGCTGCCATGCAACCCGATGCCCCTGTGTTGAGTGAACTTGTAAGAGTCTGTGGAAGCACGGAGGAGGGAGGGAGTCATTCTGCCGGGCATAGGGGTGGGGTGGGGAGGCTTCCCGGAAGAGGAGGCGTTTGGCTCAGGCTTTGGAAAACAAGCTGGAATTTGCTAGAAGGGGGAGGCGTGAGCATTCGGCAGGGAGAGAAGTTAGAGGCTCTGGGAGGGACGTAGGCTGAGGGTCTCCGGGATAAAGACAGGGGCCGCCTGGTTGTCCAGCAGTGGTTCTCCTGCATCACCGGGAGGGCTGGTTAGAACCCAAATCACCAGCCCCCCGCCCCCGCCGAGTTTCCGATTCCATGGGTCTAGGGTGGGGACAAGGTGATGCTGATGATACTTACTGGTCCAAGGACTATGTCTTTAAGAACCGCAGTTGTAAAGGGCTGTGGCAAATTGGATTGTTATTCCCAATTCTTGGTAAGAGAATGCCGTATCGGCTCCTTTTGCCACGTGACTTGCCTCCTCCTGTTTACGGAAGTGGCGTGGACTTCCCTGAGCCCTTGGGCTGGGCCATGTGATCTGCTGTGGTCAATAGAGTGTTAATGGACCTGACATGAGCAGGAACGTTCAATTCGCTTAATGTGTGGCTCAGCGTGGTGTCCTGTGCCTCTGCCATCTGTCGTGAGAACATGCTTTGGGTAGCTGCCTGCCCCAGAACAGGAGTCACCTGTCACACACCAGCACCCAGCCCACAGCTCCAAACAGAGAGGCCCCGCCCACCTGAAGACCCTCGAGTGAGAGAAGTGTTTATGGTTGAAGCCCTGGGGACCTGGGGAGTGTTTGTTATGCAGCAGCATCGCAGCAGAAACCGGGCTTTGAATACAAGGGTTTTGAATGACATGCTAAGAAATTTAGAATGGATACCGGTAGGAGAATAAAAGCTGAGTACATCTCACTGGGCAGGACTGGAGGTGGGGAGGCCGGGGGGGGGGGGGCTGTTGCTGTGTTTCAGATGAGAGGCAGGGTGCGAGTCCCAGGGCACAGAGGAGAGAAAGCAGGGCACCGACTGGAGAGGTGCAGGCACGCGCCGCTTACCGTGGGGACATGTTCTGAGAAATGCGTCGTCAGGCGCTTCCTTCCCAGTGCGACATCATAGGGTGCACTTACACTAACCTAGAGGGGTAGCCCACCACACAGCGAGGCTCTCTGCTGCGGCCTGCTGCCCCCAGGCCTCGCGGTTACGGCACAAAACAGCACGAGATTAAGCCAAACACAAGAGAAAAGGGTGCCATCCGACACCCGGTAAACACAACACACATGAGGCTGCACAACTTCTACAGCAAACGATTTTTATGTGAGTAGGACGCGCACGCTCTAAAACAGGGGTCGGCAAACTGCGGCTCTCGAGCCACATGCAGCTCGCGAGCCGCGGTTGGCCGCTCTGTTGACTAATGAGTTTGCCGACCACTGACCTAGACTCTTGATTCCAATAATTACAGGCTGTTGTTGTTCCTTGTGATTAAGCCCCAATCCCAGTGGTCGGCAAACTCATTAGTCAACAGAGCGGCAAACCGCAGCTCGCGAGCCGCATGTGGCTCGCGAGCCGCAGTTTGCCGACCACTGTGTAACTACTAGACTATACTTTTTTATCATTATTTTAGAGCAGTGGTCGGCAAACTGCGGCTCTCGAGCCACATGCGGCTCTTTGGCCCCTTGAGTGTGGCTCTTCCACAAAATACCACGGCCTGGGCGAGTCTATTTTGAAGAAGTGGCGTTAGAAGAAGTTTAAGTTTAAAAAATTTGGCTCTCGAAAGAAATTTCAATCGTACTGTTGATATTTGGCTCTGTTGACTAATGAGTTTGCCGACCACTGGTGTAAATACATAAACCAGTAACACAGTCATTTATAATCAAGTGCTATTCGCCTCACCTGGTGGTCCAGGCCATGTGTTTGTGTAACGTGTGTTTTACACCAGCATCACACACACATGAGAGTCATGTGTTGCACTGTGACGTCATGACAACAACAGCCTCTCCAGGCAATAGGAAGTTTCAGCTTATATGTCATCTCAGGGACCACCATCGTGTACCTGGTGCGCGATGGACTGACACGTGACTGCACAAACATGTTAGGGCCCGCAGGACCTGCTGACCAGCTGGCTGAAGCGGGCAGGAGACAGAAGTTCACCATAATGGCCAGTTCTGCACACTGGAGGAGAGAGCAGTGCTCAGAGACACCCTAGGTGGCCCATCACCCCCACAACCTCCACCAACCACCCTAAGCGGGGTACGCACCTGGGCAAGCTGGGGGCGGGGAGGGGGGCGGTCAGAGCAGCATCTGAGAGCTGCAGGGGGGCTTGCCCGGCTGAGTTGCTGAAGCCGCTGCGATTTATGTTGTTTCTCTCCGATCCATTTGGTTCCAAGTCAGCTGTGGACGAGCTTCGCCCACAACCGCTGATCTTTTAATTTAATTGTGCGGCGCTGGGGTGTTCATTCCCCCTAGCAAATACATCAAAACTGTCACATTGTAAATAAACAGCCTCCGTCCCCCACTCAACACCCACCCGCTGCCGCCACTCCTCCCACACGGCTGGCACAGCTGCAGCAGCTGGAAGGGAGGGAGGCCTGCGGGGGGCAGGGATCCCCGAGGAAAGGGAAGCTCCCCTGGAGGGAAGTGAGAGACAGGCCAGACACCTGCCTTCCAGCCACAGGACCTCGGGGCAGACTCTCCCCCAAGCCCCACACAGCAGGAGCCTCGGAATGGCCGAGGGACACGCTGGCCAAAGGGGGCCGCCTGGCCTCTCTGAGCCTCAGTCTGCTTATCCGCAGCATGCGTTTCATGCGGAGACGAAGTACACTGTAGCTACAACCAGGTCCCAGGGACTCGGAAGTGACTGACCGTGTAACAGTGCTTTCTTACGCAGTCGCAGTGCAGCGGTTACAGCTCAGGCCTCGGCTGATCCTGGCTCCATCGCTCACCCGTGATCCTGGGCAGGGGATGTGACCGCTCTGTGCCTAGGCTGCCTTCTCCGGGAAAGGGAAGGTACCCGACTCTTCAAAGTGGTGAGAAATCAACGCGGCGCACGGAACGCCTTTAGAGCGGAGCTGTGCGTGTGAAGGGACTAATACGTGTTGGCTCTTAGTGTTATATGAAGGAGGAAATTGATGAGAGAGGCACAGGCTCCCTCCAGCTCCCTCGGCCTCCGGTTCCCCGGCTGTGTGTCGTGCAGAGTAACACGCAGACAAGATGTGAGGCCCAGGAGGCCACGGCAAGAATTATTTTTTTGGTTGCGCTTTCTCACTGTTGAAAACAAGACCTCACTGTGGAACGTGCCCCCCCGCCCCACCCGCCTACACACACACACACACTCTCAGGAAAGTGAAGTCACATGGCGGGTGCCCCCCACTGGGAGGGAGTAAGTAAGGAAAGGGAGACCCCACCAGCACATTCCCAAAGGGCAAGAGAGGGTAGAAGTCCCTCCTCTAGGGCTGAGGCGCCAACAGAAAGAAAGGAACAGAAATTCACTCACTCCAGAAATATTCATAAGTCACCCCCTCCCGTTTTAAGATTTGAAAACTGAAAAGGTCCCCCCTCCCTTGCAGTATCCCCTCCAGGGGATGTGATGGGGAAACGCTGGCTCTGGAATCACGTGCCATCCCTTTGGACCCCATCCGTCACTTTCAAGTGCTGTGATCTGGAGGAGCCATTCAATAGCCCCTCCTCAGCCCAGGCCCCCCTCCGGGAGGAGGTGCTGAGAGCACCGCCCGCAGGGTGGTCCTGGGCATGCGATGAGAGCACAGGCCTTCGAAGGGTCAACCATGTTTGTTTCTAGTGTCTGTTATTTTCAGGCTTTTTTGTTGTTGTATTTTAATATATATTTTTATTGATTTCAGAGAGGGAGAGGGAGGGAAAGAGAGAGATAGAAACATCAATGATGAGAGAGAATCATTGATCAGCTGCCTCCTGCATGCCTATTGAGGATCGAGCCCGCAACCCAGCATGTGCCCTTGACCGGAATCGAACCAAGGATCCTTCAGTCCCCAGGCCAACGCTCTATCCACTGAGCCAAACTAGCTAGGGCAATTCTTTTCGTTTTGTTTTGTGTGTGTGTGTGTGTGTGTGTGTGTGTGTGTGTGTGTGTTTTAATCTGTGTGGTGGAGACCACTGGTTGCATCGCCTTCTTCCCTTAGCAATGGAACCGCTACATTTTAGCTGGGCACATGACCCTCCTGCACCTCTGGGTGTGCTCTTGAGAAGGCGCTGACTGGCCCTCCTGACCCACTGCTGCCTCTCCTCCCTTCCCCCTGGCTGGAGGGCAAACCCATGCTAAGGAGGGAGACACCCTAAGGAGAGTGAAACAGTCAGATAGTCGGGGTCCCCAACACCAAGGAGCCCCCATATTAAGTTGGACTGCTCTGGTCAGCCTAGAACCCCAAGGAAGAAATGAACATTGATCTTGCTTAAGAAACCATCACCTCTGGTCTGTGGGACAGCAAGGACACTGTATCCCAGTTAAAATAATGACACTGCTTTCCCCAAGGCGCCACAGCCCGCCTCTGCAGCTCGCTTTCGAAGAGCAAACAAGAACATGAGGCCAGTGGTCTCGGCATGC
This sequence comes from Plecotus auritus, assembly GCF_963455305.1. NCBI lineage: Eukaryota > Metazoa > Chordata > Mammalia > Chiroptera > Vespertilionidae > Plecotus > Plecotus auritus. Next base: position 13,646,355 of record NC_137774.1, read on the forward strand.
GATAAAGCGATGTGCACGGGGAGCTGCTCTGATCATTCTGGAGGGGCCGCCCAAGGGTCCAGATGGAGCGACGGACATGGAGAAGGAAGAGACTAGGTGGGTGACGAGGGCGATGGAGACGGGCGAGTCTGTGATGATTCCGAGACCTCTTGTGTGGAAGATGAAAGGAGTGAGGACTCAGCTGCTTACACAGCATGCCCAGGGAGATGAGACCACATGGGCAGGAAAGTGATGTGCTCAGCTGGCCCACATGGAGCTCAGGCGTGTGCACGACCCCCAGGTAGAGGTACCCCAAAATGCAGGGGAGATTCAGAGGCTTGAAGGTGGGGACTTCGAGGCCACTTCTCTACGGAGCTGAAGCCCAGGCCCAGGCCCAGGGGTAAGCAGATTTAGAGAGGAAATGGACCAACACCCAAATAAATATGTGAGCCTACAGTGAGTACAGTGAAGGGAAAGAATAAGGCGCCATCACTGAGCAAATAGAGACGCTGTGTGAGGAGGGTCAGGGAGAACCTCCGGGAGGTCATCGCATTTAAGTAAGACTAGACTGTGTGGACAGGGTGCAGGTGGATGGTAGGTGGGAAACGGGCAGACAGGGAGACCGGCAGAGGAAGCAGCACGTGCAAAGGCCCTGTGGTTGCAGAGACTTCGCATGATTGGCAGCAGGAACGATGGAAACGTCATTCTTTTTGGCTCTCCAACCCCCTTCCAATGAGCCCCCTTCCTATGTTTGAAGAGTCCCCTACTTTTTTTGGCAAGACCAGCTTCCCACCACGGTCACTAAAAATGTCAAATAATCACATTCCCAGTCTCCCTTGCAGCTAGGGTGCCCCGACTGGGAATCAGACTGTGACCTCCTGGTTCATAGGTCGCCGCTCAACCACCGAGTCACGCCGGCTGGACCTGCCGTGTCGTTTCGAGCCCGACTTTATCCGGATGTGGATCTTGATGCAGAGCTCCTCCTGGCCAGAAAGAAATCCGCTTTCTCATCCCCCAAATGCATCATCACATCACTGTTATCTGACGCCCTGCACTTGCCACAGAGCCCTCTTCGCAGACACAGGCGCCTGCTCTCTGACTCAGAATTCCGCTTGATTGGACAGAACTCCACTCAGCTTCCCAGAACTGCGCTCTCGGCTTTTTAAATGTATTTACCAGATTCCGGTATTGCTCTGCAGAGTCCGCCTTCACGCTGCACAGGCCTGGCTGCTTCCGCAGAAACCCACCCGGCTACCCAGAATCCTGCCTTTCTCCTCAGAGCCTCGCGGGGCTGTGCCGAGCCCTCCGCGATTGTGTAGAAACCTGACTTCACAGAATCCCGCTTCGGGACCGAGAAGCCTGCTGTGCCCTGCACCGCCCTGCCCGTCAGGGAGAACGGGGCATCGAGACGCAGCGTCGTTCCCTCAGGCACCGGCTCTGGGGCCCGGGACCCTGCTGCCCGCGTGACCGCACCTGCCAATCTCCTCGGTCTATTCAACCCACTGTGGCTGCGCAGAGCCCTCCCGGGAGAATCAGAACCTGGTTTTTATATAGATTCCCCAGAATTGGTATGTGGACATCTAGTGGGCTGCACGAAACGCCTCTCTCTTGGGTAGGAGCCCAGCCTGAGGCACGTTCTTCCACGAAGCTCAGTGTCACACAGTGGTTTCTCTAAGGACGTTGCACCTGTGCAAGCCCTCGTGAGGTGACTGACAGGAAGAACAGCTGGGGATCCTCCCGATGTCACCCTTGCTTTAGGGGAGGTGGGAGGACTTGTGCCCCCCCACATCAGGGTTGAGGCCCCCTTTGGTTCTTCCTCCCCCTGCCAGGGGGCTGGAGCTTGAACTCTGCAGAGCAAGGGACAGGCAGAGACTCGGTCCAGGCCTGGGGGGTGGGGGGAAGAAGCACCCACCTTGCTTCTCCTTGCGCCGGCCCTGGCCGCCTGGGCACAAATCTGCTTGGACAGAAATAATCAGCCGAATTAATTTAGCTTTAAATAGCAGCAACGAGAATGTTTCCACAAAATTTTCTCCGAGGAGAGCTAAGCAGAATTAATGATGGCACAATATCAGGGAGAAATGTTATTTATTAAGGCCTAATCATTCCAGGGACGGGGAAGTCATCATCACATAATAAAGTACAAATCAGCCGGCCAGGCCGAGTGCGGCCCTGCTCAGCCCAGGAGCCCAGGAGGGGCGCTGGGAGGGGGGGACCAGGGGAGCCCCGGGGAGAAGCTCCCTGCAGTGGGCAGCTCCTGTGGGATCTCGTTGGTACAGGGGCTGAGCCAGGCTCCCGGGCCTGGCCACGCTCCTCACGGCCCTGTCCACACCGGCCCATTTGTTTCTTTGCTCAGCACCTCTGTAGGGGAACGGCCTTGATAGCTGTCAGCACACCGTCAAGGAAGGGAGGACTCCAAAAGAGGATCTGGCCCAGCCGGCTGGCTCAGTGGTTGAGTTTTGTTCTAAGTATGAACCAGGAAGTTACGGTTTGATTCCCGGTCAGGACACATGCCCGGATTGCGGGCTCAATCCCCAGTGGGAGGCGTGCAGGAGGCAGCCGATCAATGATTCTCTCTCATCATTGATGTTTCTATCTCTCTCTGCCTTTCCCTTCCTCTCTGAAATCAATTAAAATTATATATATATGTGTGTGTGTGTGTGTGTGTGTGTGTGTGTGTATGTATATATATATATATGTATGTGTGTGTATATATATATATATATATATATATATATATACCCAGCAACCAGAATGACTGGTGGCTATGACGTGCATTGCAGCAGCCAACCAGCCTGATCCGGGCCCCGATCGGCCCCCCTGCCCAGCCAGCCCGGCCCTTAATCAGCCCCCCAACACTCCAATCGGGGGCAGAGCCAGCCGGCCAACTGCCCACAGCCCCTCCCGCCCACTGGCCAGGCCCGATGGGCCCCCATCAGGGTGGGCTGGCCGGACCCCACCCGTGAACGAATGTGTCCACCGGGCCTCTAATATATATATATATGAAGATTCTGTCTAGCCCCACCTACTACCTGCTGCCCCCACCTTAAAGGTTCCTACCTTCTTGTGCTCTTTCAACTAGTATTTAAGAGCCCAGCACTGTTGTAGCTTCAAGGCGGGCAAAGAAGTAAATGAGCCAGATGATGTCTGGCAGTAGCAGTGTTATGGACACAGCAACATGATAAGAAGTGACGGGAAAGGGTGGCTGGTAGAGGGGCATGATCCGGGAAGGGCGTTGAAGGAAGTGGATCATTTGAGCTGAGACCTCAGTAACAGGAGTGTTCCTGGGAAGATCTGGAGCAGGGGAAGGACGTCAGGCAGGTGTCCCAGCCCCGGCAAAAGCCTGGGAGAGGCGGGGAGCTGGGCTTTCTGAAGGCCGAGTGGCTGGGGCCTAGCAGGCAGAGGGGGAAAGTGGCAGAGGCTGTGTTTTTTTAAATTATTATTATTCAGAGAAATAATTCTGTTACAAAGAGTACAGGAATGGGTCAAAGTCAGACAGTTCCCAAGGGGAAGATGGGATTCAGGGGAGGAAGGGTGAGAGGCCACTTACTCGATGGCCCTGCCCACCCTGAGATTTCCTCCCGTTACACTGTGGCCTGATGTGCTGGCTCTGTGTGTGTCACCGTGAGGTTGGTTAGTTCCTACTTACAGACCTCATGGTGGGTGAGAGGCTACCAGTCAAGGCAAGACATGTGGTGAGAGGAGGAGACCGGGTTCATTGTGCCTGGAATAAGCCCTGGGGATTTCTGTGTCCAAAGTCTCCCCCAGGTCTCTTGTCCTTGCTCACATTATCTCACCTGTCCTCCACCAGTGAGGTACCTTGGCGTCATGTTACCCATATCCAATCAGTCACCAACGCCCATAAATTCTCCTTCCTGGGTGAACATCTGCCGTTCTTGCCTGCCCAGCACCCATCCTCCCTCCTCTTCTGATAAGGGCGCCATGATTCCCTTGGGGAATGACCTCTCCCCAGCTCCCAGTCCATGCAGACCAAGTGCTCGAGGTTGACCCCTGCCCCAGCTGCCTGGGGAAGCAAGCACGCGACCTAGACCCAGACAATAGAGTCCAACTCTTGGCCAGAGTGATTGTTTGAGGGTGGAGATTTGGCCTCACCTAGGCCAACAGAGTCAGGTCCTGGACTTTTGTAGAACCTGCTGTGGGCTGTGCTGGGCGTCATGGCTGTTAAAGGTCAGCTGGGAATGTGGATGGGCAACTTGCCACCGTGGGGGCAGTGCCTTCTTCAGAAGAAGCCTGAGAGGTGCAGAGGGAGGGGTGTTGGTGTGTCATTTTAGCTTCTGTGTGTCATAACCAAGCACCACACTTCAGCAGCATTTGCCAAGAAGCTTTTATTCACATGGATGTGCAAGCTGGCTGGGGTTGGCTGCTCTGGGGCAGGCTCAGCCGGTGGGAGTGGCTGGAGTGGAGGGAGGGGACCCCACAACACAGGGCTCTCCCTCCTTGGGCTGGCGGGCCAGCTAGTTCTTCTCATACGAATGGCAAAGCGACAGGAGGGCGAACAGAAACATGCTAAGTCTCAGAAGGACTGGACTCAGGACAGTCACACTGTCACCGTTGCCCTATCCCATGGGCCAAAGTGATTCACACGGCCCAGCCCAGAGTCAAAGAACTGAAATCCATTCAGAACTGCCAAGTCCCGTTACCACGGTCATGGCTATGGAGGGGGCTTGAGATTTGGGGCCAGAGATGCAATCCACTGCAGGCAGGTCACGTGAGCCTCTGGAGCCAGCTGAGCCCGAGCCAGACCCACTGCCTGAGTCCAGTTGACCTTCCTCCCCCAGTTCTGCCCTGTGCATGCCTTGAGGGATCCCCTGTTTTAACAGCAGAAGAAACCCTCTTCTAAGAGAACCAGAAGGAGCCCCAATACACAGTGAGTCCCACTGTGCTGTGCTGGAGGCTGCACACCCTTTCTCACCCTGGGACCATCCCCACTCTGCAAACAGGGATGGGGGTCACAGCAGGGTGTGCGACCTGCCCGTGCTCGCGGGGTGAGGGGTCAAGTGGAAAGTGCCTGGAGGGTCTGCCTGAGGAGGAAGCACATGTTCTCCCCACTTTGGAGTGGTGACGCTTCACCCCAGAAGTGGGTGCACAGATCCTGTGCTCATGCTCACTCCGCCAGCCAAACCAACAGAAACAACCGCGAATGCTTCCCGAGCCGGGCCTGTGTGCTCCGCACGGCTGCGTTCTTCGAGTGCGTTATTAGCTCCGATCATCTCTGCGGAGCCCTGGATGTAAGCATTAAATTGGTATCAACGCCATTTTACGGATGAGGAAACCGAGCCTCGTAAAGACTAGAGAACTTGCCCAGTTAGTAAGTGGTGGGGCCAGGATCTCAGCCTCTGCTGTCTGCAGCGGGGCCCGGCCTCACAGCATCTGTTTAGGCCAGCGGTCGGCAAACTCATCAGTCAACAGAGCCAAGTATAAACAGTACAGCAATTTAAATTTCTTTTGAGAGCCAAATTTTTTAAACTTAAACTATATAGGTAGGTACATTGTTATTAACTTAATTAGGGTACTCCTAAGCTGGCCTTTGCTAAAAACTCAAGGGGCCAAAGGGCCGCATGGGGCTCGCGAGCCGCAGTTTGCCGACCACTGGTTTAGGCTAAAGGGAGAGCCTTAAAAGCCCCCTAAAAACCCTGCAGGGGGAGGCGGGGGTCAAAGGCATCAAACCTAGACCACCTTGCCTCTCCCTGAGCTCACCCCTCAGTGCCTGGTCACCAGCCTCGTGCTGGGGAGCCCCCCTCTCTCTGGCTGCAGACATGATAAATGGCTCCAATTATCCCCTCCGAGCTCCGATTTAATGTACTGCTTTATTAATGGCAACTAGCAGAGGACTGCAAAGAGCCCACTGCGCGCCAGCGGCCTGGCTCCATGCTGAAGCTTGCTGGCTCGCTGGGGGCAGGCATGAGAGGGTGACAGGGGAGAGGCACCACCCCATCTCCAATTCCCCGTCAGGGAAATGACTGGGCGCCCCTCCCCACTCAGGCCCCAGGCTGAACGAACACATCTTTGCCTGGCAAGTTCCACCCATCACTAATGCTTTGTTGCTTCCTTGACTGACAAATTAGAGGTTTGAACAAAATGTGGGTGTAGGGGGGAAGGGGATGGCAGCTGCCCACCCTGCAATTAGGAGGGGGATGAGGGAAAGGGGGAGTCAGGGGGGTTCAGTCAGCCCACAGACATCCCTTCACGTTGCCCAGCTCTGGCTGAGCGCTTGAGAGTGGGTACAACCCTCTGTTAACTGCAGGTGGGTTTGCCGCTCAGAGTCTGCCCTCTGGCCATCCCACTGGTCCAAGGCTGAAACGTCCCACCCAGCCGGCAGACCTGTCGCCTCAGACCACCTTCGACGCAGGCTGGGCATGTTTCACTGGTCCCATTGGACGGACGGAAAACTGAGGTCTGGAGAAAGGTAGGGCTTTATCCAGGTCACAGTGGGAGAGTCAGCACGCACACCCAAGGCTCCGATTGCTCTGGAATCCTCCCCCTACACGAAGCTATTCTAAGGGGCGTGACCAGCCTGCAGTGGAGAGGGAGTGGGTACCCTCTTCCCACTGCCCAGGGAGGCTCTGGGCCATCGGGCATAGGGCAGGGCCTGGCAAAGTCGATGGTGTGTATGTGTGTGCGTGTGTGTGTGTGTGTGCGCGCGCACGCATGTTTGCAATGGATGCTCACCCAATACTGTGGAATCCGCCTCTTCCCAACGTTAAGGTCAACAATACGTGCTGTGGAGAGAATGGGAGACAGACGCCGCTCACAAAGCGTTTGCAGACGTTATCAGACCATCTTGATACCCTGTGCAGATTCGTTAAGGGAGGCAGGTAACAAGGCCGGGGAGCCCCAGAGGGGTGCGGTTTTGTTGGTCCCAGCCCGTTCGTGACGATGTTCACGGAATGTCTGAGGCACTCGCCCCAGGAGGGATTACTCTCAGCAAACCCCACAGACACTCTCCCTCCAGGGCTAACGTTGTGGCTGGACTGGCCTACGCTGGTTCTTATTTAGTACACCAGCAAAAGCCACCATGGAACTTGTACCCCACCATGTATTACTCTCAGATCCCAGAGGGTACACCACACCCATGGGACACACAGCAAGGTTGTAGGGAGAAAAACTGCAGAATTGGGCCTTTATTAGGGTCCAAGTCTGGGTGTCCTGGGTTTCCGTGTTCACTCTACTGGTTAACTTAAAACGTAAGAGTTGGGAGTTAGGGTGCGGGAACGGAGAAGAGGGGTCACTCGGTGACCAGCGATCTAGGTTACCCAGGGCTTTCTGAAAGGGAGAACTTCCTGGGTGGGGGCAGCCTAGTTCCTTATCTGGTTGTTTTGCTAGTAGTCACACAGCTGGCGACCTGTATTCAAGATGACGTCATGGAAGTGGATCCTCCACCATCAAAAGCTTAACACCAGGCACTTACTCTCCAGGTACGCAAGCCATCCCTCGGAGGATGGGCCAAGAACTTCCAGGAGGAGACGGTGTCCATGTGGGACTAAAAGAAGAGTGGGAATTGAGCCATAAGCCGAGCACAGAGCGGGGACGGGGGGGAGGGGGGGTATGTAACTCCAGGCAAAGGGAACAATGGGGACAGAACCCTGGAGGGGAGGACTAGATGGGGCTCAGCCCGCCAGGAGAAGGAGACGTTGGGCAGAAAGCCCAAAACGAAACTGAGTTGGAAGGAGCAGAGCCCACAGAGCCAGGCTAGAAGCTGTGCTCCCCACTCACCAGGACCTACTGGCTTTCAGGAGGGACGAGAGCTAGGCACTGTGGGAAGAGCATCCTGGCTCCGGGGTGGAGAAGCGGTGGAGACCGGCAGAGCTGCAGTGGGGAGAGAAGCGAGAGGCTGTTACCACCCACGGTCCAGAGGAGGGGATGTGGGACTTGTGTGGCCTGGATTAGGGAAGAGGGCAATGGAGATTCAAAATCTATTAAGGAACCAGCCATTGACTTACAGAGGTCAGGTGCGGAACGAAGCATTCTGGCTTCTTACACAGGTAATTGGCAGGTGTCCTGTGGGGTTTAAGAATATTTTTAATGTGTAAAGTCACATAAAGCTGCTTTCCCAGGGCCACAAGCCAGACCGGAGATGGGATGGTGGTCATGGGAAGTGATGACCAAGAAGGAAACTATTTCCTTATGATGATAAAAAACCTCCAAGGCCTGGCTCGGGAACGGGACCTCCTGGTGGAGGGGGCGAAGTGGGGGGCTGGACCTGTGATATCACATCACACCCCTCTGCAAGTCTATTTTGTCCTACCCTCGAACCTCCAGCAGCTGGCCTGCCAGGGTACTGCTACCCTTTTAACTCTCCTTTAAAAAAAAAAAAAGTATTTGTTAACAAGGAATAAAATTGGCTTTTGTTTGATTACAGGTCTATGAATTTCTTTAAAGTATATTTTTATTGATTTCAGAGATGAAGGGAGAGAGAGATAGACATGTCCATGATGAGAGAGAATCATTGATCGGCTGCCTCCTGCACGCCCCATGCTGGGGATCAAGCCGCAACCCAGGCATGTGCCCTGACCGGGAATCAAACCGTGGCCTCCTGGTTCATAGGTCGATGCTCAACCACTGAGCCACACCAGCCAGGCAACAAGTCTATGGATTTTAACATGTATACATTCACGTGCCCACCGCATCAGAACAGTTGCGTCACCCCAGAGAGTCCCTCCTGTGCCCCTTGGCTGTTAAACATCCCCCCTCGCCTATCCCTTGGCAAGCTCTAATCCAGGGGTCCTCAAACTTTTTAAACAGGGGGCCAGTTCACTGTCCCTCAGACCGTTGGAGGGCCAGACTATAGTTTAAAAAAAAAACTATGAACAAATTCCTATGCGCACTGTGGGCCCAGGACGCGTCGGCTGCTAAGCAGGACAGGCAGCGGCACCCGGCGAGCCGGATAAATGTCCTCGGCGGGCCGCATGTGGCCCGCGGGCCGTAGTTTGAGGACGCCTGCATCCCTTCTCCATTTCTATAGTTTTGTCTCTTCCAGAATCTATATATATTAAAGGCCTGTGGTTGTGACACCATAACGGCGTCCACAATTTGGTCCACAACCAGACTGGTCATCAGGAGGCTGCGTGCGCGGTGAGGCGCGTGGGTGGGCAGGAACTTGAGGCGCACACGGGCAGGCAGGGACTTGACTCTGGATCCCGCGTCCCACCCGGCGCAGCGGGTCTGGGTCTCGCGCGATATCGCACGCTGGGCCTCTAGTGTTATATAAGTGGAATCGTACAGTATGTGATCTGTGAGACCGGCTTTTTTTCACTCAGCATAATGCCTTTGAGACTCAGCTGGTGTTATGTGTATCAATAGTTCATTCCCTTTTATTGCTGAAAAGTATCTCATTGTATGGATGTACCACAACCATTCATTCATTGAAGGATGGTTGGATTGTTTCCAGTTTGGGGTGATGATGAATAAAGTTGCTATAAACGTTCACCTGCAGGTTTTCGTATGAACATCAGCCTTCATTTCTCTGGGGTATATGCCTATGAGTAGGATCGCTAGGTCATATGATGTGTACGTTTAATAAGAAACCAACACAATGTTTCCTAGAATGACTGGGCCATTTGCATTCCCACAAGCAAAATATGAGTTTCATTTTCCTCACATTTCACCAAGCCTTGTTTGTTTGTATTTTAGCCATTCTTATAGGTGTATAATGGCATCTCATTGGGGCTTTCATTTGCATTTTTCTAGTACCTATGATGCTGAACATCTTTTCATGTGCTTGCTTGCCACTAATACATTCTCTTTGATGCAATGTCTTTTGCCCATTTTTATTGGGTTGTTTTATTATTATTGAGTTTTGAGAGGGCTTTATAAATTGTGCATACAAGTCCTTTATCAGATATGTGACTTGCAAATATTTTCTCCTCGTCTATAGTTTGTCTTAGTAGTATCTTTCATCTAGCAAGGGTTTTTCATTTTGATGAACTCCAATTTATCAAATTTTAATCTTTTGGATAATGCTTCTGGTGTCATATCTAAAAATTATTGGCCTAGCTCCAAATCACTAAGTTTTTTCCTATGCTTTCTTCTAAAGGTTTTATACTTTCATGTTTTACACTTAGATCTATGATCCGTTTGATTGAATTTTTGTATCAAATACAAGGGGGAGGATAAGGCTCACTTTTGTGAATATGGATGGCCAATTGTTCCAATACCATTTATTGGAGAAAAAATATATATATTCGTTCTCCATTGAATTGCCTTTGCACCTTTGTCAAAATCAAATAATCTTATTTCTATAGGTCTGTTTCTGAAGTTCTATGCTGTTCCTTTGATCTGTGGGGGTTTTCTTTGCATGTGAGTCTTTTGCCATTACTGCACTGCCTTGATTAATGTAGTATATTGTATACTGTAGTATAGTAAGTCTTAAAATTAGGTACTGTGAGTCCTCCAACTATATTCTTCTTTCCAACATTGTTTAGACTATTCTAGTTCCCGTGCTTTTACATGTACATTTTAGAATCAGGTCACCTATATCTGCAAAAATTTCCTGCTGGATTTTCATTGGAATTGCCTTAAATCTATAGACCTGTTTAGAGAAAATGGACTTCTTTATTGTGGTGAATCTTCCAATTAATCCACAGTGTATGTCTCTCCATTCACTTAGGCCTTCTTTGATAGCTTTCACGAGCATTCCATTGTCTTTAGCATATAGAACCTCTATGTGTTTTGTTAAAGGTATACATATTTCAATTTTTTTTAACTTATTGAGCTTCCGATCAAGATGGCGGCGTAGGTAAACGCAGTACTCGCCACTTTCCACAACCACATCAAAATTTACAAGTAAAATACAGAACCACCATCATTCAGAACCCCCTGGAATCTGGCTGAATGGAGGTCCTACAAGTAGGGAATCAAAGAAGAAGCACATCGAGACGGGTGGTGGGGGTGGAGACACAGGGCAGAATCCCAGAACCAGCTGGCCCACACGCAGGTGAGGTGGTTTAAAATCAGGAGGGACATCTTGGCTGTGGGGGTTTCTCTGGGGAGCGAGGGGCCGCTGCCCCACACCAGGCCCCCAGCCGGGAAAAGAAGTCCCACAGCTTCTGGCTGTAAAAACCAGCGAGGTTTATGGCTGAGTGACACGGAAGCAACTGGAGTCCCAGGGGTTCCTCTTAAAAGGCCGGCGCACGGACTTCCTGGGACTTGCGCACTCTGAGCTCCAGTGCTGGGGCAGCAGCTTGAAAGCCACCTAGGACAGTCAGGGAGGAACTAATTTGTCTGGAATCAGGGCAAGAGCTGGAGGAGCAGCTTTCTCCGACAGAAGTGCTGGCAGAGGCCAGTGTCCCTTTGCTGAGCACTCCCTGCCACAGAGCTGACAGGCTGCGCCGTATCTGAAGCTCCATCAAGCCAGCTCACACTTTTTGCCCCACCCTGGTGATTCCAAGACCCCATCCCTCCCTACCTGCAGGCTTATCCAAGCCATTTCCAGTGTCTTTTCCTTACAACTGGCCTCTCTTCCCTCATGCTTTGGACTTTCCTAAAATCTCTCAAACAAGCAGCAGCTGGCATCAGCACACCCTGTACCTCTCAATAAGTGGCCCCAGGCCTGGCACTAGCAGCAGCCCACCCTGGTTCACAGCTTGGCCTCTCCTGGGCACCTCCAAGCTCAACGCAAGTAGCAGCCATCTGCAGATTGCTTTGTAGCTCACGCTGGGTGGCCTGAGCAGGGCACAGGCAGAGGCTGACTTTGCACCTCCTGGGAGGCTCCAGAACTGGTGCACAAGGTGACCAACTTCAACCACCTGGAGTACAACCCTACCACCCCCACGAGTGACACATTCAAGGGGCAGACTCGGTGAGCACCAGAGCCCCACTGAAGCAAGTCCTTCTCCGTAGGGTCGGCCCCTGCACAGCAGCTCTGCAGCTGTAGTTGCAAATGACAATAATTTTTAAATTTGGTTTCCAATGTTTGTTGCTGGTATATAGAAATATGATTAATTTTTCTGTGTTGATTTCATGTCCTGTGGCCTTGCTAAACCGCCAGTTAATTGTAGGAGTTTTTATTTTTGTAGAGTCCTTAGGATTTCTTACATACAAACATCTGGTCTGTGAATAGGGACAGTTCTATTTATTACTTTTCAATCTGTATGGCTTTACTTATTTTTCTTTTCTGATTGCATTGGCTAGAAGACAGTAGAGAAAGGCTCTGGGAGGGGAATGATGGTTAATAATCTCTAATGCTCTCTACTGTGTGCTAAACCCAACAGGAAGCACTTCATAGACATCATCTCATATTACCCTCACAACATTTTTGAGGAAGACAATCTTGTCCTGATGAGAAGACTGAGGCTCAGAGAGGTTAAGATGTCAGAGGTCACACAGTAAATGAGTGGCACAGCCAGAATCACCCCAGGCAGCGCAGGGCCAAAGCCAGGAGCATAACTATTCCCCAGTGGTGCCCCTGGTTCCAAACGAACCCAGTAGAAAGCTTCATGGGCTGTGTCCACTAAAGAGCCCAGACCTTGACCCCAGAGATGAGAAGGGTACCTCAGGTCACCCCATCAGACCAGGACCATGAGGACTTCAGCTACGAGTTTTCCGCTGCTTTAAAGGAAGAAAGAACCACTATGGAATCCTGAGAAAGGTGCCTCAGGCTATAGGGCACCTTCTGTCACCTGGTCCCTCATCCAAAACTCTGGAGCAGGGGTCACTGGGAGCTCATGACCTTGCCCTCCAGGTCAGCGTTGTGGACATCCTAGGTTGCTGATGGATGTGGCCCACCAGGAGTTTAGGCAGTGACCTCACAATCAGAGGCAGGGTCCCCAAACCTCAAAGTTTCCACCACCCCAGGCCTACCATGTTGGAGACCGGGTGTAAGCTGACACGGTCCTTGCACCTGAAGGGACTAGCAAGGCTGGGTCCCCTACCCACAGTTTTCCCAGGCTTGTTTGGATGGCGGTTATCAGTAGAATGAGAGCAACCTTTCATAGCTTACCAAGAAGTCTGTACCTATTTACTGAGATTTGCTGTACTGAGAATTTGTCCTTCTGCTCTGTCTCTCCCTTAGAGATTAAGAGGAACAAAGAATACATTCTTCTTGATAGACCTCCTATTCAGTGTTTTGTGTATAAAAGGCATTACGCAGTTAATAAACTTGCTGCAGTCTCTCGATGACCTGTAGTCCTCCCGATCCCGCTCTCCTGTCTTTCGTTCTTTTCTCAATTCCCACCTCCCTACCTCAGTCCGGTTCAACCTGTCAGGCTGGCCCTGGCACTACCAGGCCTCCAGGCCCCTCAGCACCCACCCCCACTCTTCTCCCTCCCCCGAGTCCTCTCAGCCTCACTCTCCATCTCTCCAGCCCAGGCCCTGGCCTCCTGCAAGATCTTGTTATTCATGTTTGACATCTCCTCCCTTGTTCATTCCCCTCTCTCCTTCCCCTTTTTTTTAGCACGTTCTCCTCCTTTACTCCCCCTCTTCTCTTCCTAGTCCTTTTCCCTTGTCCATTCCAGATAGATTCATTCGTTCATTCATTCGTTCGTTCGTTCATTTGTTCATTTTACAGTCACCAAGAGCCAAGTGCCTGCACTGGGTTAAACACAAAAGATACCACACTGATAAGGACGTTGCCCTGCCCTGGATGAGCTCACAGTTCTAAGAGGAGGGACAAATGAGAATGCAACGGGACACGTCCCTAAACACCCGGCCCCTGTGCTGGTTGGAAGAAGCTTCTCCCTCCCAACCTCCCTGAACTCAAGCAAACGTGCTCCCTGTGCAAGAAGCTTCTCAGCCTCGTCTAAGGGCCAGGCCCCGCGAACCCTGCTGGTGCCCCGGTGCATGACTAGAGCAAGGCACCGGCTGGTCTCTGTGCAGTGCCCTGGGGCAGCCCTGCCCTGGGGTTCACATGGCAGCCAGGCCATCGCTCTGCTTCTCTGGACCCTCCTGGGCCTTGGGCAGAATCAGAAAGGTCTTTGCAAACTGAGCCAGGCTCGTCTGGCCCCTGAGGGAGGCTCGCACCGCGCTCCACCGGAGCTGCCTGACATCGCTATCTCGCTGGCTGGCCAGGCCCCCTCTTGCTTCTTTGGCTGAGCTCCTTCTTCTCCCTGGTTCTCCGAGGCGCAGGAAGCAAGCGTCTCTCTTGCCTGTCATCTTTCTGCGCGGCTGGAATCGACAGGTCCTCGGGCAGAGGGACTGGCCCGTCGTCTGACAGAAAACTAGTTCTAGATAAATGAGTGTTGGTTTTGCTGTTTGTTTTCCATTTGGAGCCATCCTTTGATTTTTTTCCCTGCAAAACTGGTTAAGCAATGACAGCACGGTCTGGTTCTGCAGCTGCATTGATTGGGCAGCTCCTGGAGTCTGGGTCTTTTGCTGGGTGATCGGTTGTGTTTAGTTTTACCCCCCCAAACCCCAACTCCACTGCCTCTTCCAGATGTGGGGTGGGGGGAGTCGGGAAGGTGGGAGCTAACATATACAGAGCATCTATTAATGCCAGGCACTGTGCAGGTGACTTATGCCAATTGCCTCATTCTGTCTTCAAAAAACAAAGCAAGCCCATGTGGTACACATCATTCTTCCTATTTTGCAGATGAAAAAACTGGGGCTCAGAGAGGTTCAGAAACCTGTCCAGGATTGCACAGCCAGAAGTCAGGAGAGCCAGGTGGGGGGCCCACTACTTCCCTTGCCAGGCATGTGTGCTTTATCACAGGCCAGGTGGTCCTCCTTAGGCCTCAGGCTGCCCCTCTGTGGCATGGAGAGAGCCCCAGGGGCACTCCAAGGCCAGGGATAATGGTGTGAGACATTCCCCCCGAGGGGGAAGCTCTGAGCTCAGAGAAAGGTCAAAGGGGAAGGGTGCCAGTGAGGGAAGAGGGAACACAGTGAGGTCGGGAGCAAGGCGCTGTGGAGAGGGGCCAGTGGACACGTGGAGTGGGGGGTTCCACGTGGACCCGCTGGGCGGGCAGGCTCCAGGGCCAGCCATGCCTGGTCTTTGCAGCAGCGACGGGAGGTCTGATTTGTTTCCTTCTCGAAGGAGCCGCCCAGGTGCTGGGCACTGCAGAGCCCACCTTCAGGGCCGGCCTGAGAAGTCACGTCGGGGACGTTCCTGTTGCTGGAGAAGCCCTGGGTGACACCTGGGGCTGGGACTTGGCTGGCCTGCAGCTCAGTGCGTGGATGGCACAGAGCCCTCTGCGACTAGAGACTGGCTTAGCTGCGCCCAGTCACGGGGTGGGAGAGGGCGCGTGGGAGTGGGGCTCCTGTGGGCGCAGCAATGAGGTGAAGGGGAAGGTCACTGTTTGGAGACAGGAGTCCTGAGCCCTCTGACTCACACACCTCTTTGCCTTGTGACCTCTGATGAGTCACTCCACCTCTCAGAGCCTTAAAAATCACAAAGGCTGATATTCAGGGGCTGACCACCTTCCAGACACTGATCTAAGCAATTTCCATACGTTAACTCGTTTAATCTTCAAGCTAGCCCTGGGAAGC